>NC_086445.1:741342923-741686673 GCF_028390025.1 Pseudophryne corroboree
TACTGTAAGTTTGGGTGCTGTAACCTATATATTCCTTATGGGGTCTATTACATTCTGAGTTTTCCATTTAATTGGCCACTGACAATCCCTAGCAGCATACATCTAAGAAAATTCATCACATTAAAAAAAATATAAATTAACACATGATTAATGTGATTATTTGGATAATTAAATGGAACTACAGAAACCAAACAGCTTCCCATGGAGAGTGTAGGCCAAGGGCTGTTTTTACACCTATCGGGTTATGTGCAAAAATCCCTTTTGAAGGGAGACAACGGGAGCAATACAGAGACGGCTGCAGCCGCGCGTCTGTATACATTCTGGAGGGATGCGGCCACAAGGTGAATGATAGCAGCAGGCAATCGGGGAGCGGCACAACATCGGCATTTTGCAAGCGTGATGGCCCAAACGGGCTTGTCGGCAGCATTTTCGGGGCGGCTGCTTGACATCATATGCAGCTGCTCCGAAAAAAAAAAATGCCACCAGACCGCCTGCCAGTGTATCCAGGCTGCGCAGGCAGGGGTCAACCACAAATCGATGCGTCCACAATTAAATTGCAGGTGCATCGTGAGGCAGTGTCACATACATGCTGAGCGGCCTTGCCCTGTGCTGGGCGGCCCCCAGCATGTGAGGAGATGGACGCAGATCTTGCTGTGAATGCAACTATCTGAGTCCATCGCTGAATTAGTTCCAAAATGTTGTGTATTACCACACTAATAGGGAATGCTCTTATATGTGTGTAAGCCAGTTTTGATGTTTATAGTACCTTGGACTTTCTATAGTACTTAATATTAACATAACCAAAGCCTGAAAACACCTGTGAAAAAGGGTCAATGCACTTATGTACAGTTGGGTCAAAAATTCAAGTGTAAAAAAAATCACTTTTTCTTGTCTTTTCGCTAATCCAGAAAAAACAAAGTAGAATATTGAGTATAGCATTAGTTGCTCTAGTGACCCCTATGCATGAAGATGTGGATAAGTGCCACTTATACACATTAAGCATGTATTCAAAGTGTAAATAGAGTATGCTGTATCTACACCACATAGAGCTACCACCTTTACAAGGACATGACCAAGAAGTGTGGCCAGTAGAATGGGCAAAACCACAGTTGGGTTATAACCATTTTATTTGTCAGATTTCAGGACATTTTCTACCCACTCTAATAATGTGCCTCTCACGCCCTTTTCTATGCCTCAAAACCCTGTTTCTCCTATGCTGCAGCCCTCCTGCATATTTCCAGTTCCAGCCCCTTTCTGTCTCTCCAGCTCCAGTACCACTAATTCCTTCCATCTCAAGCCCCACTAGTTTCTCCAGCTCCAGACCCTGTGCGTCTCTCCAGATCCATGCCTGGTGTCTCTCTAGCACCAGATCCAATTGTGTCTCCACCTACAGTCCCCATTCTGTCTCTCCAGCCCCAGCACTCCTTCTATCTCTGCAGCTCCATACTCCCTTGTATCTCTTTAGCTCTAGCCTCTCTGCGTCTCTTTAGCTCAAGAGCCCTTGTCTTTCTCCAGCTCCATTGGCGCAACATGATGCCATCACGCAAGCTGCATCCACAATAGAAAGGAGGAGGTAGCTGCAGGTAGGACTGAATCAGTACAGGGGCTGGCCAGAAACCTTTACTGCTAGTAATCACCAGCCATTCTGTTTTGTTATTCCAGCCATATCTGTTTCCGGACTTATGGACCCATCCATCCAGGATTGGGCAGACACCAGACAGTGCTTTCTGATTATTAGGCTGTCTGGAAAAATCTTGGATGACTGGTAACCCTAACAACACAGGAGAACAAAAAAGATGATGTACACTCTCAAGAGGTTATGTCATGTTTGACTTATGACACTATAGAAAACAGAGCCACGCCTGGAACAAATGTTCAAAGAATGTACATCTGCCCAGGAAGAACCTAGCCCTATCACACATGCAGACAAACAGTGTCAGTTGCTCAATCATTCCTGGAGATAATTATATATCAGGTGCTAGACAGGAGGAGGGGTCACAACCAAACCGCAGACAGAGAGGGGGGGTGCTTTTTTCCCCCTGGTATCCCCCCAGCACACTAAAAAATATCTGTAACCATATCTGAACCTATCTGGCAATAGAATTTCAGAGAAATTGGTCGCATGCGTTTGCAAAGACATGTTTAGCTACTGGCCGCGTCAAGGCTTCTCTGATATCAGCAGTCCTAACACTACATAATGGCAGTGCCCACATAGGGCCATGTGATTTGTCTACAGTAAGGCCTATGATAAAGGCTCATACTAAAACGCATCCAGACAGAGGGCTAGCTTACCTGGGAGCCACCCCCAGAATCTCCCATCAGCACTACAAGGAACAGCATGCCTTCCAAATGCTGCTCCCATTCAATGCCTTCTCACACATGCAGACAAACAGTGGCAGTTGCTCAATCATTCCTGGAAATAATTATATATCAGGTGCTAGAAAGAGGGAGGAGTCACAAACAAACAGCAGACAGAGAGCGGAGGGTTTTTTCCCCTGGTATCCCCCCGGCACACTAAAAATTACCTGTAACCACATCTGAACCTATCTGGTAATAAAATTTCAGAGAAATTGGTCGCATGCGTTTGCAAAGACATGTTTAGCTGCTGGCGCATCAAGGCGTCTCCGATATCAGCAGTCCTAACACTACATAATGGCAGTGCCCACATAGGACCATGTGATTTGTCTACAGTAAGGCCTCATGATAAAGGCTCATACTAAAATGCATCCAGACAGCGGGCTATCTTACCTGGGAGCCACCCCCAGGATCTCCCATCAGCACTACAAGGAAGAGCATGCCTTCCAAATGCTGCTCCCATTCAATGCCTTCTCACACATGCAGACAAACAGTGGCAGTTGCTCAATCATTCCTGGAGATAATTATATATCAGGTGCTAGAAAGGGGGAGGGGTCACAAACAAACAGAAGACAGAGAGGGGGTGATGTTTCTTCCCCTGGTATCCCCTCAGCACACTAAAAATTACCTGTAACATCTGAACCTATCTGATAATAGAATTTCAGAGAAATTGGTTGCATGCGTTTGCAAAGACATGTTTAACTGCTGGCCATGTCAAGGCTTCTCCAATATCAGCAGTCCTAACACTACATAATGGCAGTGCCCACATAGGGCCATGTGATTTGTCTACAGTAAGGCCTCATGATAAAGGCTCATACTAAAATGCATCCAGACAGAGGGCTAGCTTACCCTATGCCAAGTGGTAATGAGGCTGTTTCCAACCCCCTGAGGCTGGTTTACATTAGCATGAGGAGCACATAACCTTGTGCAGGTTATTACATTTGTGCTGGACCCATGCCCTTTGTCCCGGCTAACATGTTTTGATGACAAGCAGCCCATGCTATAAGCCATGGGTCTTCAACCTGCGACCCTCCAGCTGCTGTGGAACTACACATCCCAGCATGCCCTGCCTCAGTTTTAGCATACCTTAATAGCAAAACTGTGGCAGGGCATGCTGGGATGTGTAGTTTCACAGCAGCTGGAGGGCCACAGGATGAAGACCCATGCTATAAGCCCTTGTGATGGGGGGGTGGACAAAGGCTTGTTTTATTAATTCTTTTTACTTAAACATCATGTGGCAGGAGAGGTACTTTGCCACCTGTAAGCTACACACAGGGTCCTGGAGGTAGATGGGAAGTGTGGATGGACCGGACCATTTGGCCCAGACCAGGTCTTATAGGCTTCTTAGCCCAAGAAGCTGCTTCATCAGCCAGCACCTGGGTGCTGGGTTTAAAGCAGAGTCTCTCCCATGAGTCAGGGCTCCTGAAGGCAGTTAGTGTCCAGGTGATAGGCCTGCTAGGGACAGTGGGATCCGGAGGGCTGGGTTACTAGTGTCAGGATGCTGGGACCTGGAGGGTTCCTTATTAAGTAAGTGGGAGTGAGGCAGGGTCTAACCTCCCTCGTAGTTTATACTAAAAACAGTGATCTTTGTTTTATGTATATCTTTGTTTTTGAGCTACCTGAATAAAAGGTATTTGTTGTTTTTGTACAAGCCTGGAGTCGGTCGTTGGTGGATTTTTGTAGCAGAGCACATTCTAGCAAGTCTCCTGTTACAATCAGTTATCACATTATCAATTTAATGATAGTGAGTAGCATAGCTTTTATGAAGCTAAGTCCAGAAATGCTTAGTGTACTGTATCATGATGCAGCGTGCAGCTACATACCATACTTACATACTGTATTTGTGTAATTCGCAATCGACCTGATTCGGAGTTGTACACAATGCCAATATTTACAGAGTAGAGCAAATGTTGGCAAGCTGCACACACGCCAAGGTACCTTAGTGATGTTGCTCGTTGTGAATGACAATCAGGGACCATATGGGTGAGGCAACAGGAAGTGGTGCCAACAACTGCAATCCCGTACACAGTAAAACATGGCTCCAGCATCCTAATTCCATGGCCATTCTACACAACCTTAAGGTTACTCAGGAATTCGATTATCCAAGGCTCAGCAACCACTATATATATGCACTTGAGTGGATCTGCTAAGCAGTCGGTGGGCGTCTCAATAAAAATCCAGGTGTCTGTGTCATTTGAATATATTATAACATCTGCTGCAAATGAGATTACATCTGCAAATGCATTAGCATACAACTCTGAATCTGGCCCACTCCACAGATTAGATTAAATGTCATTTTTGTTTTCTGGTCACAAAATTGCTACCTCTTCTAAATTAAGTTCAAAGTGAGCTTAGTTAATTCTGGATAAAGGCCTAAATCATACAGAAACAATAAGTGATGGCTCTTGTCTTACACACAGAAAACAGCTGTGAAATAATGAATACCATACATTGAATTGTAGTCTGTTACTAGCTGTTCTACCCGTTCTTCACACGGAAGTTTCTGATTTTTACAGTTGTAAATATAAATGTGTCAAAAATTTGGTAAATCTATAGAGCTGCAAATTTGAGACATCTTATTGTAAGTAAATATTAATCCATGTTTCGTGACGTTACCCGAGGAGCCCCCATACCATGGGGGTAACTCTGAGTTGATCGCAGCAGGAACTTAATTATCAGTTGGGCAAAACCATGTGCACTGCAGGGGAGGCAGATATAACATGTGCAGAGAGAGATAGATTTGGGTGTGGTGAGTTCAATCTGCAATCTAAATTGCAGTGTAAAGCTAAAGCAGCCAGTATTTACCCTGCACAGAAACAAAATAACCCCCCCAAATCTAACTCTCTCTGCACATGTTATATCTGCCTCCCCTGCAGTGCACATGGTTTTGCCCAACTGCTAAAAAATTTCCTTCTGCGATCAACTTGGAATTACCCCCCATATACGATAAAAAGTAATAGGACCACTTTTGTAGTTTATTGAATTCTACCCACTAGAGGTGCAATCCAAATTTTGATCCAATTGTCCTTTTGGGCACTATCGTTCACGCAACGCAAGCCACGCATTGGTAATGATGTAATTACGTCAACCCCCTTTTCATCCCCTTAGAGGAGCTTTATTAAAATTCTATTTATGTAGTTTTTCTATTTCCCACCTGAAGAATACCTATTTTACATTTCAGCTTCCTAACACATCGGGAAGTAGTAGAATAAGTGATAAGCCAGTCAGTGGGTAAATAAGTAATTGCTTTCGCATTTATATATATATATATATATATATATATATATATATATAGATTATATAATAAAAAGATTACAAAGATATTAAAAATAAATAACACCTAGTCAGGGGTGTAGCGAGGGTAGACCTGGTAGAGCCCATGCTCCAGGCGCCTGCACTGGCCAGGTGTATCATGCAGGTTGCATCCTTTTTTTTGTTTCTGGGCACCACTGGCACTGACAACAGGGGATAATTTCCCTTGTGGTCAGTGATGTTTCCAGTGGAGTCCAGAATTCACTTGCCACCATCCTGCTCTGCTCCATCCCACCTCCCCCTGCTTCATCCCTCCTGGCCTCTGCTACCCCTGGCTTTGTCTCTCCTCCCTTCTGCTACAGTACAACATGCCTCCTCCTGGCTTCATCCCTTCTACCTTCTGCTCTGCCAGGCCTCCCCTGGCTCTTCTGCTCTGTCCCAACTCCCCCTGGTTCTGTTACTCCTCCATTCTGCTCTTTCCTGCCTTCCCCTGGCTCAGCGGGCAGGGTATAATGCCTGGAGACCCAAAGGGTTATAACCCAGCATTCAGTGACAGATCGGGGGGGGGGGGGGTGTTTGCATGAGGGCTCATGTCCCTTTCCTGGCATTTCTGCCATTTTTCTTTAAATAGACAGCACTAAAACTAGCGCCAGTGAAGGGGACTTCCTATCTAGTGACCATCCCAGTGCAAAAACCAGAGGAGAGGACCTGGCCTGCCTTCCTAGTTTAAGCCATACATGTCGGGTATGCCAGTTCTGGTCTCCTCTATCACACACGTTTGCTCCTGCTGTGTTAGCTACGTGCACAAGTGTCTGTGATTGGGTAAAAGGTCAGTTCTTCACTCACAATACACTCTCTCTCTCTGCCCCTCTTTCTCTCTTTCTGCCTCTCTCCCCTTCTTTCACTGTCTCTCTTCCCCTCTCTCGATCTCTCTGCCCCCTCTCTCTCTCCTTCCATCTTTCCCTCCTTTATCTCTCTCTCCCTACTCTCTCTCTCTGCCCCTATCTCTCCCCTCTCTCATTAACTCTCTCTCCCCCTCTTTCTCTGTCTCCCTCTCCTCTCTCTCTCACTCTCACTTTCTCTCTCTCCTTCCCCTCTCCCACTCTCTCACTTTCTTTCTCTGCCTCTTTCATTTCTCTCTCCCCTTCTCTATCGCTCTCCCCTTCTTTCTATCTCCTCTCTCTTCCCCCTCTCTCTCTCTCTCTCTCATTTTATCTCTATCTTCCCCTTCGCTCTCAGTCCCGCTCTGTCTCTCTGCTCCTCTCTCCCCCATCTCTCCCTCTCACTTTCTCTCTCTCCGCCTTTCCCTCCCTTTCTGTCTCTGTTCCCTCCCTCTTGCTCTCTCCATCTCTTTCATCCCTCTCTCCCTCTCTCTTTACCTCTCTCTCCCCCACTCCCTCTTTCTTTCCCCCTCTTTCTCTCCACCATCTTTTCTCCCCCCCCCCCTCTCCTCTCAGCTCTAATGTAAAACCCCCAGGTCTCCCCCAATAATACTTTCCCTTCATGCCCCAGTGAACACTTTTAGCCCAATTTACTCCCTTTTACTCCCTCATAGAGAGGCCTCAAATATCCTCTGCCTCTCCTGTCACCCTCTGCCTCCACCCTTCATCCTCTGCCTGTCACCCACTGCCTTTCCCCATCACCCACTGCTGATCACCCTCTCTCTGTCACCCTCTACCTCTCCCTTTTACCCATTCTCTGTCACCCTCTGCCTATCCCTGTTACCCTCTCCCTTATAACAAATGCTTCTCCCTGTCACCCTCTCCCTATTACCCTCTCTGTTACCAACTGCTTCTTCGTCACCCCCTGCTTGTCATCCTTTCTCACTCTCCGTCATCCACTACCTCTCCATGTCATCCTCTACCTCCCCCTGTCACCCACTATCCTGTGAGGCCACACCCTATGTACTGAGGCCATGCCCCTTTTCTTTATGTGACATGGCTAACCACCCACCCAACCTTCCCTTATGAATTCGCCCCTGCCAATATTGTTCCTAATGTTTAATTTTATTTCCATTTAATTTCCCTCCTCCAAATGCCAGATGTGCTTGCAACCCTGGCACATTAAGGACAAGGGTGGGTGCTATGCCATAGAATGCATGTGCTCCAGGCACCATGGCTATACAAAACAGCTTTGCACATACAGTAGTAAAGATAAATACCACAAAGGAAACCATTAAAATATCATCAAAAATGTGGCAAGTATCTGTAGATAAATCTGCTTTCCTGATTTTCCAGCTCTGGGCTGAGTGAGCCATTGTCTGTGTTCACCTACGTAAATAAAAAACAAAATGTAAGCAAGACACTTTTATTAGTATACTGTATTATTTGCAGTTGGTATTTATGGTATATTGGATAACAACATAACCAGAAAAAAAATATCAGTTGTCAATGATTACAGGGTGTGTGTTTGCTTTATTTCAATCATTAATGGCTTAAGTATACTCTAGGAAACGATTGTCTAAAAGCTTTATATTCAGCTTTAGCAATGGGTGGCTCTCTTTCATTAATCCATCACCTTCATGGAATATAGATATTGTGTATATACTGCAATCGCTTCCTGTTTGCACACTGCACTGTGAGATTACCTGCATGGGGCTTTTTGTTCAGATACAGTTGTTTACTAACAATTACAATGAAATTACATTCAGACTTGCAGAATCAAAAAAGGTTATTGAGCTGTTTGTGTAGAGCTCTAAGGCTGCTGTATATCAGGAACAAAGATTGTTCTACAGTAAATTGATTGTCACTATTGGTTTTGTCCAGACATGCCTGCTGTCTATAACCTGTTTATATGCAATTTTAAAACTCATTTCCTTTACTTCATAGAACAATATGGTAGATCTTAATTCTTTACAATTCTTTCTTATGTTGTTGGTTCTGGTGTAACATTCAGTCCAGACGTGTACCTGCTATTCAGCTAATGATGCAAACTGCGTACATCTTTGAATCCCCCCCCCCCCCCCCCTGAGTCTAACAGGAACTTTTGGATTTCTGTAAGGGAGAATTGGGCTTTCACATTGGGAACCCACAGGGAACTCTGCCGGCTAAAAAATTTTGCATTTGAACCTGGTAACATAAGAGCACAGTTTTATTTACATTTTTATTTATGCATTTGTTGTATTTAAAATGATTCTGCGTTGGGAATAAAGAAAGTAACTGTTGCCTAGACGAACCATGTTGAGGTGCAAGGGGTGAAAATACATACATTGTTTTGAATGTAGAGTAAATGCTGTCTACTTTTGCATGTAGCCCACAAATGATGGACAGCTTTATTTTAATATGGTAATTTAGATTTCAGCGTGGACACACCTTTCTTACACATCTAAGGGGTCTATTCATTAAGGAGTGAAGAGAGTTTATAAGTGAGCTAGTAGAGAAGTTGTCCATGGCAACCAATCAGTGTTGAGGTAACATTTATAAGTTAATTCTATAACATTATACATAGCAGTTGATTGGTTGCAACTTCTCCACTTACTCACTCCTCAGCAGTTTTCACTGCTTCATAAATTAGACCCCTTAAATCTCTCTGCACCTGTTACATCTGCCCCACCTTCAGTGCAGCATGGTTTTTCCAATTTGCAGTTACTTGCTCTTTTTTCTTTGCTCCCAACTCAAAATCAGGACCTAGGTTTTGTCATGACTGAGGTTTTTGTGAACCCGGTGTAGTGAAGTCTGTGCGGGCGACTGGAGGATTATGTGAATACTACCACTGACCTGGTTTGGAAATGCTGTGGACTCTGGGTTTCCTCCGGAGACTGGGGAGAGGAACCGCAGCAGAGATGGCCGAATCTAGGTTCTCCTCATGCAGGATTAGGTCGGCAGACAGGAGGCATGCTGAAGGTCTCCTGAAAGACAGAACTGGAAAGGCACTGATGAATCAGTGAAGAATACCAGGTATAATTGTGCTAAAGGGCACGGGGTGCTTGGAGACACTGAGGTGCTTGCGGACACTGAGGTGCTTGGAGACACTGAGGTGCTTGGAGACACTGAGGTGCTTGGAGACACTGAGGTGCTTGGAGACACTGGGGTGCGTAGGGGTGCTGAGGCACGGAGGTGCTGGAAGCACGGAGATGCTGTGGCACGGAGGTACTGAGGCACGGAGGTGCTGTGGCACGGAGGTGCTGGAAGCACGGAAGTGCTGGAAGCACGGAGGTGCTGGAAGCACGGAGGTACTGAGGCACTGAGGCACGGAGATGCTGAGGCACTAAGGTGCTGAGGCACGGAGATGCTGAGTCACGGAGATACTGAGGTGCTGGAAGCACGGAGGTACTGAGGCACGGAGGTACTGAGGCACGGAGGTGCTGAGGCACGGAGGTGCTGTGGCACGGAGGTGCTGTGGCACGGAGGTGCTGGAAGCACGGAGGTACTGAGGCACGGAGATGCTGAGGCACTGAGGTGCTGAGGCACGGAGATGCTGAGGCACGAAGATACTGAGGTGCTGGAAGCACGGAGGTACTGAGGCACGGAGGTACTGAGGCACGGAGATGCTGAGGCACTGAGGTACTGAGGCACGGAGATACTGGAAGCACGGAGATGCTGAGGCACGAGGTACTGAGCCCTGGAGATCCCAACTACAACAGTAGTAAAACTGAAACACGACAGCTGTGGTTTTCAGTGGAGAACACGGAATTCAGTACTGTGCCTTTAAGACGAAACATTGCAGCTGTACCTTTACATTGAGACTCAGGGAAATGGTGAAATCAAATGGCAACACACAAATAAACCAAACGGTAACAAGGGAACAGAGTTTCCACAGGAACTTAGGTACAAAGGTTACCTTTAGGGAGCTCAGCTTAAGACCCACACAAGGCTGTATGTGACACAAGGAACTGGCCCAGATTCCAACTCAGCCTCCTGATTTATACTTCCTGGTCCTTGATGATTGGTGGGCAGGATTAGGTGATGTCACTGTCATGTGACTACTCTAGCCAAGGCTGTGATGTAGAATGAGGCCTAGCAGGCCAAGAGAACACTGAAGCCTGGACTTCTGCAAAACACAGGATGCTTGCTTTTAGATTACTGAATTCAGCCTCACACAGGAGATCACCACAGGTGGAGCTAATTAACTATTACCTCTCAGGCAGAGAACTCAGGAAAACTGACAAGCTGTTTAACTCCGTGAGTGAAAAGACACAGGATCCAGGACAGATGGCAGGGGTAAGTCACCAAATATAAAACCTACAGTCAGGATTGTGACAGTATCCCCCTCTTCAAGAGTGGACTCCGGACACCCATCTTGAATCTTAGAGGAACTTGAGAAATTCATACAGAAGAATTTAGGACCTTCGTTGATGCAGATTCCAAAGGTTTAGGACTAAATTCTTTAACTACAGCGTTACTGAAAGTCTGTAAGTCATGGAACACAGGATCATTACTCTCAAAGAGCATGTTGGCCCACTCCAAAGCTCTTCCTCTGAATGCCAGGAACAGATATCGAGTAACGTTGGAAAGAGTTACTGCACCTGAAGGATCAGACTCCATCCGAGAGAGAAATTGTTCAACCAGAGCGGCATATTGCAATAAATCTCCATCAAAGTAGATAGGTGGAAAACCATCAGACGAAAGCTTAGAGGATGAAACTGAAGAAAGCTTTGGCTGGACGAGTAGGACTGGATTGGATCCAAGGATACTTGAATTGGCTGGAGCCAAAGGAGACGGACCAGGCTGGTCCTGGAGTATTGCTGGACCGGCTGGAACCGGAACGGACTGGCCAAGCTGGGCCTGGAGTATTGCTGGACCGGCTGGAACCGGGACGGACTGACCAGGCGGAGCCTGGAGTATTGATGGACCGGCTGGAACCGGGACAGACTGACCAGGCGGAGCCTGGAGTATTGCTGGACCGGCTGGAACCGGGACGGACTGAGCAGGCTGGGCCTGGAGTATTGCTGGACCGGCTGGAACCGGGACGGACTGACCAGGCAGGGCCTGGAGTATTGCTGGACCGGCTGGAACCGGGACGGGCTGAGCCCTTTCTTCACAGGGCTGGGCTGAGGCAAGAGCCCCCACTTCACGGGGCTGGGCTGAGGCAAGAGCCCCCTCTTCACGGGGCTGGGCTGAGGCAAGAGCCCCCTCTTCACGGGGCTGGGCTGAGGCAAGAGCCCCCTCTTCACGGAGCTGGGCAGCACTCTGTAGAATCTCTGGCTGGGCAGCACTCTGTAGAATCTCTGGCTGGGCAGCACTCTGTAGAATCTCTGGCTGGGCAGCACTCTGTAGAATCTCTGGCTGGGCAGCACTCTGTAGAATCTCTGGCTGGGCAGCACTCTGTAGAATCTCTGGCTGGGCAGCACTCTGTAAACTCTCTGGCTGGGCAGCATTTTGTAGACTCTCTGGCTGGGCAGCACTCTGAAGACTCACTGGCTGGGCAGCACTCTGAAGACTCACTGGCTGGGAAGCACTCTGAAGACTCTCTGGGGCTGGACGCTCTGAAGACGCCCCTCCTGGGGCTGGACGCTCTGAAGACGCCCCTCCTGGGGCTGGACGCTCTGAAGACGCCCCTCCTGGGGCTGGACGCTCTGAAGACGCCCCTCCTGGGGCTGGACGCTCTGAAAACGCCCCTCCTGGGGCTGGATGCTCTGAAGACGCCCCTCCTGGGGCTGGACGCTCTGAAAACGCCCCTCCTGGGTCTGTGGACACGGACTCCTCTGTGACTGTAAATGGCTTGAACATTCTTCTCTGGACACCCAACTTGGGATAAGGTCTTTTAACCACCGGACCCCAGTCATAAATTTGAGTCTCTCTCAGAAGAGTAGCCTTCTTGATACCCTCGTCAGCAGCAGCAGAAGGATCGGATACTGTGGATGACTTGTAGACATGAGCACTATGATACTGAGATTTGTCACTATTACCTGGCTTGCGAAGAATGCAGTCTTTAACAAAATGACCAGAATTTCCACAGTAAAGACAGAGATGTAGCTCCTTACGCCGCTGACGTTCAGCTTCAGAGAGCTTGGGCCGTGGATAGCTCTGATGAAAAACTTTCCCTTGCGCAGAGGAAGAGACTCTATTAACTGGATGAGACAAAACAGGATCAACAACGTTGGTAGTATTCCTGAGGAGATCAGGCATCACAGAGAGCATACTAGGCAAAAGTTCTTGTAACTGTAGTAACATCTGGTAGAAAATCTGCAGTTGGTCAGGAGTCTTAGAGCAGAAGGTCATAGAATCTCTGGAGGACGAATTCCGCTGCAGACACTGTGCCAATCGATGCTGAGTCGACTCCAGACCTTCCAAGCGTCCTGCAATATTGCTTAGGAGGTCATGCGTCAGACTAACACTTTCGGCCGGGTCCATGTGGCCAGTTCCTACTGTCATGACTGAGGTTTTTGTGAACCCGGTGTAGTGAAGTCTGTGCGGGCGACTGGAGGATTATGTGAATACTACCACTGACCTGGTTTGGAAATGCTGTGGACTCTGGGTTTCCTCCGGAGACTGGGGAGAGGAACCGCAGCAGAGATGGCCGAATCTAGGTTCTCCTCATGCAGGATTAGGTCGGCAGACAGGAGGCATGCTGAAGGTCTCCTGAAAGACAGAACTGGAAAGGCACTGATGAATCAGTGAAGAATACCAGGTATAATTGTGCTAAAGGGCACGGGGTGCTTGGAGACACTGAGGTGCTTGCGGACACTGAGGTGCTTGGAGACACTGAGGTGCTTGGAGACACTGAGGTGCTTGGAGACACTGAGGTGCTTGGAGACACTGGGGTGCGTAGGGGTGCTGAGGCACGGAGGTGCTGGAAGCACGGAGATGCTGTGGCACGGAGGTACTGAGGCACGGAGGTGCTGTGGCACGGAGGTGCTGGAAGCACGGAAGTGCTGGAAGCACGGAGGTGCTGGAAGCACGGAGGTACTGAGGCACTGAGGCACGGAGATGCTGAGGCACTAAGGTGCTGAGGCACGGAGATGCTGAGTCACGGAGATACTGAGGTGCTGGAAGCACGGAGGTACTGAGGCACGGAGGTACTGAGGCACGGAGGTGCTGAGGCACGGAGGTGCTGTGGCACGGAGGTGCTGTGGCACGGAGGTGCTGGAAGCACGGAGGTACTGAGGCACGGAGATGCTGAGGCACTGAGGTGCTGAGGCACGGAGATGCTGAGGCACGGAGATACTGAGGTGCTGGAAGCACGGAGGTACTGAGGCACGGAGGTACTGAGGCACGGAGATGCTGAGGCACTGAGGTACTGAGGCACGGAGATACTGGAAGCACGGAGATGCTGAGGCACGAGGTACTGAGCCCTGGAGATCCCAACTACAACAGTAGTAAAACTGAAACACGACAGCTGTGGTTTTCAGTGGAGAACACGGAATTCAGTACTGTGCCTTTAAGACGAAACATTGCAGCTGTACCTTTACATTGAGACTCAGGGAAATGGTGAAATCAAATGGCAACACACAAATAAACCAAACGGTAACAAGGGAACAGAGTTTCCACAGGAACTTAGGTACAAAGGTTACCTTTAGGGAGCTCAGCTTAAGACCCACACAAGGCTGTATGTGACACAAGGAACTGGCCCAGATTCCAACTCAGCCTCCTGATTTATACTTCCTGGTCCTTGATGATTGGTGGGCAGGATTAGGTGATGTCACTGTCATGTGACTACTCTAGCCAAGGCTGTGATGTAGAATGAGGCCTAGCAGGCCAAGAGAACACTGAAGCCTGGACTTCTGCAAAACACAGGATGCTTGCTTTTAGATTACTGAATTCAGCCTCACACAGGAGATCACCACAGGTGGAGCTAATTAACTATTACCTCTCAGGCAGAGAACTCAGGAAAACTGACAAGCTGTTTAACTCCGTGAGTGAAAAGACACAGGATCCAGGACAGATGGCAGGGGTAAGTCACCAAATATAAAACCTACAGTCAGGATTGTGACAGGTTTCTGAATTTACCAACTTCATACAGTATGTCACATAAATAATATTATGGAGACCACGCTGGGTGTCATGCGTGTTGACAGAGGTTTCATGCTCTGGGATCCATGCTCGTTGCCAAGAGGGCATATATTCGCTGGTGGGCGCTAGCCTGCCAGCACTGAAATCCCTCTCCCCCTCCTCCCTCTTTCCTACTACTCTGCTCGGGGGGTGGAGTTTAACAGAATTAGGCAGTTGCGTTGTGACATCATGACGCAACCACATCATTCCACGAATTTCCACCCCCCAAGGGGAGTATGAGGGAGGAGGGGAAGTAGAATGCATTCACAAAGTGCCACGGTTGGCGAGCCATGCGATCACACAGCTCGCCCATCACTAGAAACGGCACTGCCTGTTGAATTTGCTGGACATACCCCGGAAATCTTCCGGGATAGCCAATATCGGCAGTGCAGCTGACTCTGGAGTCTATCCAGGCATACCACTGAAGTGGTTAAGGTATAATACTTCTCTATGCCCCAATTTGGTTCCAATTAACTTCCTAGACTGCAGTCTTTAAATGCTTCCTAAATCTTATAGTATACAATATGAATCACCGCCAATCCCAAGAGATAATTGTTCTGCACTAATACTAACTTTAGACATTAGATGGCAGTAGTACTATATTTAGTATAATACTACATCAGCTGAACAAAGTACAACATACCTAAGTATGTGTAAATATTTAATTATCAAGTCTGTCTATGCCTAAATTCATCATCACATTGGAATGGAAAGCATTAAATTATCTCAGTTTCTTGTCTTAAGTTACAAGATCTAAAGACTAACAAAAAAGTTACGTTGCAATTAACTCATGCATGCAGTGTTTAATAATTGCAAAGTAGAAAGAAAACTTAATATCAATTTTATCATATAACATATATATTTATTCTCATTTCATAAATTAAGGTGAATTTGTAATAATACTTTGTGCTAGATGGTGTTGACACTTCCTAATGTAATTGAACCCATCCCTAAAAGTTTATTTCCTTGTTTTCCAATTAATATATCCCCTTCCCCTCACCTGTAATTCATTCCCAACTCTGCCACTTCTTACCTCCTATAAGAAACCTTAAGGTTTCACTTAAATAGTTGTGAAGCAGCTACAGAGTGTATCCAGGTATTTCACTGGTAGGGATTTGGCATGCTAAGCTGAGACTAATGCTGCGTACACATTAGATGTTAGGCTCCATGAGCAATATTATCAGTGTTTCCCCTTGGTATCCCTGGCACACGAGGTAGTGTATACACACTGAACGATATCGCTAACTATATCGTTCAGAGACGTCATTCTGCCTCCATTCTGTACATACATCGTCAACGACATAGTCAAAATTGACCTGCATGTACAGATGACAGAAGCCCTCATTAACGAACTGAGGAAGCGCGCATTGTTAATGATACTGTGCATACACATTGGACGATATTACAAATGATATCGCTCAAAAGGGTGAAAATTAGCAATATTGTTTAAAATATCGCCTAGTGTGTAGTCAGCTTTATGTTACAGAATGGGACATTTGGTTAAAGAAAGCAATTCTGCACCTTAGCCACTTGGCCAAGCTGACATTTTATATGTGTAGGTGAAGCTTGCTCATGATTCCAAGCTGTCAGCCCACAGAGAAAATGATAAGACCCACAAATTACTATCTTATTTATTCTGGTGGTCAAATTACGATGAGGCTGTTACAAAATGATGTTGGCTTGCAAAGTATCTACCCACATTAAGACTCTCCACGCCTCTTTCCTTGGACTTTTACAAACTTTGCTTATATTCTCTCATCCAGAGGATGTCATCTGCATTGAGTTCATTGTAGATTTACCTGGTTTTGGCTCTAAATTGCACCATGCACCTTGTGGTATATAGCTGAATGACTCTAGTTGTATGAGGACACATCCTTAATCCAGTGGTCAGACAGAATACTCCAATCACACAGTGGACCAACATCTTCAGTTTTATATGTGCTATCTGCAAGTTATACTCTACATTATACTATAGCCAGGACAAATATAAAATAACTGCTGACAGGCACCCTGAGGATGAACCAGTTTAACATACCAGCAATTAAATGTTGCTCTCCATTTGAAATTAGGCTCAATATTTCTATGATCCTGGCAAAGGCCAGTCCAGCTCACATTTTCAACCTTCCATGAAGGTTCATTCAGTTTTTCTACTGAGACCAGTGATCTCAAATCCATTTCTTCTAATGCAAAGGTTCTCAAACTCGGTCCTCAGGACCCCACACAGTGCATGTTTTGCAGGTAACCCAGCAGGTGCACAGGTGTATTAATTACTCACTGACACATTTTAAAAGGCCCACAGGTGCAGCTAATTATTTCACTTGTGATTCTGTGAGGAGACCTGCAAAACATGCACTGTGTGGGGTCCTGAGGACCGAGTTTGAGAACCTATGTTCTAATGCATATTGTCTCCTTGATATTTTGTTTGAGTTGATGAACATGAAAATCTTCTTGTAGGAAAAATTCTAGATTCATACATTTTTCAAAAGTGTCTTCAATATTCAGGACAATGACAGGAGTATGGTCCAGAAGACAATTACTGGGAACAAAAAAAGAATATATAGGCGCCTTGAATGTTGAGTGATTTTCATCAGGGGTTACAGATAAAACTAGCAATAGCACTACCCTGAGGATGTTGTTGTGAGGGAGAAATACTGTTTGGAATAGTCTTGGTCAATATTACTTCCATCTACCAGTGATCACTACTTTTTAGGGCTGTACAAATGGTGTAATGGTTAGCATTGCTGCCTCACAGCACTGAGGTCATGAGTTCGATTCCTACCATGGTTTCTAACTGTGCGGAGTTTGTATATTCTCGCTGTACTTGCGTGGGTTTCCTCCGGGTATTCTGGTTTCCTCCCACAATCCAAAAATATACTGCTAGGTTAGTTGGATCACAACAAAATCAACCCTAGAACGAATGGGTGTGTACATGTGGTAGGGAATATAGATTGTAAGCTCCATTGGGGCAGGGACTGATGTGAATGGCCAAATATTCTCTGTAAAGTGCTGCGGAATATGTGTGCACTATATAAATAACTGGTAATAAATAAATAATAATAAATAATATTTTCATTAATACTTGACCTCACAGTATATAAGATACTCGGTGAAGCCTCAGAAGAATGCATCTTCAATCCTTTCTCCTGTTTGGGTCTATATAATAGCACACCCTTACTGAAGCCTTTGCTACAGTATTTTTTTCTCCAGCTGCTGCTGCCTGTACATATTCCTCCTGTAGTAATGTTTTGGGTTGACCTGGCTTGCTATGAATGTTTGCTTTTGTGCCAACACAACTTGCTACTAACAGTTTTTAATTGTCCTGGTTTATGTCTTACTACTTACTTGTCTGCCAGTGCCAACCTGCCTAATGTCAGACTACTGTCTAGTGTATCAACTTGATGACTTACATCTGACTATCCACTTATGTCTAGATCCAGTCCTAATCTTAACTGCATCTAAATGAATTCCTAATTGCTTATGGATCACAATGCAATGATGAAAGAAGGGGGGATTTGCCCACTTCTGCATCTCTGCATCTCCATATTTGCCTCTGAAAAAACTATGTCTACAAAGAAATGTTTTAAACCCCTTTATATATTTTATATTTATTGTATCTTTATCTATTATATTACCTACTTGGGATTATTATTATTGCCTTAAATAAAAGTGATTGCATTCTGTAGATGAGCTGTTTTGCTAAATACATACTGTGTAATAATTACATATATTATTACAAAAGTCCATAGCACACAGCACTGAGGTCATGGGTTCAATTCCCACCACGGTCCTAGTTTGTTTATTCTCCCCGTACCTGCGTGGGTTTCCTCCGGGTTCTCCGGTTTCCTCCCACAATTCAAAAATATACTGGTAGGTTCATTGGCTCCCAACAAAATTAACCTTAGCATGTGCGTGTACATGTGGTAGGGAATATAGATTGTAAGCTCCACTGGGGCAGGGACTGATGTGAATGGACAATTATTATCTGTAAAGCGCTGCGGAATATGTGTGCGCAATATAAATAACTGGCAATAAATAAATAAATAAATAAATAATAAATAAATAGTATTTTATTAATTTGAAACTATTAACTTATTTATTATGTTATATTATATGTGGGTCTGATACTGATTTGAACGTAGATGTTCCCACTTTCCGTTCACAGAAATAAATGTGTATATTAGCCTGTATGCTGGGTTGTATGGGACTTAGTGGTATGCCTGCCCTGATCAGATGCTTGGTTTGCTAGTAGTCATTATAATCAGAGTGGACCAGAATATACTTGGTGCAAATCCTGGAAATTCACCATAGCCCACAGTTCCGTCATAATGCCCACACTGAACTTTACCAATGTGTCAATTACAGCCCAGATATGCCTCTTTTATCGAAATGTTACGGGAATGCATTTGCCCAGTTCTTGTTGCTTGCGTAGTCTAAAAACATGCAACACACTCTGCAAATGGTGTTTTTGGCTCACATATAACTGACCTCTTATTGTTATACAGGTTGAGTATCCCATATCCAAATATTCCGAAATACGGAATATTCCGAAATACGGACTTTTTTGAGTGAGAGTGAGATAGTGAAACCTTTGTTTTCTGATGGCTCAATGTACACAAACTTTGTTTAATACACAAAGTTATTAAAAATATTGTATTAAATGACCTTCAGGCTGTGTGTATAAGGTGTATATGAAACATAAATGAATTGTGTGAATGTACACACCGTTTGTTTAATGTACAAAGTTATTAAAAACATTGGCTAAAATGACCTTCAGGCTGTGTGTATACGGTGTATATGAAACATAAATGCATTCTGTGCATAGACTTGGGTCCTATCGCCATGATATCTTATTATGGTATGCAATTATTCCAAAAGACGGAAAAATCCGATATCCAAAATACTTCTGGTCCCAAGCATTTTGGATAAGGGATACTCAACCTGTAGTATCATATGAGATTGCTGTTTGTTCAAATACATGCATATACAGGTTGAGTCTCCCATATACAAAATGCCAAAACACTGAAAATTCCGAAATGTTTTTTTTTTTTGAGCGAGACTGAGATATTGACATTTTTGTTAGTGTGTAAGGTGTAAAACATAAATTAATTTCATGTACACAAACTTTATTTCATGCAGAAAATTATTACAAATATTGTATAAAATTACCTTCGGGCTATGTGTATAAGGTGATTATAAAACATAAATGCATTCTGTGTTTAAACCCAAGATGTCTCATTATGGTATTTAAATATTCAAAAACATGGAAAAATTCTGAAATCCAAAATACTTCTGGTGCCAAACATTTGGATATTGGAGACTCATCCTGTACAGTGCCGGCGCTAGCCGCTCAGCAAGGTCCGCAAAGCAGGGAGGCGCCTGGCATTAAAGGCGCCCTCCCTGCTCTGCTACTGTACTTTGCTGATGTGCAGTGTTGGTGCAGCCTGCGCCTGTCACACTGTGTGACAAGCAGAAGGCAGACGCGGTGCTGGCAGCATGAACACAGGATCCTCGGTCTCCTCCTGTGTCAGAGCCCTCCCCCTTCCCTGCCCGTCTTGCTCCTCCCCGCTGCACATGTCATGCTGGGAGGCAGGAGCATCGTCCCCACCTCCTCTCTTCCCTCCCCCCTCACAGCAGACTTCAGCACCGCCCCTCCACGGAGTCCCCTCTCATCAATGATGGATTCAAGACCAGGTAGGGAGAAAAAGCATATTAGTGTGTGTGTGTAAAGTAGTATGTTACTGTGTGCTGGGAAGGGGGGGGACTGGTGTGTTACTGTGTGCTGGGGGGAGGGGGGACTGGTATGTTTCTGTGTGCTGGGGGGGGAGATAAAGTGAAATATTACTGTGTGCTGGGGGGGACGACTGGTATATTACTGTGTGCTGGGGGGGAGATAAAGTGAAATATTACTGTGTACTGGGGTCGGGGGGGGAAGAACTGGTATGTTACTGTGTGCTGGGGTGGGGGGGGGAGATAAAGTGAAGTATTACTGTGTACTGGGGTGGGGGGGGACTGGTATGTTACTGTGTGCTGGGGTGGGGGGGGAGATAAAGTGAAATATTACTGTGTACTGGGATCGGGGGGGGGGGATAAACTGGTATGTTACTGTGTGCTGGGATGGGGGGGTATAAAGTGGAATATTACTGTACTGGGGTCGGGGGGAGGGGATAAACTGGTATGTTACTGTGTGCTGGGGTGAGGGGGATAATGTGGAATATTAATATGTACTGGGGTCGGGGTGGGGGGGGATAAGCTGGTATGTTACTGTGTGCTGGGGTGGGGGGGATAAAGTGGTATGTTACTGTGTGCTGGGGTGAGGGGGATAAAGTGGAATATTACTGTGTACTGGGGTCGGGGGGGGGGGGAAACTAGTATGTTACTGTGTGCTGGGGTGGGTGGGATAAAGTGGAATATTAGTGTTTGCTGGGGTGGGGGGTGGATAAAGTGGCATATAATGTGTGCTGGGTGGTGGTGGTAGTGTAGTTTTTGCGGGGACTGGGCTGCAGGGTAGCTGTGGTGTAGCGTGTGGGGAGGGGGGATTAATTGCTTAATTAGTCATTGTGGGGAGGTAGAGGAAAAAAAATCCTTTATAAGCCATGTCTCGCACAGCCTTATCAGGGCTAATTGAATAGCCCCTTGGAGACACAATTACCCGCGATCAGTGACCGTGGGTAATAGGATACCTCAATATGTTGTGTAAAGGTCACTAGGACTAACAGATTTTACTTATAGACTACCTGGCTGCATCCCCCCAGTAAAATCTGCCACCCGCAGGGACTGCCTAGCAGTGGCAGTGACTTACTGTACCATAGGAAGTGTTTCTCTTTATGGGACTGTAAGTCCGGACTTGTAATGTTACTATTTTTTTTAATTTATGTTAAATGCAGTTTCTCCACTGCCTGCCACCCGCTGCCTCTCCACAGCCGTCACCTCTCTCTCCTGTCACCCACTCACTCTCATCCTCTCACCATCACCTCTCTCTCCAGTCACTCCGTCACCCCCCCTCCCCATCACCTCTCTCTCCTATCACCCTCTCCCTGTCATCCAACCCTCTCCCCGCCACCTCTTTCCTGTCACTCTCTCCCTGTCATCCAACCCTCTCCCCGTCACCTCTTTCCTGTCACTCTCTCCCTGTCACCCACCCCTCTCCGCATCACCTCTCTCTCCTGTTGAACTATCCCTGTCACCCACTGATTCTCACCCTTTCCCCATCACCTCTCTCTCCTGTCACCCACTGACGCTCATCCTCTCCCCGTCATTCTCTTTTTTCACCCTCTGCTTGTCACCCTCTCATCGTCACCTTCCGGTTCTCACTGTTGCCCACTGCCTCTCCCTAGCTTCACTCTGTGCCCGTCTCCCACTATCTCTCACTGTAGCTATCCTCTCCCTGTCACCCACTGACATTCCTGTTACCCACTTACTCTCACCCTCTACCCGTCACCCTTTCTCTCCTGCTATCCTCTCTCTCTCACACACCCGTGATCCATACGATCGCATGGTGTGTGCACTCCCACTAACTGGATGCAGCTAGTCGCAAGCGCAATGTGGCTGCTTGTGGGTAGGATGAGAGCGGAGTAGGAGGGCGCAAAATTTAGAGTTTGCAGGAGTGCGCCGAATAACCTAGCACCGGCCCTGATCCTGTATATATTTTATTTATACGGACAATGGCAAGACTCTTAATTTTGTTTTATGTTTGAACAAACAAGCATTTTAAGCTGTATGGGAAAAAAATACTTGTTATGTTCTGAGTATTTTGACAATAAAGAAAAAGAAGAAAACGAAGAAAAATAAAATAAAAATAAAGATGTATTGTAAATTGCATTTTTTATTTTAGACTTTTAGAATTTTCAACGCAATTAAAACATCGTCCTAATGTTTATGATATCAGTGTCAATATGTTAACTTCAATAAACATTAAGTAAGAAGATCAATAGCTAATGGGGGGAAAAAATCAGTTAAGATTTTAGTGTATCACTTTTAATGAAATAAAACCAAATTCTGATAATTACTTGGAAGATAGATAAATCATTATGTTTTTAATGTGGTGGAACTAACTAAAAGGCAATTATTGTATTATCAATTGAAACTATCAAGAGAAATTTAAGTAGTCACAATTAATTTGATTAAATAACATCCCTGAAATGGGAATAGTCACTATTCTAACTCTAAAAATATATAAATAAGAAAACATTATGAATTATATGTAGGAATTATGAAAAAAAAAATAATAATATTATTCATTCAGATAAGTGGTCATATATCCCAAAACCGTTTAGCAAGAAAGTTCCAAAACCACATTGTAAGTAATTAACGATTGCTGCTGTTCAGTAATAAAATTACATACATTCATGCATATTAAGTACTAGGCGATTCATCGCGCCCTACGGGCGCTCTTCACACCATCGTTTGTGGCTAAGCCCCGTTAACCCCTGCACTCCTTTGAACATACGCAGGCCGGTAGAGAACAGATGCAGAAATGCAGGGCAATATAGAGGGCATACAGAAAAGAGAGAGGCGTAGGGGGGAAGGTGGGGGAGGGAATGTACAGAAACGCTGTGCGATGGGTAAAGGATAGGGAGAGGCAGGGTGGTAGGGAGAGGATAAAGAGAGGCAAGGTGTTACAAAACAAAATACCGGTGGGTGCTGTGGGTGCCACGGGTGGGGAAGGGGTGTTGCGGTTGGGGGAGGGAGTGCTGCGGGTGGTGGAGGTGAGGGTGTGGGTGCTATGGGTGGGGGAAGGGGCAGGAGTGCCGGGGGTGGGGGAGGGACGTGTGCCGCGGGAGGGGGGCGGATGTGAAGGATGCTGTTGGTGCCGTGGGTGTTTAGGTGGGGGAGGGGCGTGTGGCACGGGTGGGGGGCGTATGTGGTGGATGCCGCGGGGAGGGTGGTGGGTTGTAGGGGGGAGAGGTGGGTATGGGGGTGGTGCAGGGTTTTTGGGGTTGGGCCGGTGGCTTTTGCTGGTTGTGGGTGTTACGGGAGGCGGCGGGAGTGCCGTGGGTGGGGGAGGGGTGTGTGCCGCGGGTGGGGGGCGAATGAGGTGGGTGCTGTGGGTGGGGGAGGGGCGGGGGGTGCGGATGTGGTGGATGCTGTGGGTGGGGTGGAGGGTGCAGGGGGGTAGGTAGAGGTAGGTGTGGGGTGGGGGAGGTGGGGGGGTGCTGCGGGTGGGGGAGGGGTGGGTGGCGTGGAGGGTGTAGCGGGGGGAGAGGTTGGTATAGGGGTGGGGGTGGTGCGGGTGGGGGAGGGGCATGGGGTTTTGCGGGGTGTGGGTGTTACGGGTGGGGGAGGGGGCAGGAGTGCAGCGGGTGGGAGAGGGGTGTGTGCTGCGGGTGGGGGAGGGGTGCTGCGGGTGGGGGAGGGGGCGGGAATGCCGCGGGTGGGGGAGGGGGTGGGAGTGCCGTGGGTGGGGGAGGGGTGTGTGCGGGGGGTGGGGGAGGGGGCGGGAATGGCGCCGGTGGGGGAGGGGTGCCAAGGGTGGGGGAGGGGTGCTTGACGCGGGTGGGGGAGGGGTGCGTGTTGCGGGTTGGGGATGGGTGCGTGCCGCGGGTGGGGGAGGGGTGCCGCGGGTGGGGGAGGGGTGCGTGACGCGGGTGGGGGAGGGGTGCATGCTGCGGGTGGGGGAGGGGTGCGTGACACTGGTGGGAAGGGGTGTGTGCCGCGGGTGGGGGAGGGGTGCCACGGGTGGGGGAGGGGTGCGTGTCGCGGGTGGGGGTGGGGTGCGTTCCGCGGGTGGGGGAGGGGTGCATGCCACGGGTGGGGGAGGGGTGTGTGCCGCAGGTGGGGAGGGGTGCCGCGGGTGGGGGAGGGGTGCGTGCCGCGGGTGGGGGAGGGGGCGGGAGTGCCACGGGTTGGGTGGATGCCGCGGGTGGGAGGGTGCGGGATGCCGCGGGCTGTGTGCCGTGGTTGGGTGGGGTGGATTCTGTGGTTGGCGCGGGCCGTGTGCGGCGGGTGGAGGTGTTGGGTGGTGTGTGTGCCGCGGGTGCGGCTGTCAGCGTTGGTTCTCCTCCACACTGTGCAGCAGGCAGCGGTGAGAGCGCCGCTTACAGTCCTCGGCTGCAGTGTCACCACCAGGTGCAGCAGGGAGTGTACGGGGAAGGGGGAGAGAGGGGAAGGGGCGGAGATGGGGAGGGGACTGGGCGGGGATGGGTGGACAGAGGGAGGGGACTGTTCCTGCCCTGCAACCAGCCGCCCAGATCTGTGCCTGTGACTCCGCCCAGCGTTACGGCCAACACAGAGTCACAGACTAAGGCTAATATATAGGAGATGACTATCTCACAGATGTCTCCCGGTCTCTTACAGTCTCCCAGTCCCTGTCTCACATAACTGGCTCCCAGTCCCTGTGTATCACATATAACTGTCTCCCGGTCCCTTACTGTCTCCCAGTCCCTGTGTATCACATATGACTATCTCACAGATGTCTCCCGGTCTCTTACAGTCTCCCAGTCCCTGTCTCACATGACTGTCTCCCAGTCCCTGTGTATCACATATGACTATCTCACAGATGTCTCCCGGTCCCTTACAGTCTCCCAGTCCCTGTCTCACATGACTGTCTCCCAGTCCCTGTGTATCACATATGACTGTCTCCCAAATCCCCAGCAGTGTCCCGGATCAGAGCACCCACCTTTCGGGCCAGGCGTATCACGCACAGCACGCAGCTCAGCACAGATTGCCGGAACCCCTCGGATGTCAGCCAGTCCCAGAGCCGCTGAAGCAGGATGGAGAGGCGGGACCCGGCCCAGCGAGCCCCCTTCCTGACCTGCCGAGCGCCGGACGCGGCCGCTCTACTGCCCAGAGCCCGGAGCAGCACGGTGCGGAGCAGGAGGAGCGGGGCGGGCATAGTGCGGGGGCGGCTGGGGGGAGATGGGCAGCGGTCCCAGAGGGACGGGACTGTTCCTGCCCTGCATCCAGCCGCCCAGATCTGTGCCTGTGACTCCGCCCAGCGTTACGGGCACAGAGTCACAGACTAAGGCAAATATATAGGAGATTTCCTCATATTATTGTAAGGAGCACTGTTAATTTATTTTAGAAGGAAGGGATTGCATGTGGTAGTGGCTGATAGACAGGGGTGAATTATGACCCTATGAAAGTACCCGCTGGTCATGTCCCATGCCCCCCTCTGCTGAGCTGGGCTGATTCATAGTAAGGCTCAGGGCTGCCAGCTGCCATGCTTCTGCGATTTGCATTGCACTGTGGAACGTAAACTTGAAACTGTCATCTGCTCCAGCTAGTGGCACTTCTGAGTGCCATTAGCTGGGAGGTATGGACCATGCAGGAACCACTCAGACTAACCCAAACCGAAAACTTACGGTCCCATCCACCCTCTCCTCCTCTGTACAACTACAATGTGTCAAAAGTTAAAACTGACATTGGGAGCTGTATTTCTATTTCTGTTCCCAGTACAGTGTTGTGAGTTCAGAGGGGCTGGGGACATTTTATCGAAGACCAAAAATTATATTAAAGTGGTTGGTGAGTGTCTTAGGGAAAATGGCTGCTGCAAATGTAGACAAAAACGCTGCACAGCCCAAGATCTGTGGTTGGCCAGCTATTTGAATGAGATCTTTGAGATGAGTAGTCTCGAGGATCCAAAATGGAACGCAGATGGCCATGTCACGTGATCTGACAGGTTATTTGCTGGCTGCTGGGGAGGAGTAGAAAGAGAACTGGGCAGTATCATGGTAGATGCAGTGGGTGAGAGCAGCTCTGATGTATGTAGGCTAGAATAGACTCTGCACCCACATACATACACTGAGGGGACTACTATACGGTCATTCATTGGAATGTGCATGCATTTCTTTCTCCTTAGGTGCATGTTGTTATTATTATTATTATTATTATTATTATTATTATTATTAACAACTTTTATTAATAAGGTGTCACAGAGTAAACTTTATGCATTGTTGTTTCTTTAGATATTATTGATATTATTAGTATTATTGTTGATACTAACAGCTTTATCTGTAGGCACCACAAAGTGTATGCAGCACTGTACAAAGTGCGCTGTATGAAGAGCGGATTGGCCACACACCCCGGTAAGATTCCCGGCGGGTCCATGTGCATACAGGGCCTGTTTAATTTCTTAACATGTGAGGGGTGGTGCTGCTGCCATAGTTACACGGTATACCTCTGGTGCTGCCCGTGTGAGGCCACTTTTCTACTAGCTTTTCCAGGACCACTTTCACTTCCCAATCCGCCCCTGGTTGTATGTATCCATCTGTTACTGTGCAGGCAGGCTGTACCTGCAACCAGCCACCTGCATTATGCGTGTGCCCCCTTCCAAGTATGTGAGCTGGTGACCCTATAGGCTGGCTACTTTCTGCTTTCAGTAGGTTGATATGTCCTGTGCAATGTATTGCTGACAATGCTGAAACAGTGCAAGGGCAAAAATGCTGAAACAAGATGTAATGTAGAAGACGCCTGCTTTTCTATTATTTACTTCTGAGATTATGTCACTGATTCCTTCCTTGTTTCTGGAACTATTTATAGTAATTGAAAAATGATACCACAAGAATGTTCTGGTGCTGCATTCTCTTGAGTTGCATCAGAAAAATTAAAAACATGAGGCTTGTTATTTATGAGAAGCATAATCATAGCATTTTTATTTTTTGCTAATAAATTATTAGTGCATTAGAAATTAAATTGATAAAAATATATTAAGAGTGGGAGGTCAGGATACATATTCTAAATCTGCGATTGAACAATCCTTTAGTGGCAAGCAACATCTAGTATCCTTTTTACACTCCACCAGGGGTAAGAGATAATCTCTTATTATATACAACCAGAGTTGCTTGGAAAAAGATCCACAAATACCTTAAAGTTGAGAGTACATCTTCACTGTTTCTTACACTTTGGGGTAGCCCCTCTTATCCTCCAGGTAGGATTTATACTCAATTCTCTTATTGGCATAAACATGGTCTTAGATATGTCTATCAATTTCTGCATCTGCATACGCATTGTCCCCTCACATACTCGGTGCTGAGAGGAAAATTCCCTGGGCTCGACATCCAATTGTTCCCGTTCCTACAAACCTCCAGTTACATTAAGAATGCAGGGCTTTCTTTTAGTATGGGCTCAATGGGCTCTTGCCCAAGGGCCCCATGAGTATAAGGGCCCTATGCTGATAGCTGAGGGTCCCCTATTTCCAGGGGTACCAGATTTCTGAAAAACGGCCCTGGGTAACTGGAAATAACCAACTTGAAAACATTGGTCCCCATCCAAGCCTGTTAGTTGCTCTTCCCAGACAGTTATCTCAGATTCTATCTCACTTAGAGTTATTCTAAGGTTATAAACCAGCATAATTAACCTAAAATGGTTAACTACCTTTTTACAGAATACTAATGTTGAGCACTGTCTTTCTTTATCATGGAGATTTTTATTTATGACAGATGTCAACTTTATGCAAATTAATGTGAATATTAAGTGCTTCTGAGTGGTGTATGCAGATTAGAGGCACTGATGAATTCTTAGTTCTGTTACTAGCCAAACATTGACTCTGCATTGGCTGGCAATGAATAGTTAACAACCAATAGGATATGACTTTGTCATTGTGAGTGGAGACTCTCCACTGCTTTCTCAGTGGACGCCTAGACACAGCCCAGCCCATTACTTCTGATTGGTCTACAGTCACATGACCAATACAGCAGTTAATTTTCTGTAGTTTATTAAGAGCAGTGAACCAATGTATACTCCACCTCTATTGTACACAGAGATTCCCTTTGTTTACCCATTTTTTTCAACTGTTGCTGGGACCATCCGCAAGAGAAACCATTGACAGTTCTCCAGAAAACAGTCTGAAACCAGCATAGCCAACCAAGAACGGTTAACTCGTAAGTTAAACTACGTTTTTACAGAATACTAGTGTTGAGCACTGTCTTTCTTTATCATGGAGATTTTTATTTATGACAGATGTCAACTTTATGCAAATGAATGTGAATATTAAGTGCCGCTGAGTGGTGTATGCAGATTAGAGGCCCTGATGAATTCTTGGTTCTGTTACTAGCCAAACATTGACTCTGCATTGGCTGGCAATGAAGAGTTAACAACCAATAGGAGATGACTTTGTCATTGTGAGTGGAGACTCTCCCACTGCTTTCCCAGTGGACGCCTAGACACAGCCCAGCACCTTACTTCTGATTGGTCCACAGTCACACGACCAATACAGCACTGAAACAATGTATACTCCACCTCTATTGTACACAGAGCTTCCCTTTATTTATCTATTTTTTTCAACTGTTGCTGGGACCACCCACAGAAGAAACCATTGACAGTTCTCCTGTAAACAGTCTGAAACCAGCATAGCCAACCAACAATAGTTAACTTATAAGTTCACCTACGTTTTTACTGAATACTAGTGTTGAGCACTGTCTTTCTTTATCATGGAGATTTTTATTTATGACAGATGTCAACTTTATGCAAATGAATGTGAATATTAAGTGCTTCTGAGTAATGTATGCAGATTAGAGGCACTGATGAATTCTTAGTTCTGTTACTAGTCGAACATTGACTCTGCATTGGCTGGCAATGAATAGTTAAAAGAGGATTTTGGTACTTACCGATAAATCCATTTCTCTGAATCCTCTAGGGGACACTGGAGCAGTCTTAGACATTAGGGGTGTGAAGCTTGCAACCGCAGGTGTGGCACAATCTAAAATTAGCATTGTCTGCACAGCCGGTTCCTCCCCCTTCACATCCCTTCTCCCTCAGTTTGGAAAATTTGACCGAGAGAATAGGACATGGGCCCTCATTCCGAGTTGTTCGCTCGCAAGCTGCTTTTAGCAGCTTTGCACACGCTAAGCCGCCGCCTACTGGGAGTGAATCTTAGCATAGTAAAATTGCGAACGAAAGATTCTCAAAATTGCGATTACACACCTCTTAGCAGTTTCTGAGTAGCTTCAAACTTACTCGGCATCTGCGATCAGTTCAGTGCTTGTCGTTCCTGGTTTGACGTCACAAACACACCCAGCGTTCGCCCAGACACTCCTCCGTTTCTTCAGCCACTCCCGCGTTTTTCCCAGAAACGGTAGCGTTTTTTCGCACACACCCATAAAACGGCCTGTTTCCGCCCAGAAACACCCACTTCCTGTCAATCACATTACGATCACCAGGACGAAGAAAAAACCGTGAGTAAAATTCCTAACTGCATAGCAAATTTACTTGGCGCAGTCGCACTGCGGACATTGCGCATGTGCATTCGCGACTAATCGCTCCGTTGTGAAAAAATAATAACGAGCGAACAACTCGGAATGACCCCCATGATACTATAGCCCATGGCGAGGAACCGAACCGTACAACATAGCAAACAGCAACCAATAACTCTTTTGACAGAAAAACTAATGCTGTTTGCACAAACTGTTTTAACAAGAACTTTTGAACACAGCAGATCGACAGCACCGAGGCGGGCGTCCAGTGTCCCCTAGAGGATTCAGAGAAATGGATTTATCGGTAAGTACCAAAAT
Source organism: Pseudophryne corroboree (assembly GCF_028390025.1). Taxonomy (NCBI): domain Eukaryota; kingdom Metazoa; phylum Chordata; class Amphibia; order Anura; family Myobatrachidae; genus Pseudophryne; species Pseudophryne corroboree. The sequence continues at coordinate 741,372,907 of NC_086445.1, forward strand.
CCTCTTTTCTCTTTCATCCACTAGGGCAGAGGTTCTCAAACTCGGTCCTCAGGACCCCACACAGTGCATGTTTTGCAGGTCTCCTCACAGAATCGCAAGTGAAATAATTAGCTCCACCTGTGGACCTTTTAAAATGTGTCAGTGAGTAATTAATACACCTGTGCACCTGCTGGGTTACCTGCAAAACATGCACTGTGTGGGGTCCTGAGGACCGAGTTTGAGAACCTCTGCACTAGGGGACACTGGAGCAGTCTTAGACATTAGGGGACGTCCCAAAGTTTTCCCCCAGGGAGGGAGTGCTATTGGTGGCCTGCAAGACCAAACGTCCGAACTGAGACCCTTCGGACGCAAAAGTATCAAACCTGGAAATTTCCGCGAACGTGTGGACTGAAGACCACGTCGCCGCTCTGCAAAGTTGAGTAGTGGAAATGCCTCTGGCAACCGCCCCTGAGGCCCCCACTGATTGGGTGGCATGAACACCCACCTGAAGCAGAACCTGTGTGTCACAGGAAAATAAGCTTTGCCAATGGCAAGACCAATCCATCTAGACAGAGCCTGCCTAGCTGCTGGCCAACCCAGCCTTGGCCCCTCATAAAGGCAAACAAAAGGTCCGACGGTCTGAAGGACGACGTAACTTGTACGTATACACGTAAAGCTTGGACAACATCCATGGACACGTCCCCATCTGCGGGACCCTGGAAAGATGGGACCACAAGTGGCTGGTTTACGTGAAACCCCGAAACAACCTTCGGAAAGAAATATGCTCTTGTACGAAGTTCTGCTCCATCCTCATGAAAAAGTTAAAAGGGACTCTTACACGATAAGCTCCCAACGCAGAAACCCGACTGGCCGAAGCCAAGGTAAGCAAAAATACGACCATCTAAGAGAGATATTTCAGGTCTGTCCTTGCTAACGGCTCAAAAGTTGGTGACCATCCAAATTCCAAAACCCAATTTAAGTCCCACAGTGTAGCGGGCGAATGAAAAAGGGGGGTTGGATTGTTAGAACCCACTGTAAAAAGGTTTAGCAAGGATGTTACTGTTGAAATAGGATGGAGAGAGCCGAAACTTGAACCTTCAGAGAGCCCAGCCTCGGTTCAATATTGAAGAAAAAGTAGAAATCTGGATAAGTGGAAGTTTGTCGAATTCCACCCACGTTCTTGACACCAGTCCATGTATCTCTTCCAAATCCTGTAGTAGTGCATGGCTGTGACCGGCGTCCTAGCGGCAAACATAGGAGGAATGGCCGTTCTTGGTTTCCCTCTGGTTTTTTTTAAATCTGGGATTCAATGGCCACGCCATTAAAAGCAGCCTGATCAGGTCTATTTGAACGGTCCCTGAGATAGTAGATCCTTTCTCTGAGGAAACCGCCAAAAGATCTTCCGCTAGTACCCTTTGCAGGTCTGAGTCCCAACTACTGCGGGGTCAATATGGTGTGATTAAAATGACCCCCACTCATTCTCGTTTCAGAACCCTGGGTATGAGTGGAAAAACGTAAACCCTCCTGTAACACCATGGACGTGTTAATGCGTCCCCTCCGTCTGCTGCTGGATCTCCTGTCCTGGGCAGCTGATGGTTTCGCTGAGACGCCGCTAGGTCCACTTGAGGTAGACCCGATCTTCTCACCACTCAATCAAAAATCCATGGAAGCCGGCACCCTTTTCCCGGATGCACGTCCTGGCGACTGAGATAAGCTGCATCCCAGTTATCCACACCTAGAATGAATACCGCCGATAGGATGATGTTTCGCCTCGTTGCCCAACAAGATCTTTGTGGCTTCCGTTAACGCCATCCCGCTCTTATGTCCGTCTTTACGCCTCATGTAAGCCGTCGATGTGACAGTGCTCGACTGTATTGACTAGGTCTTCGGTTAAGAGACGCGCATTGTAAGCCGCTCTCAGGTAACATCCACCTGCCCTGAAACTGACGTCTCTGCAGGACATCTCGGATTCTTCGATGTAAAAGCCAGTGCGACCTACTCTTTGCGCAAGGAGGGTCATCTGGAATGATTGGGAGTGAAGTCTGCTATACTGCAGAGCTCCCAAGAACTGCACCATCTTCCCGAGGATTTGTACCCCAGGTATAGCGAAACAGTCTGTCCCTGTAGTCCTTGAGCCACCAGACGCTGAATGTCCTGGATCTTGCTCTCTAGTAAGGCTACCCTCAAATTTACCGTTTTCCAGATGAGACCTGTAAATTGACCTCATGAATTGGCAGGAGGTTGTATTCTGGAAATCACAATCCTTCCATGTGGAGTGAGAAATATCAGCTGTACTTGGAGGGCGCCCTAGATCAGCAGCTCACCTAGACGAGGTACGATCGTGACCTTTAACCTTGTAAAAACTTGCGACCCTTCTCTGCCAAAATTCCCAGGGCTGTATACAGACCGAAAGGTACGGCCCCAACTGGCAATGATCTTCCACCAGCACGAACTCTAAGTATGCATGGTGAGGAGTCCAAATTAGAATATGAAAGAATGCATTTATTATGTCCAAGGACACTCTGACTTCTCCGGGACAATGTCTGCAATGACCTATTGGATAGATTCCATTTGTGGGCACGACAAACGAGATTCGAAGAGTACCCCGTGAATAGGGATGTTAATAGTAATTTCACTCCCCGCTGGGTATCAAAGCTGGGGGTTCACGCTTTACGGGCGGACAAGGTATGCGTTAGGCCACAGGCAACTGTATAGTAACTTCCGAATAGTGTTCGGTAACGCCTTTGTCTTTGAACGGTAGGGCAGCCTAGGCGTTGTTAATATCTATCTTTAAGATATATATGGAGGTAAAACCTGTTGATACAAACTTCTCGTCTCCATCATCGGATTTGGTCTACCTAGACCCTTCTAACCATTACCTCCCCATTGGGGGTCCAAGGTGAGCCATGACTACTGGCTATTGGGAGTATTCTCTTTTATCCAAGACTCCCCCAGCCCGAGACTAAGAACCAAACTAGTATAATAATGGATAAGAATAACTGATACTGTCTATGGGTATATTTCTATAATACCCGGTAGGCAGAGATATGGTCTCACTCCTCCTGTCTGAAAATAATTGGACCAAATTAAGGCTTCCCCTCCTAGGGAAATTGTCTTCCAACCCGGTACCTATACCTTTACCGAAACACGAACCTCCCAGGTCCGTGAGGTCGTGCAACTAGCAGTTGAATTGTCATGTCAATTGCAACCTACATACTTTTTTTTTTTGTGGGACTGCTATAATAAAGAATGTCCCATTAACAGACTAGACAAGGGAAACCCCACCATTCATATGGGATCCTTTCCCCTTCTGTGAAATCCGCAATCCTGTTAGTCACAGAAACCATTGAGAGATATAGCCCAGATTGGGATGTTAACATCCCTCTTAGCCTGGCCCTGTAAGTATAAGCGGTTAACACCCAGACATGTTCCGCTAGGTAAAAACAGTATTTGGGAATCTGGTAGCCTTTACTGGCCTCCTCTAGTCCTACTGTAGGGTTGAAAGGGGTCTCCGTATCGTTTCTGGTCATTTTGTTATACCCCTGCGAATGGAGTAATTGTAACTATGAATTAGAGATGAGCGCCTGAAATTTTTCGGGTTTTGTGTTTTGGTTTTGGGTTCGGTTCCGCGGCCGTGTTTTGGGTTCGAACGCGTTTTGGCAAAACCTCACCGAATTTTTTTTGTCGGATTCGGGTGTGTTTTGGATTCGGGTGTTTTTTTCAAAAAACACTAAAAAACAGCTTAAATCATAGAATTTGGGGGTCATTTTGATCCCAAAGTATTATTAACCTCAAAAACCATAATTTACACTCATTTTCAGTCTATTCTGAATACCTCACACCTCACAATATTATTTTTAGTCCTAAAATTTGCACCGAGGTCGCTGTGTGAGTAAGATAAGCGACCCTAGTGGCCGACACAAACACCGGGCCCATCTAGGAGTGGCACTGCAGTGTCACGCAGGATGTCCCTTCCAAAAAACCCTCCCCAAACAGCACATGACGCAAAGAAAAAAAGAGGCGCAATGAGGTAGCTGTGTGAGTAAGATTAGCGACCCTAGTGGCCGACACAAACACCGGGCCCATCTAGGAGTGGCACTGCAGTGTCACGCAGGATGGCCCTTCCAAAAAACCCTCCCCAAACAGCACATGACGCAAAGAAAAAAAGAGGCGCAATGAGGTAGCTGTGTGAGTAAGATTAGCGACCCTAGTGGCCGACACAAACACCGGGCCCATCTAGGAGTGGCACTGCAGTGTCACGCAGGATGTCCCTTCCAAAAAACCCTCCCCAAACAGCACATGACGCAAAGAAAAAAAGAGGCGCAATGAGGTAGCTGTGTGAGTAAGATTAGCGACCCTAGTGGCCGACACAAACACCGGGCCCATCTAGGAGTGGCACTGCAGTGTCACGCAGGATGTCCCTTCCAAAAAACCCTCCCCAAACAGCACATGACGCAAAGAAAAAAAGAGGCGCAATGAGGAAGCTGACTGTGTGAGTAAGATTAGCGACCCTAGTGGCCGACACAAACACCGGGCCCATTTAGGAGTGGCACTGCAGTGTCACGCAGGATGTCCCTTCCAAAAAACCCTCCCCAATCAGCACATGATGCAAAGAAAAAGAAAAGAAAAAAGAGGTGCAAGATGGAATTGTCCTTGGGCCCTCCCACCCACCCTTATGTTGTATAAACAAAACAGGACATGCACACTTTAACCAACCCATCATTTCAGTGACAGGGTCTGCCACACGACTGTGACTGATATGACGGGTTGGTTTGGACCCCCCCAAAAAAGAAGCAATTAATCTCTCCTTGCACAAACTGGCTCTACAGAGGCAAGATGTCCACCTCATCATCACCCTCCGATATATCACCGTGTACATCCCCCTCCTCACAGATTATCAATTCGTCCCCACTGGAATCCATCATCTCAGCTCCCTGTGTACTTTGTGGAGGCAATTGCTGCTGGTCAATGTCTCCGCGGAGGAATTGATTATAATTCATTTTAATGAACATCATCTTCTCCACATTTTCTGGATGTAACCTCGTACGCCGATTGCTGACAAGGTGAGCGGCGGCACTAAACACTCTTTCGGAGTACACACTTGTGGGAGGGCAACTTAGGTAGAATAAAGCCAGTTTGTGCAAGGGCCTCCAAATTGCCTCTTTTTCCTGCCAGTATAAGTACGGACTGTGTGACGTGCCTACTTGGATGCGGTCACTCATATAATCCTCCACCATTCTATCAATGTTGAGAGAATCATATGCAGTGACAGTAGACGACATGTCCGTAATCGTTGTCAGGTCCTTCAGTCCGGACCAGATGTCAGCATCAGCAGTCGCTCCAGACTGCCCTGCATCACCGCCAGCGGGTGGGCTCGGAATTCTGAGCCTTTTCCTCGCACCCCCAGTTGCGGGAGAATGTGAAGGAGGAGATGTTGACAGGTCGCGTTCCGCTTGACTTGACAATTTTGTCACCAGCAGGTCTTTCAACCCCAGCAGACTTGTGTCTGCCGGAAAGAGAGATCCAAGGTAGGCTTTAAATCTAGGATCGAGCACGGTGGCCAAAATGTAGTGCTCTGATTTCAACAGATTGACCACCCGTGAATCCTTGTTAAGCGAATTAAGGGCTCCATCCACAAGTCCCACATGCCTAGCGGAATCGCTCCATGTTAGCTCCTCCTTCAATGTCTCCAGCTTCTTCTGCAAAAGCCTGATGAGGGGAATGACCTGACTCAGGCTGGCAGTGTCTGAACTGACTTCACGTGTGGCAAGTTCAAAGGGCATCAGAACCTTGCACAACGTTGAAATCATTCTCCACTGCGCTTGAGACAGGTGCATTCCACCTACTATATCGTGCTCAATTGTATAGGCTTGAATGGCCTTTTGCTGCTCCTCCAACCTCTGAAGCATATAGAGGGTTGAATTCCACCTCGTTACCACTTCTTGCTTCAGATGATGGCAGGCAGGTTCAGTAGTTTTTGGTGGTGCTCCAGTCTTCTGTACGTGGTGCCTGTACGCCGAAAGTGTCCCGCAATTCTTCTGGCCACCGACAGCATCTCTTGCACGCCCCTGTCGTTTTTTAAAAAATTCTGCACCACCAAATTCAAGGTATGTGCAAAACATGGGACGTGCTGGAATTTGCCCATATTTAATGCACACACAATATTGCTGGCGTTGTCCGATGCCACAAATCCACAGGAGAGTCCAATTGGGGTAAGCCATTCCGCGATGATCTTCCTCAGTTGCCGTAAGAGGTTTTCAGCTGTGTGCGTATTCTGGAAAGCGGTGATACAAAGCGTAGCCTGCCTAGGAAAGAGTTGGCGTTTGCGAGATGCTGCTACTGGTGCCGCCGCTGCTGTTCTTGCGGCGGGAGTCCATACATCTACCCAGTGGGCTGTCACAGTCATATAGTCCTAACCCTGCCCTGCTCCTCTTGTCCACATGTCCGTGGTTAAGTGGACATTGGGTACAACTGCATTTTTTAGGACACTGGTGAGTCTTTTTCTGACGTCCGTGTACATTCTCGGTATCGCCTGCCTAGAGAAGTGGAACCTAGATGGTATTTGGTAACGGGGGCACACTGCCTCAATAAATTGTCTAGTTCCCTGTGAACTAACGGCGGATACCGGATGCACGTCTAACACCAACATAGTTGTCAAGGCCTCAGTTATCCGCTTTGCAGTAGGATGACTGCTGTGATATTTCATCTTCCTCGCAAAGGACTGTTGAACAGTCAATTGCTTACTGGAAGTAGTACAAGTGGGCTTACGACTTCCCCTCTGGGATGACCATCGACTCCCAGCGGCAACAACAGCAGCGCCAGCAGCAGTAGGCGTTACACGCAAGGATGCATCGGAGGAATCCCAGGCAGGAGAGGACTCGTCAGAATTGCCAGTGACATGGCCTGCAGGACTATTGGCATTCCTGGGGAAGGAGGAAATTGACACTGAGGGAGTTGGTGGGGTGGTTTGCGTGAGCTTGGTTACAAGAGGAAGGGATTTACTGGTCAGTGGACTGCTTCCGCTGTCACCCAAAGTTTTTGAACTTGTCACTGACTTATTATGAATGCGCTGCAGGTGACGTATAAGGGAGGATGTTCCGAGGTGGTTAACGTCCTTACCCCTACTTATTACAGCTTGACAAAGGCAACACACGGCTTGACACCTGTTGTCCGCATTTCTGGTGAAATACCTCCACACCGAAGAGCTGATTTTTTTGGTATTTTCACCTGGCATGTCAACGGCCATATTCCTCCCACGGACAACGGGTGTCTCCCCGGGTGCCTGACTTAAACAAACCACCTCACCATCAGAATCCTCCTGGTCAATTTCCTCCCCAGCGCCAGCAACACCCATATCCTCCTCATCCTGGTGTACTTCAACACTGACATCTTCAATCTGACTATCAGGAACTGGACTGCGGGTGCTCCTTCCAGCACTTGCAGGGGGCGTGCAAATGGTGGAAGGCGCATGCTCTTCACGTCCAGTGTTGGGAAGGTCAGGCATCGCAACCGACACAATTGGACTCTCCTTGTGGATTTGGGATTTCGAAGAATGCACAGTTCTTTGCTGTGCTGCTTTTGCCAGCTTGAGTCTTTTCATTTTTCTAGCGAGAGGCTGAGTGCTTCCATCCTCATGTGAAGCTGAACCACTAGCCATGAACATAGGCCAGGGCCTCAGCCGTTCCTTGCCACTCCGTGTCGTAAATGGCATATTGGCAAGTTTACGCTTCTCCTCCGACAATTTTATTTTAGGTTTTGGAGTCCTTTTTTTTCTGATATTTGGTGTTTTGGATTTGACATGCTCTGTACTATGACATTGGGCATCGGCCTTGGCAGACGACGTTGCTGGCATTTCATCGTCTCGGCCATGACTAGTGGCAGCAGCTTCAGCACGAGGTGGAAGTGGATCTTGATCTTTCCCTAATTTTGGAACCTCAACATTTTTGTTCTCCATATTTTAATAGGCACAACTAAAAGGCACCTCAGGTAAACAATGGAGATGGATACTAGTATACAATTATGGACTGCCTGCCGAGTGCAGACACAGAGGTAGCCACAGCCGTGAACTACCGTACTGTACTGTGTCTGCTGCTAATATAGACTGGTTGATAAAGAGATAGTATACTCGTAACTAGTATGTATGTATAAAGAAAGAAAGAAAAACCACGGTTAGGTGGTATATACAATTATGGACGGGCTGCCGAGTGCCGACACAGAGGTAGCCACAGCCGTGAACTACCGCACTGTACTGTGTCTGCTGCTAATATATAGACTGGTTGATAAAGAGATAGTATACTCGTAACTAGTATGTATGTATAAAGAAAGAAAAAAAACCACGGTTAGGTGGTATATACAATTATGGACGGGCTGCCGAGTGCCGACACAGAGGTAGCCACAGCCGTGAACTACCGCACTGTACTGTGTCTGCTGCTAATATATAGACTGGTTGATAAAGAGATAGTATACTCGTAACTAGTATGTATGTATAAAGAAAGAAAAAAAAACCACGGTTAGGTGGTATATACAATTATGGACGGGCTGCCGAGTGCCGACACAGAGGTAGCCACAGCCGTGAACTACCGCACTGTACTGTGTCTGCTGCTAATATAGACTGGTTGATAAAGAGATAGTATACTCGTAACTAGTATGTATGTATAAAGAAAGAAAAAAAAACCACGGTTAGGTGGTATATACAATTATGGACGGGCTGCCGAGTGCCGACACAGAGGTAGCCACAGCCGTGAACTACCGTACTGTACTGTGTCTGCTGCTAATATAGACTGGTTGATAAAGAGATAGTATACTCGTAACTAGTATGTATGTATAAAGAAAGAAAGAAAAACCACGGTTAGGTGGTATATACAATTATGGACAGGCTGCCGAGTGCCGACACAGAGGTAGCCACAGCCGTGAACTACCGCACTGTACTGTGTCTGCTGCTAATATATAGACTGGTTGATAAAGAGATAGTATACTCGTAACTAGTATGTATGTATAAAGAAAGAAAAAAAAACCACGGTTAGGTGGTATATACAATTATGGACGGGCTGCCGAGTGCCGACACAGAGGTAGCCACAGCCGTGAACTACCGCACTGTACTGTGTCTGCTGCTAATATATAGACTGGTTAATAAAGAGATAGTATACTCGTAACTAGTATGTATGTATAAAGAAAGAAAAAAAAACCACGGTTAGGTGGTATATACAATTATGGACGGGCTGCCGAGTGCCGACACAGAGGTAGCCACAGCCGTGAACTACCGCACTGTACTGTGTCTGCTGCTAATATAGACTGGTTGATAAAGAGATAGTATACTCGTAACTAGTATGTATGTATAAAGAAAGAAAAAAAAACCACGGTTAGGTGGTATATACAATTATGGACGGGCTGCCGAGTGCAGACACAGAGGTAGCCACAGCCGTGAACTACCGCACTGTACTGTGTCTGCTGCTAATATAGACTGGTTGATAAAGAGATAGTATACTCGTAACTAGTATGACTATAAAGAAAGAAAAAAAAAACCACGGTTAGGTGGTATATACAATTATGGACGGGCTGCCGAGTGCCGACACAGAGGTAGCCACAGCCGTGAACTACCGCACTGTACTGTGTCTGCTGCTAATATATAGACTGGTTGATAAAGAGATAGTATACTCGTAACTAGTATGTATGTATAAAGAAAGAAAAAAAAACCACGGTTAGGTGGTATATACAATTATGGACGGGCTGCCGAGTGCCGACACAGAGGTAGCCACAGCCGTGAACTACCGCACTGTACTGTGTCTGCTGCTAATATAGACTGGTTGATAAAGAGATAGTATACTCGTAACTAGTATGTATGCATAAAGAAAGAAAAAAAAACCACGGTTAGGTGGTATATACAATTATGGACGGGCTGCCGAGTGCCGACACAGAGGTAGCCACAGCCGTGAACTACCGCACTGTACTGTGTCTGCTGCTAATATATAGACTGGTTGATAAAGAGATAGTATACTCGTAACTAGTATGTATGTATAAAGAAAGAAAAAAAAACCACGGTTAGGTGGTATATACAATTATGGACGGGCTGCCGAGTGCCGACACAGAGGTAGCCACAGCCGTGAACTACCGCACTGTACTGTGTCTGCTGCTAATATATAGACTGGTTGATAAAGAGATAGTATACTCGTAACTGTTAGGGTCTCCTGCCCTGTGCTGCCACGTCGTCATGGCAACCGGGAGACAAGTGCTAGTGGAGTAACCTGAGCGCAGCTGATACTCCGGTTCGGGTCTTTTGCTGTGCAGTGGTTATAGGCTCTGTGCACGGCAGGGGATCTGGTGCTGGTTTTTGTGCTCACAGTCTGTGAGGTCTGAGTGGGGCGTGGACAGCACCTGCTTTATAAGGCCTCTTTTCAGGGTAAGCAGATGCTGCTGAATCTCTGTTGGTTAGTCAGTTCATGAAAGTTAGCCAGTACTGTGTAGCTTTGTATTTGTTTGTTGCTTACTGCAAATAGGCCTGGGGATTTGGTATTACACTCTGCCAATCCAGACCTAGCAGTAAGACTGGAGTCAGTCGTTTAGCTTGCTGGGGTTCTGTTATTACTCTGTGAACTTAGCAAGTTTGCGGCTGTATTCTAACACTTGCCTGTCTAATCCTGTCTCACTGTGCTAGGTGTCAGGGGTCAGTTTAGTGGCAGTAAGCTTAAACCTGTGCACTGCAAGTGAGAATCAGGATTGTGGAGGCTCTCCTTGTGTCTATCATTCCATCTCTGACCAAGGAGTTTACTGCCACACCCGTTGGTAACCCTTTAGGGTTTTGCTGTTGCCCTTAGCAACAGCATTTCGGGTTCTCTACGTATTAAAACACAACATCTTGCTTTTTACATCTGAGCAGTTCTAATACAAGGGAGATACCCAGTTCCTTAGCCTCTGGGCTTCTCTGTTCACTGTGTGTGTATTTTGTTACCCTATCACCTTCTGTGTACGTTATGTCATATTCCCCAGTTTGTCTGTGAGTCCATTTGTTTTGCATAACAGTTCAAACACCAGTACATTCCTGCAGGCACTGGTGTGCATAACATATTCAGCAGCCAAATACTCCTGTTGAAATTTTGTGGGAATATGGAGCATACCCCTCAAAATACGTTGCAACAGGTGGTCGATCAGGTGCAGGTCCTGACTCGGCAATTTAATGATTTGTCCATTAAAATGCACACCTCCCAGGCTGCTGGCGGAGCTCCCGCAGCAGCAGCACCTGCAGGGGTTAAGGAGCAGAAAGTAAATCTCCCGGATCGTTTTTCTGGAGATCGCTCGCAGTTCTTTTGTTTCAAGGAGAGCTGCAAGCTATACTTCCGGCTTAGGCCTCAGTCTTCTGGGTCGGAGATTCAGCGGGTGGGCATAGTGATTTCCTTGCTACAAGGAGACCCACAGGTCTGGGCATATGGGTTGCAGCCTGACTGTCCGTCGCTTAAAAGTGTTGATGCTTTTTTTACGGCACTGGGCATGTTGTATGATGACCCTGACAAGACGGCCTCAGCCGAGGCTCAGATTTCGATCCTTAAGCAAGGGCGAAGGCCAGTTGAGGTTTACTGTACGGAGTTTCGGAGGTTGGCCCATGATACCCAGTGGAATGACCCAGCCCTGAGACACCAGTACCGAAGAGGTCTTTCTAACCAGATAAAGGACCAACTGGTACAATATCCCTTGCCTAATAGCTTGGATCAGCTCATGCAGTTATCCATCCGGGTGGATAGACGGCTGAGAGAGCGTAGGCTTGAAAGGGAGACTGAGATTTCCTTCCTTCCCAAGGGAACCTCAGACTCTGAGGAATTTTCTGAGGAGCCTATGCAGATTGGGGCTACCCGCCTCTCCTCGCGTGAGAAGACGCGGAGGAGACAGCCGGGGTTGTGTTTGTACTGTGGGAATAAAGGTCATGTGGTAGTATCATGCCCAGAAAAGCCGGAAAACTTCAGGGCCTGAGGGTGATGGGAAATATCCTGTCAGGCCAGAAGTCAGAATTTCCCAAGAAGACTTTTATCATTCCGGTGACCTTGAAGATCCTCGGTCAAACTGTCAAGACTGAGGCCTTTGTGGACAGTGGGGCCGACGGGGTTTTTATGGACCGCCAATTCGCCCTAAAACACTCTGTTCCCTTAGTACCCTTGGCATCGGAAATTGAGATTTGTGGGTTAAACGGGGAACCATTATCCCAAGGTAAAATTACCTCTTGCACTAGCCAGATTTCTTTGTTTATTGGAGCCACACACTCTGAGGAGTTGTCCTTTTATGTGACTGTCTGTACTTTTGCCCCATTGGTGTTGGGGTTACCCTGGTTGAGGGCCCACAATCCTCAATTTGACTGGGTCTCTGGGGAGATTCTTAGTTGGGGTACTGATTGTTTCAGGAGTTGCTTGAGCCTTCCAGTCAGGCTCTCGCAGCTAAGTTTGCCAGGATTGCCAGGGTGTTATGCAGATTTTGCGGACGTGTTCTCCAAAAAAGTTGCAGAGGTACTACCTCCCCATCGCCCCTATGACTGTGCCATTGATTTGTTGCCAAATGCTAAGCTTCCCAAGAGCAGGTTGTACTCCCTGTCACGTCCTGAGACTCAGGCTATGGCAGAGTACATTCAGGAGAACTTGGCTAAGGGATTTATCAGACCTTCACAGTCTCCAGTTGGGTCGGGGTTCTTCTTCGTGGGTAAAAAGGACGGTTCGTTGCGACCCTGCATCGACTTCAGGGAATTGAACCGTATCACGATTAAAAACTCATACCCACTGCCTCTCATTTCGGTCTTGTTTGACCAGCTTCGTACTGCCACCATTTTTTCTAAGATTGACCTACGCGGTGCGTACAATCTAATCCGAATAAGAGAGGGGGATGAATGGAAGACTGCCTTTAATACCCACTCAGGGCATTATGAATATTTGGTGATGCCTTTTGGGCTCTGTAATGCCCCGGCAGTCTTCCAGGATTTCATGAATGATGTGCTCAGGGAATATTTGGATAGATTCTTAGTTGTATACTTAGATGACATCCTAATCTTCTCCCATTCCCTGGAGGAACATCGGAAGCATGTACGCTTAGTCCTCCAGAAACTCAGAGACCACCGGCTTGGGGCGAAGCTGGAGAAGTGCGAATTTGAAGTTCAGCAAATCGCATTTCTAGGATATATTATCTCCCCAGAAGGTTTCCAAATGGAGGGTTCCAAGGTACAGGCAGTCCTGGATTGGGTGCAGCCCACTAGTTTGAAGGCGCTTCAGCGTTTCCTGGGCTTTGCGAATTTTTATAGACGATTTATCGCTGGATTTTCGTCTATAGTGGCGCCCTTGGTGGCACTCACTAAGAAAGGGGCGGATGTTGCTCACTGGTCTTGTGAGGCTAAAGCGGCTTTTGCCCGTCTCAAAAGGGCATTTGTTTCGGCCAAGGTGCTGCGACACCCAGATCCAGAGCGTCCTTTTGTGGTGGAGGTGGATGCCTCTGAGATGGGTATTGGGGCAGTGCTTTCTCAGATGGGAGTGTCTGATAATCGCCTTCATCCCTGTGCTTACTTTTCCCATAAATTTTCGCCTGCCGAGATGAATTATGACGTGGGTAACCGGGAATTGTTGGCTATTAAGGATGCACTCGGGGAGTGGAGACACTGGCTTGAGGGGGCTAAGTTTGTGGTCTCAATTCTCACTGACCATAAGAATCTGGCATATTTAGAGTCAGCGAAGCGTCTCAATGCCAGGCAGGCACGATGGGCTTTGTTTTTTGCTCGCTTTAATTTTTTGATAACATATCGCCCTGGGTCAAAAAACATCAAGGCTGATGCGCTCTCGCGGAGTTTTGCTCCAATCCAGGAGACCACAGAGGAGCCGTTGCCCATTGTTTCCCCATCATGTATTAAAGTGGGCATTACCCAGGACCTCTTATCATTAGTCCTTAGAGCACAGGAGCAGGCTCCTCCAGACCATCCGGTAGGTCTTTTGTTTGTGCCTCCTAGGTTAAGACAGCGAGTGTTCCTGGAATTCCATGCCAAGAAGTCGGCAGGTCACCCGGGTATTGCCAGAACTCGGGAGTTGCTATCTAGGGCGGTGTGGTGGCCCTCGGTGGCTAAGGATGTGGATCAGTGGGTTCGGGCATGTGACATCTGTGCCCGAAATAAGACTCCTAGAGGGGTTCCTGTTGGCCCATTACATCCACTCTCTATCCCATCTAAGCCATGGACCCACATTTCAATGGATTTTGTGGTGGACTTGCCCAAATCCTCGGGGATGACAGCCATCTGGGTTGTCGTTGACAGGTTTTCGAAGATGGCGCACTTCGTTCCACTGGTTGGGCTGCCATCAGCCAGACGCCTGTCTGAATTATTTATGCTGCATGTTGTGCGTCTCCACGGGTTGCCACTTGATGTGGTCTCTGACCGCGGATCCCAGTTTGTGGCCAAATTCTGGAGGGCATTTTGTTCCGATCTCCAGATTTCTGTCAGCTTGTCGTCAGGCTACCATCCGCAGTCTAATGGGCAGACTGAAAGGGTGAACCAGTCCTTGGAGCAGTTCCTCAGGTGTTATGTCTCCAAGTGTCAGACTGACTGGGTTGCTCATCTGTCCATGGCGGAGTTTGCCTATAACAACGCGGCTCACTCTGCTACAGGGATCTCTCCCTTCCTTTGTGTGTATGGGCATCATCCTAAGGCCAATTCTTTTGACCCCCTGGACTCCACGCCTGGTGGTTCCTCTGTGGTTTCGGTCCTTAGAGGTATTTGGCGGAAAGTGAAGAAAGCCCTTGTGTCTGTGTCATTAGTGACCAAAAGGGTTTTTGATAAGCGGAAAAGACCCTGCAGCTTCAAATTAGGAGACTTCGTCTGGTTGTCTACCAAGAATTTGAAGTTGAGACAGCCATCTCATAAGTTAGGGCCCCGGTTCATCGGCCCTTATAAGATCACCAGGGTTATCAATCCGGTGGCATTTCAGTTAGATCTGCCCCGTTCTTTGGGTATCAATAAAACATTTCATTGTTCCCTTTTAAAACGGGCGATTAGTAATCCTTCTTCCAGTGGAAGACCTTCCCCTCTTCTGATACGTGGCCAGAGGGAGTTTGTTGTTGAAAGGATTCTTGACTCCAAGGTGGTTCGGGGTCGGCTGTCATTTTTGGTGCACTGGAAGGGGTATGGCCCGGAGGAGCGGTCGTGGGTGCGCAGTTGTGATCTTCATGCCCCCAGACTGATACGCTCTTTCTTCTCGCAGTTCCCCGATAAACCCGGTGGTAGGGGTTCTTTGACCCCTCGTCAGAGGGGGGGTACTGTTAGGGTCTCCTGCCCTGTGCTGCCACGTCGTCATGGCAACCGGGAGACAAGTGCTAGTGGAGTAACCTGAGCGTAGCTGATACTCCGGTTCGGGTCTTTTGCTGTGCAGTGGTTATAGGCTCTGTGCACGGCAGGGGATCCGGTGCTGGTTTTTGTGCTCACAGTCTGTGAGGTCTGAGTGGGGCGTGGACAGCACCTGCTTTATAAGGCCTCTTTTCAGGGTAAGCAGATGCTGCTGAATCTCTGTTGGTTAGTCAGTTCATGAAAGTTAGCCAGTACTGTGTAGCTTTGTATTTGTTTGTTGCTTACTGCAAATAGGCCTGGGGATTTGGTATTACACTCTGCCAATCCAGACCTAGCAGTAAGACTGGAGTCAGTCGTTTAGCTTGCTGGGGTTCTGTTATTACTCTGTGAACTTAGCAAGTTTGCGGCTGTATTCTAACACTTGCCTGTCTAATCCTGTCTCACTGTGCTAGGTGTCAGGGGTCAGTTTAGTGGCAGTAAGCTTAAACCTGTGCACTGCAAGTGAGAATCAGGATTGTGGAGGCTCTCCTTGTGTCTATCATTCCATCTCTGACCAAGGAGTTTACTGCCACACCCGTTGGTAACCCTTTAGGGTTTTGCTGTTGCCCTTAGCAACAGCATTTCGGGTTCTCTACGTATTAAAACACAACATCTTGCTTTTTACATCTGAGCAGTTCTAATACAAGGGAGATACCCAGTTCCTTAGCCTCTGGGCTTCTCTGTTCACTGTGTGTGTATTTTGTTACCCTATCACCTTCTGTGTACGTTATGTCATATTCCCCAGTTTGTCTGTGAGTCCATTTGTTTTGCATAACAGTTCAAACACCAGTACATTCCTGCAGGCACTGGTGTGCATAACAGTAACTAGTATGTATGTATAAAGAAAGAAAGAAAAACCACGGTTAGGTGGTATATACAATTATGGACGGGCTGCCGAGTGCCGACACAGAGGTAGCCACAGCCGTGAACTACCGCACTGTACTGTGTCTGCTGCTAATATAGACTGGTTGATAAAGAGATAGTATACTCGTAACTAGTATGTATGTATAAAGAAAGAAAAAAAAACCACGGTTAGGTGGTATATACAATTATGGACGGGCTGCCGAGTGCCGACACAGAGGTAGCCACAGCCGTGAACTACCGCACTGTACTGTGTCTGCTGCTAATATAGACTGGTTGATAAAGAGATAGTATACTCGTAACTAGTATGTATGTATAAAGAAAGAAAAAAAAACCACGGTTAGGTGGTATATACAATTATGGACGGGCTGCCGAGTGCCGACACAGAGGTAGCCACAGCCGTGAACTACCGCACTGTACTGTGTCTGCTGCTAATATAGACTGGTTGATAAAGAGATAGTATACTCGTAACTAGTATGACTATAAAGAAAGAAAAAAAAACCACGGTTAGGTGGTATATACAATTATGGACGGGCTGCCGAGTGCCGACACAGAGGTAGCCACAGCCGTGAACTACCGCACTGTACTGTGTCTGCTGCTAATATAGACTGGTTGATAAAGAGATAGTATACTACTAATATTATATATACTGGTGGTCAGGTCACTGGTCACTAGTCACACTGGCAGTGGCACTCCTGCAGCAAAAGTGTGCACTGTTTAATTTTAATATAATATTATGTACTCCTGGCTCCTGCTATAACCTATAACTGGCACTGCAGTGCTCCCCAGTCTCCCCCACAATTATAAGCTGTGTGAGCTGAGCACAGTCAGATATATATATACATTGATGCAGCACACTGGGCTGAGCAGTGCACACAGATATGGTATGTGACTGAGTCACTGTGTGTATCGTTTTTTTCAGGCAGAGAACGGATATATTAAATAAAACAAACAACTGCACTGTCTGGTGGTCACTGTGGTCGTCAGTCACTAAACTCTGCACTCTCTTCTACAGTATCACAGCCTCAGGTCAATCTCTCTCTCTCTCTCTCAACCCTAATCTAAATGGAGAGGACGCCAGCCACGTCCTCTCCCTATCAATCTCAATGCACGTGTGAAAATGGCGGCGACGCGCGGCTCCTTATATAGAATCCGAGTCTCGCGATAGAATCCGAGCCTCGCGAGAATCCGACAGCGTCATGATGACGTTCGGGCACGCTAGGGTTAACCGAGCAAGGCGGGAAGATCCGAGTCGCTCGGACCCGTGAAAAAAAACATGAAGTTCGGGCGGGTTCGGATTCAGAGAAACCGAACCCGCTCATCTCTACTATGAATTACTCTGTTCTGGAAAGGCCCGCAGCCCATCTCAAATGTTAAAATACAGTGTATGTCAGGGTATGTTTTCCTAACCGTGACGAAGTACTGCCCCTTGGTTGTGTGCCCATTTTTAGAGTCGCACACCCCAGGGCTGTTAACCTTAGTGCACCTTTCTTTGAGCAACCAAAGTAATTCTTCTTTTTATAAGAAGTCACGGGGAGAGCGGGGGAGGGGGGGTTGCGCAGTAGAGTTACTATGTCTGTATTACAACTAGTGATGAGCGGGTTCGGTTTCTCGGAAACCGAACCCCCTCGAACTTTACCCTTTTTACACGGGTCCGAGCCATACTCGGATTCTCCCGTATGGCTCGGTTAACCCGAGCGCGCCCGAACGTCATCATCCCGCTGTCGGATTCTCGCGAGATTCGGATTCTATATAAGTAGCCGCGCGTCGCCGCCATTTTCACTCGTGCATTGGAAATGTTAGGGAGAGGACGTGGTTGGCGTCCTCTCCGTTATTGTTGAACTTGATTGTGCACTATTGCTTAATTGTGGGGAGGGCTGGGGAGCAGCTGTATAATATAGGAGGAGTACAGTGCAGAGTTTTGCTGATCAGTGACCACCAGTTAACCGTTCTCTGCCTGAAAAAAACGCTCCATATCTGTGCTCAGTGTGCTGCATATATCTGTGCTCACACTGCTTAATTGTGGGGACTGGGGAGCAGCTGTATTATATAGCAGGTGTACAGTGCAGAGTTTTGCTGACAGTGACCACCAGTATACGTTGTCTGCCTGAAAAACACTCCATATCTGTGCTCAGTGTGCTGCTTTATTGTGGGTACTGGGGACCACCAGTATAATATTATATAGGAGGAGTACAGTGCAGAGTTTTGCTGACCAGTGACCACCAGTATATAATATATAGCATTACGGTACAGTAGGCCACTGCTGTACCTACCTCTGTGTCGTCATTAAGTATACTATCCATCTACATTCTATACCTGTGGTGCATTTTAGTTTTGCAGTTTGCTGACACAGTGTTATGCACACCAGTGCTAACAGGAGTATACCGGTGTATGAACAGAGAGGGAAGCGAAGCAAACGAACTCACAGACAGTATAACATAACATACACAGGAGGTGATGGAATAACTAATAAACACAAAGTGAACGGAGAAGCCCAAAGGCTCAGGAATTGGGTGTCTCCCTAGTGTCAGGAATTCTCAGATGGAATAGAGCGGACAATGAAGCGATGTGTAGTGATTTAACATGTGGAGCACCTGAAATTATGTTGCTAAGAGCAACAGAAAAAACCCCAAAGGGTTACCAACGGGTGTGGGAATAAACTCCTTGGTCAGAGATAGAAATATAGACACAAGGAGAGTATCCACAATCCTAACCACCACTTGCAGGGCACAGGTTCAGCTTACTGCCACTAAACTGACACCTGGACGCCCTGCACAGTGAGGGAGGATTAAGCAAGCAGGTCTGAGAGTACAGCCGCAAACCTGCTGGGTTCACAGAATAGCAAAAGAACCCCAGCAGGTCAAACAACTGACTCCAGTCTTACTGCTAGGTCCAGATTGGCAGAATGAAGTACCGAATCCCAAGGCCTATTCGCAGTAAGCAACAAGTAAATACAAAGTCACACAGTACTAGCTAACTCTCTGGAACTGACTAACAAACAAAGATTCAGCAGCATTTGCCTAGCCTGAGAGGATGGTTTATATAGCAGGTGCTGTCCACGCCCCACTCAGACCTCACAGACTGTGAGCACAAAACCAGCGCCGGATTCCCTGCCGTGCACAGAGCCTGTAACCACTACACCGTAAAAACCCGGACCGGAGTATCAGCTGCGCTCAGGTTACTTCGCTAACACTTGCCTCCCAGTTGCCATGGCGACGTGGCAGCACAGAGCAGAAGATCCTAACAGTACCCCCCCTCTGACGAGGGGTCAAAGAACCCCTACCACCGGGTTTATCGGGGAACTGCGAGAAGAAAGAGCGTATCAGTCTGGGGGCATAAAGATCACAACTGCGCACCCACGACCGCTCCTCCGGGCCATACCCCTTCCAGTGCACCAAAAATGACAGCCGACCCCGAACCATCTTGGAGTCAAGAACCCTTTCAACCACAAACTCCCTCTGACCCCGTATCAGAAGAGGAGGTCTTCCACTGGAAGAAAGATTACTAACCGCCAGTTTTAAAAGGGAATAATGAAATGTTTTATTGATACCCAATGAACGGGGCAGATCTAACTGAAATGCCACCGGATTGATAACCCTGGTGATCTTATAAGGGCCGATGAACCGGGGGCCAAACTTATGAGATGGTTGTCTCAACTTCAAATTCTTGGTGGACAACCAGACGAAGTCTCCTAATTTGAAGCTGCAGGGTCTTCTCCGCTTATCAAAAACCCTTTTGGTCACTAATGACACAGACACAAGGGCTTTCTTCACTTTCCTCCAAATACCCCTAAGGACCGAAACAACAGAGGAACCACCAGACGTGGAATCCAGGGGGTCAAAAGAATTGGCCTTAGGATGATGCCCATACACACAAAGGAAGGGAGAGATCCCTGTAGCAGAGTGAGCCGCGTTGTTATAGGCAAACTCCGCCATGGACAGATGAGCAACCCAGTCAGTATGACACTTGGAGACATAACACCTGAGAAACTGCTCCAAGGACTGGTTCACCCTCTCAGTCTGCCCATTAGACTGTGGATGGTAGCCTGACGACAAGCTCACAGAAATCTGGAGATCAGAACAAAATGCCCTCCAGAATTTGGCCACAAACTGGGATCCACGGTCAGAGACCACATCAAGTGGCAACCCGTGGAGGCGCACAACATGCTGCATAAATAACTCAGACAGGCGTCTGGCCGATGGCAACCCAACCAGTGGAACGAAATGCGCCATCTTCGAAAACCTGTCAACGACAACCCAAATGGCTGTCATCCCCGAGGATTTGGGCAAGTCCACCACAAAATCCATGGAAATGTGGGTCCATGGCTTAGACGGAATAGAGAGTGGATGTAATGGGCCGACAGGAACCCCTCTAGGAGTTTTATTTCGGGCACAAATGTCACATGCCCGAACCCACTGATCCACATCCCTAGCCACCGAGGGCCACCACACCGCCCTAGACAGCAACTCCCGAGTTCTGGCAATACCCGGATGCCCTGCTGACCTCTTGGCATGGAATTCCAGGAACACTCGCTGTCTTAACCTAGGAGGCACAAACAAGAGACCTACCGGAAGGTCTGGAGGAGCCTGCTCCTGTGCTCTAAGGACTAATGATAAGAGGTCCTGGGTAATGCCCACTTTAATACATGATGGGGACACAATGGGCAATGGCTCCTCGGTGGTCTCTTGAACTGGAGCAAAACTCCACGAGAGCGCATCAGCCTTGATTTTTTTTGACCCAGGGCGATATGTTATCAAAAAATTAAAGCGAGCAAAAAACAAAGCCCATCGTGCCTGCCTGGCATTGAGCCGCTTCGCTGACTCTAAATATGCCAGATTCTTATGGTCGGTGAGAATTGAGACCACAAACTTAGCCCCCTCAAGCCAGTGTCTCCACTCCCCGAGTGCATCCTTTATAGCCAACAATTCCCGGTTACCCACATCATAATTCATCTGGGCAGACGAAAATTTACGGGAAAAGTAAGCACAGGGATGAAGGCAATTATCAGACACCCCCATCTAAGAGAGCACTGCCCCAATACCTATCTCAGAGGCATCCACTTCTACCACAAAAGGACGCTCTGGATCTGGGTGTCGCAGCACCTTGGCCGAGACAAATGCCCTTTTGAGACGGGCAAAGGCCGCTTTGGCCTCACAAGACCAGTGAGCAACATCCGCCCCTTTCTTAGTGAGTGCCACCAAGGGGGCCACCATAGACGAAAATCCAGCGATAAACCGTCTATAAAAATTCGCAAAGCCCAGAAAACGCTGAAGCGCCTTCAAACTAGTGGGCTGCACCCAATCCAGGACTGCCTGTACCTTAGAACCCTCCTTTTGGAAACCTTCTGAGGAGATAATAAACCCTAGAAATGCGATTTGCTGGACTTCAAACTCGCACTTCTCCAGCTTCGCCCCAAGCTGGTGGTCTCTGAGTTTCTGGAGGACTAAGCGTACATGCTTCCGATGTTCCTCCAGGGAATGAGAGAAGATTAGGATGTCATCTAGATAAACAACTAAGAATCTATCCAAATATTCCCTGAGCACATCGTTCATGAATTCCTGGAAAACTGCCGGGGCATTAGAGAGCCCAAAAAGCATCACCAAATATTCATAATGCCCTGAGTGGGTATTAAAGGCAGTCTTCCATTCATCCCCCTCTCTTATTCAGGTTAGATTGTAAGCACCGCGTAGGTCAATCTTAGAAAAAATGGGCATGATACTACAACATGACCTTTATTCCCACAGTACAAACACAAACCCTGCTGTCTCCTCCGCGTCTTCTCACGCGAGGAGAGGCGGGTAGCCCCAATCTGCATAGGCTCCTCGGAATATTCCTCAGAGTCTGAGGTTCCCTTGGGAAAAAAGGAAACTGCGGTCTCCCTTTCAAGCCTACGCTCTCTCAGCCGTCTATCCACCCGGATGTATAACTGCATGAGCTGATCTAAGCTATCAGGCGAGGGATATTGTACCAGTTGGTCCTTTATCTGGTCAAAAAGGCCCCTTCGGTACTGGTTTCTCAGGGCTGGGTCAATCCACTGGGTATCATGAGCCAACCTCCAAAACTCCGTACTATAAACCTCAGCTGGCCGCCGCCCTTGCTTAAGAACCGTAATCTGAGCCTCGGCTGAAGCCATCTTGTCAGGGTCATCATACAAAATGCCCAGTGCCGTAAAAAAAGCATCAACACTTTTAAGCGACGGACAGTCAGGCTGTAACCCATATGCCCAGACCTGTGGGTCTCCTTGTAGCAAGGAAATCACCATTCCCACCCGCTGAATCTCCGACCCAGAAGACTGGGGCCTAAGCCTGAAATATAGCTTACAGCTCTCCTTGAAACAAAAGAACTGCGAGCGATCTCCAGAAAAACGATCCGGGAGATTTACTTTCGGCTCCTTAACCCCTGAACTTGCCGCTGCTGCTGCGGGAGCTCCGCTAGCGGCCTGCGGGGTGTTCATTTTAATGGACATCTCATTAAATTGTCGAGTCAGGACCTGCACCTGATCGACCACCTGTTGCAAAGTATTTTGAGGGGTATGCTCCATATTCCCACAAAATTTCAACAGGAGTAAGGCTGCTGAATATGTTACGCACACCAGTGCTAACAGGAGTATAACGGTGTATGAACAGAGAGGGAAGCGAAGCAAACGAACTCACAGACAGTATAACATAACATAAACAGAAGGTGATGGAATAACTAATAAACACAAAGTGAACGGAGAAGCCCAAAGGCTCAGGAATTGGGTGTCTCCCTAGTGTCAGGAATGCTCAGATGGAATAGAGCGGACAATGAAGCGATGTGTAGTGATTTAACATGTGGAGCACCTGAAATTATGTTGCTAAGAGCAACAGAAAAAACCCCAAAGGGTTACCAACGGGTGTGGGAATAAACTCCTTGGTCAGAGATAGAAATATAGACACAAGGAGAGTATCCACAATCCTAACCACCACTTGCAGGGCACAGGTTCAGCTTACTGCCACTAAACTGACACCTGGACGCCCTGCACAGTGAGGGAGGATTAAGCAAGCAGGTCTGAGAGTACAGCCGCAAACCTGCTGGGTTCACAGAATAGCAAAAGAACCCCAGCAGGTCAAACAACTGACTCCAGTCTTACTGCTAGGTCCAGATTGGCAGAATGAAGTACCGAATCCCAAGGCCTATTCGCAGTAAGCAACAAGTAAATACAAAGTCACACAGTACTAGCTAACTCTCTGGAACTGACTAACAAACAAAGATTCAGCAGCATTTGCCTAGCCTGAGAGGATGGTTTATATAGCAGGTGCTGTCCACGCCCCACTCAGACCTCACAGACTGTGAGCACAAAACCAGCGCCGGATTCCCTGCCGTGCACAGAGCCTGTAACCACTACACCGTAAAAACCCGGACCGGAGTATCAGCTGCGCTCAGGTTACTTCGCTAACACTTGCCTCCCAGTTGCCATGGCGACGTGGCAGCACAGAGCAGAAGATCCTAACAGTACCCCCCCTCTGACGAGGGGTCAAAGAACCCCTACCACCGGGTTTATCGGGGAACT
The DNA here is from genome assembly GCF_028390025.1 of Pseudophryne corroboree. NCBI lineage: Eukaryota > Metazoa > Chordata > Amphibia > Anura > Myobatrachidae > Pseudophryne > Pseudophryne corroboree. Next base: position 741,396,606 of record NC_086445.1, read on the forward strand.
GCGAGAAGAAAGAGCGTATCAGTCTGGGGGCATAAAGATCACAACTGCGCACCCACGACCGCTCCTCCGGGCCATACCCCTTCCAGTGCACCAAAAATGACAGCCGACCCCGAACCATCTTGGAGTCAAGAACCCTTTCAACCACAAACTCCCTCTGACCCCGTATCAGAAGAGGAGGTCTTCCACTGGAAGAAAGATTACTAACCGCCAGTTTTAAAAGGGAATAATGAAATGTTTTATTGATACCCAATGAACGGGGCAGATCTAACTGAAATGCCACCGGATTGATAACCCTGGTGATCTTATAAGGGCCGATGAACCGGGGGCCAAACTTATGAGATGGTTGTCTCAACTTCAAATTCTTGGTGGACAACCAGACGAAGTCTCCTAATTTGAAGCTGCAGGGTCTTCTCCGCTTATCAAAAACCCTTTTGGTCACTAATGACACAGACACAAGGGCTTTCTTCACTTTCCTCCAAATACCCCTAAGGACCGAAACAACAGAGGAACCACCAGACGTGGAATCCAGGGGGTCAAAAGAATTGGCCTTAGGATGATGCCCATACACACAAAGGAAGGGAGAGATCCCTGTAGCAGAGTGAGCCGCGTTGTTATAGGCAAACTCCGCCATGGACAGATGAGCAACCCAGTCAGTATGACACTTGGAGACATAACACCTGAGGAACTGCTCCAAGGACTGGTTCACCCTCTCAGTCTGCCCATTAGACTGTGGATGGTAGCCTGACGACAAGCTCACAGAAATCTGGAGATCAGAACAAAATGCCCTCCAGAATTTGGCCACAAACTGGGATCCACGGTCAGAGACCACATCAAGTGGCAACCCGTGGAGGCGCACAACATGCTGCATAAATAACTCAGACAGGCGTCTGGCCGATGGCAACCCAACCAGTGGAACGAAATGCGCCATCTTCGAAAACCTGTCAACGACAACCCAAATGGCTGTCATCCCCGAGGATTTGGGCAAGTCCACCACAAAATCCATGGAAATGTGGGTCCATGGCTTAGACGGAAAAGAGAGTGGATGTAATGGGCCGACAGGAACCCCTCTAGGAGTTTTATTTCGGGCACAAATGTCACATGCCCGAACCCACTGATCCACATCCCTAGCCACCGAGGGCCACCACACCGCCCTAGACAGCAACTCCCGAGTTCTGGCAATACCCGGATGCCCTGCTGACCTCTTGGCACGGAATTCCAGGAACACTCGCTGTCTTAACCTAGGAGGCACAAACAAGAGACCTACCGGAAGGTCTGGAGGAGCCTGCTCCTGTGCTCTAAGGACTAATGATAAGAGGTCCTGGGTAATGCCCACTTTAATACATGATGGGGACACAATGGGCAATGGCTCCTCGGTGGTCTCTTGAACTGGAGCAAAACTCCACGAGAGCGCATCAGCCTTGATTTTTTTTGACCCAGGGCGATATGTTATCAAAAAATTAAAGCGAGCAAAAAACAAAGCCCATCGTGCCTGCCTGGCATTGAGCCGCTTCGCTGACTCTAAATATGCCAGATTCTTATGGTCGGTGAGAATTGAGACCACAAACTTAGCCCCCTCAAGCCAGTGTCTCCACATTCCCGAGTGCATCCTTTATAGCCAACAATTCCCGGTTACCCACATCATAATTCATCTGGGCAGACGAAAATTTACGGGAAAAGTAAGCACAGGGATGAAGGCGATTATCAGACACCCCCATCTAAGAGAGCACTGCCCCAATACCTATCTCAGAGGCATCCACTTCTACCACAAAAGGACGCTCTGGATCTGGGTGTCGCAGCACCTTGGCCGAGACAAATGCCCTTTTGAGACGGGCAAAGGCCGCTTTGGCCTCACAAGACCAGTGAGCAACATCCGCCCCTTTCTTAGTGAGTGCCACCAAGGGGGCCACCATAGACGAAAATCCAGCGATAAACCGTCTATAAAAATTCGCAAAGCCCAGAAAACGCTGAAGCGCCTTCAAACTAGTGGGCTGCACCCAATCCAGGACTGCCTGTACCTTAGAACCCTCCTTTTGGAAACCTTCTGAGGAGATAATAAACCCTAGAAATGCGATTTGCTGGACTTCAAACTCGCACTTCTCCAGCTTCGCCCCAAGCTGGTGGTCTCTGAGTTTCTGGAGGACTAAGCGTACATGCTTCCGATGTTCCTCCAGGGAATGAGAGAAGATTAGGATGTCATCTAGATAAACAACTAAGAATCTATCCAAATATTCCCTGAGCACATCGTTCATGAATTCCTGGAAGACTGCCGGGGCATTAGAGAGCCCAAAAAGCATCACCAAATATTCATAATGCCCTGAGTGGGTATTAAAGGCAGTCTTCCATTCATCCCCCTCTCTTATTCAGGTTAGATTGTAAGCACCGCGTAGGTCAATCTTAGAAAAAATGGGCATGATACTACAACATGACCTTTATTCCCACAGTACAAACACAAACCCTGCTGTCTCCTCCGCGTCTTCTCACGCGAGGAGAGGCGGGTAGCCCCAATCTGCATAGGCTCCTCGGAATATTCCTCAGAGTCTGAGGTTCCCTTGGGAAAAAAGGAAACTGCGGTCTCCCTTTCAAGCCTACGCTCTCTCAGCCGTCTATCCACCCGGATGTATAACTGCATGAGCTGATCTAAGCTATCAGGCGAGGGATATTGTACCAGTTGGTCCTTTATCTGGTCAAAAAGGCCCCTTCGGTACTGGTTTCTCAGGGCTGGGTCATTCCACTGGGTATCATGAGCCAACCTCCAAAACTCCGTACTATAAACCTCAGCTGGCCGTCGCCCTTGCTTAAGAACCGTAATCTGAGCCTCGGCTGAAGCCATCTTGTCAGGGTCATCATACAAAATGCCCAGTGCCGTAAAAAAAGCATCAACACTTTTAAGCGACGGACAGTCAGGCTGTAACCCATATGCCCAGACCTGTGGGTCTCCTTGTAGCAAGGAAATCACCATTCCCACCCGCTGAATCTCCGACCCAGAAGACTGGGGCCTAAGCCTGAAATATAGCTTACAGCTCTCCTTGAAACAAAAGAACTGCGAGCGATCTCCAGAAAAACGATCCGGGAGATTTACTTTCGGCTCCTTAACCCCTGAACTTGCCGCTGCTGCTGCGGGAGCTCCGCTAGCGGCCTGCGGGGTGTTCATTTTAATGGACATCTCATTAAATTGTCGAGTCAGGACCTGCACCTGATCGACCACCTGTTGCAAAGTATTTTGAGGGGTATGCTCCATATTCCCACAAAATTTCAACAGGAGTAAGGCTGCTGAATATGTTACGCACACCAGTGCTAACAGGAGTATAACGGTGTATGAACAGAGAGGGAAGCGAAGCAAACGAACTCACAGACAGTATAACATAACATAAACAGAAGGTGATGGAATAACTAATAAACACAAAGTGAACGGAGAAGCCCAAAGGCTCAGGAATTGGGTGTCTCCCTAGTGTCAGGAATGCTCAGATGGAATAGAGCGGACAATGAAGCGATGTGTAGTGATTTAACATGTGGAGCACCTGAAATTATGTTGCTAAGAGCAACAGAAAAAACCCCAAAGGGTTACCAACGGGTGTGGGAATAAACTCCTTGGTCAGAGATAGAAATATAGACACAAGGAGAGTATCCACAATCCTAACCACCACTTGCAGGGCACAGGTTCAGCTTACTGCCACTAAATTGACACCTGGACGCCCTGCACAGTGAGGGAGGATTAAGCAAGCAGGTCTGAGAGTACAGCCGCAAACCTGCTGGGTTCACAGAATAGCAAAAGAACCCCAGCAGGTCAAACAACTGACTCCAGTCTTACTGCTAGGTCCAGATTGGCAGAATGAAGTACCGAATCCCAAGGCCTATTCGCAGTAAGCAACAAGTAAATACAAAGTCACACAGTACTAGCTAACTCTCTGGAACTGACTAACAAACAAAGATTCAGCAGCATTTGCCTAGCCTGAGAGGATGGTTTATATAGCAGGTGCTGTCCACGCCCCACTCAGACCTCACAGACTGTGAGCACAAAACCAGCGCCGGATTCCCTGCCGTGCACAGAGCCTGTAACCACTACACAGTAAAAACCCGGACCGGAGTATCAGCTGCGCTCAGGTTACTTCGCTAACACTTGCCTCCCGGTTGCCATGGCGACGTGGCAGCACAGAGCAGGAGATCCTAACACACAGTGACCACCAGTATACTATATATAGCAGTACGGTACGGAAGGCCACTGCTGTACCTACCTCTATGTCGTCATTAAGAATACTATCCATATACATTCTATACCTGTGGTGCATTTTAGTTTTGCAGAATGCTGACAGTGACCACCAGTATATATAGCAGTACGGTACGGAAGGCCACTGCTCTACCTACCTCTGTGTCGTCAAGTATACTATCCATCCATACCTGTGGTGCATTTCAGTTGTGCGCAGTATATATAGTAGTAGGCCATTGCTATTGATAGTTACTGGCATATAATTCCACACATTAAAATATGGAGAACAAAAATGTGGAGGTTAAAATAGGGAAAGATCAAGATCCACTTCCACCTCGTGCTGAAGCTGCTGCCACTAGTCATGGCCGAGACGATGAAATGCCATCAACGTCGTCTGCCAAGGCCGATGCCCAATGTCATAGTAGAGAGCATGTAAAATCCAAAAAACAAAAGTTCAGTAAAATGACACAAAAATCAAAATTAAAAGCGTCTGAGGAGAAGCGTAAACTTGCCAATATGCCATTTATGACACGGAGTGGCAAGGAACGGCTGAGGCCCTGGCCTATGTTCATGGCTAGTGGTTCAGCTTCAAATGAGGATGGAAGCACTCATCCTCTCGCTAGAAAAATGAAAAGACTTAAGCTGGCAAAAGCACAGCAAAGAACTGTGCGTTCTTCTAAATCAAAAAATCCCCAAGGAGAGTCCAATTGTATCGGTTGCGATGCCTGACCTTCCCAACACTGGACGGGAAGAGCTTGCGCCTTCCACCATTTGCACGCCCCTGCAAGTGTTGAAAGGAGCACCCGCAGTCCAGTTCCTGATAGTCAAATTGAAGATGTCAGTGTTGAAGTACACCAGGATGAGGATATGGGTGTTGCTGGCGCTGGGGAGGAAATTGACAAGGAGGATTCTGATGGTGAGGTGGTTTGTTTAAGTCAGGCACCCGGGGAGACACCTGTTGTCCGTTGGAGGAATATGGCCATTGACATGCCTAGTGAAAATACAAAAAAAATCAGCTCTTCAGTGTGGAAGTATTTCAACAGAAATGCAGACAACAGGTGTCAAGCCTATACATCTGGCCATGATATAGGCAAAGGAGGTGGAATGCACCTGTCTCAAGCGCAGTGGAGAATGATTTCAACGTTGTGCAATGTTCTGCAACCTTTTGAACTTGCCACACGTGAAGTCAGTTCAGACACTGCCAGCCCGAGTCAGGTCATTCCCCTCATCAGGCTTTTGCAGAAGAAGCTGGAGGCATTGAAGGAGGAGCTAAAACAGAGCGATTCCGCTAGGCATGTGGGACTTGTGGATGGAGCCCTTCATTCGCTTAACCAGGATTCACGTGTGGTCAATCTGTTGAAATCAGAGCACTACATTTTGGCCACCGTGCTCGATCCTAGATTTAAAACCTACGTTGTATCTCTCTTTCCGGCAGACACAAGTCTGCAGAGGTTCAAAGACCTGCTGGTGACAAAATTGTCAAGTCAAGCGGAACGCGACCCGTCAACATCTCCTCCTTCACATTCTCCCGCAACTGGGGGTGCGAGGAAAAGGCTACGAATTCCGAGCCCACCCGCTGGCGGTGATGCAGGGCAGTCTGGAGCGACTGCTGATGCTGACATCTGGTCCGGACTGAAGGACCTGCCAACGATTACTGACAAGTCGTCTACTGTCACTGCATATGATTCTCTCACCATTGAAAGAATGGTGGAGGATTATATGAGTGACCGCATCCAAGTAGGCACGTCAGACAGTCCGTACGTATACTGGCAGGAAAACGAGGCAATTTGGAGGCCCTTGCACAAACTGGCTTTATTCTACCTAAGTTGCCCTCCCTCCAGTGTGTACTCCGAAAGAGTGTTTAGTGCCGCCGCTCACCTTGTCAGCAATCGGCGTACGAGGTTACTTCCAGAAAATGTGGAGAAGATGATGTTCATTAAAATTAATTATAATCAATTCCTCCATGGAGACATTCACCAGCAGCAATTGCCTCCAGAAAGTACACGGGGACCTGAGATGGTGGATTCCAGTGGGGACGAATTAATAATCTGTAAGGAGGGGGATGTACACAGTGAAAGGGGTGATGAATCGGACGATGATGATGAGGTGGACATCTTGCCTCCGTAGAGCCAGTTTGTGCAAGGAAAGATTGATTGCTTCTTTTTTGGTGGGGGCCCAAACCAACCAGTCATTTCAGTCACAGTCGTGTGGCAGACCCTGTCGCTGAAATGATGGGTTCGTTAAAGTGTGCATGTCCTGTTTTTACAACATAAGGGTGGGTGGGAGGGCCCAAGGACAATTCCATCTTGCACCTCTTTTTCTTTCATTTTTCTTTGCGTCATGTGCTGTTTGTGGAGTATTTTTTTGAAGGGCCATCCTGCGTGACACTGCAGTGCCACTCCTAGATGGGCCAGGTGTTTGTGTCGGCCACTAGGGTCACTTAGCTTAGTCACACAGCTACCTCATTGCGCCTCTTTTTTTCTTTGCGTCATGTGCTGTTTGGGGAGTATTTTTTTGAAGGGCCATCCTGCGTGACACTGCAGTGCCACTCCTAGATGGGCCAGGTGTTTGTGTCGGCCACTAGGGTCGCTTAGCTTAGCCATCCAGCGACCTCGGTGCAAATTTTAGGACTAAAAATAATATTGTGAGGTGTGAGGTGTTCAGAATAGACTGAAAATTAGTGGAAATTATGGTTATTGAGGTTAATAATACTATGGGATCAAAATGACCCCCAAATTCTATGATTTAAGCTGTTTTTTAGGGTTTTTTGAAAAAAACACCCGAATCCAAAACACACCCGAATCCGACAAAAAAAATTCGGTGAGGTTTTGCCAAAACGCGTCTGAACCCAAAACACGGTCACGGAACCGAACCCAAAACCAAAACACAAAACCCGAAAAATTTCAGGTGCACATCACTAGGACTCGCGTGTAGTCACGGTGTGTCTCCCGGCTCTCAACGGCAAGCCGTTGAGAGCCGGGAGACACACCGCGACTACACGCTGCACGATCTTGGAGAGCAGCGGCTGCATGTGGATCCGAGCAGCGTTAAGGAAACAGCTGACAACCTCTCCACACCCTCCACACTGAAGTCAGTATACGGCTTCATTTCTACTGCACCTCCGGAGCCCTTTTTCACTCACAGGACCTACCAGCGGCAGTTTGCCACAGACAGCTCCTACAGCAGGATTGGTATTGGTATCGTATGAACTCATACCTTATACCTAAAAACTAGAGATGAGCGGGTTCGGTTCCTCTGAATCCGAACCCGCCCGAACTTCAGGTTTTTTACACGGGTCCGAGCAGGCTCGGATCTTCCCGCCTTGCTCGGCTAACCCGAGCGCGCCCGAACGTCATCATCACGCTGTCGGATTCTCGCGAGGCTCGGATTCTATCGCGAGACTCGGATTCTATATAAGGAGCCGCGCGTCGCCGCCATTTTCACACGTGCATTGAGAGTCATAGGGAGAGGACGTGGCTGGCGTCCTCTCCGTTTAGAGAAGAGAGAGACACAGTATTTTGGGGAGCATTATTAGGAGGAGTACTACTATACTGTATACTACTATACTACTTGCTGAAGTGATATTTATAGATTAGATAATAGATAGTGTGACTGTAAGTGTATTATCTGACTTGTGGGGGAGACACTGACAGTGGGGAGCAGTTAGAGTCTGAGAGCAGGACTCAGGAGTACATATAACGTACAGTGCACACTTTTGCTGCCAGAGTCAGTGCCACACTGCCATTGTTGTGACCACACTGACCACCAGTATAATAATATATTTTGTGATTGTCTGCTTAGGCCTCGGAGTACTAGTTGCAAGTTGCAACGTGACCTGAAGTGACCACCAGTTTAATAATCAATCACCACCAGTTTAATATATATATATATATATATATATATAATTGTATATAATATATATATATATATATAATATTGTATACCACCTACCCGTGGTTTTTTTTTTTTTCATTCTTCTTTATACATACTACTATAGTAGCTTACTGTAGCAGTCTGCGGTGCTGTGCTGACCTGACAGTGTCCAGCAGGTCCGTCATCAGTCATTACATAATAAATATATATAGTACCTGTCCGGCTGCAGTACTAGTGATATTATATTGATTTCATCTCATTATCAATAATTTATCATCCAGTTTAGACTCTATATTAGCAGCAGACACAGTACGTTAGTCCACGGCTGTAGCTACCTCTGTGTCGGCACTCGGCAGTCCATCCATAATTGTATACCACCTACCCGTGGTTTTTTTTTTTTCTTTCTTCTTTGTACATACTACTATAGAGTATAGTAGCTTACTGTAGCAGTCTGCGGTGCTGCTGAGCTGACAGTGTCCAGCAGGTCCGTCATCAGTCATCATTACCTAATAAATATATTATCTACCTGTCCGGCTGCAGTACTAGTGATATTATATATACATACATATATATATTGATTTCATCTCATTATCAATCATCCAGTCTATATTAGCAGCAGACACAGTACGTTAGTCCACGGCTGTAGCTACCTCTGTGTCGGCACTCGGCAGTCCATCCATAATTGTATACCACCTACCCGTGGTTTTTTTTTCTTTCTTCTTTGTACATACTACTATAGTATAGTAGCTTACTGTAGCAGTCTGCGGTGCTGCTGAGCTGACAGTGTCCAGCAGGTCCGTCATCAGTCATCATTACCTAATAAATATATTATCTACCTGTCCGGCTGCAGTACTAGTGATATTATATATACATACATATATATATATTGATTTCATCTCATTATCAATCATCCAGTCTATATTAGCAGCAGACACAGTACGTTAGTCCACGGCTGTAGCTACCTCTGTGTCGGCACTCGGCAGTCCATCCATAATTGTATACCACCTACCCGTGGTTTTTTTTTTCTTTCTTCTTTGTACATACTACTATAGTATAGTAGCTTACTGTAGCAGTCTGCGGTGCTGCTGAGCTGACAGTGTCCAGCAGGTCCGTCATCAGTCATCATTACCTAATAAATATATTATCTACCTGTCCGGCTGCAGAACTAGTGATATTATATATACATACATATATATATATTGATTTCATCTCATTATCATCCAGTCTATATTAGCAGCAGACACAGTACGGTAGTCCACGGCTGTAGCTACCTCTGTGTCGGCCCTCGGCAGTCCATCCATAATTGTATACCACCTACCCGTGGTTTTTTTTTTTTCTTTCTTCTTTGTACATACTACTATAGTATAGTAGCTTACTGTAGCAGTCTGCGGTGCTGCTGAGCTGACAGTGTCCAGCAGGTCCGTCATCAGTCATAATTACCTAATAAATATATTATCTACCTGTCCGGCTGCAGTACTAGTGATATTATATATACATACATATATATATATTGATTTCATCTCATTATCAATCATCCAGTCTATATTAGCAGCAGACACAGTACGTTAGTCCACGGCTGTAGCTACCTCTGTGTCGGCACTCGGCAGTCCATCCATAATTGTATACCACCTACCGGTGGTTTTTTTTTTTCTTTCTTCTTTGTACATACTACTATAGTATAGTAGCTTACTGTAGCAGTCTGCGGTGCTGCTGAGCTGACACTGTCCAGCAGGTCCGTCATCAGTCATCATTACCTAATAAATATATTATCTACCTGTCCGGCTGCAGTACTAGTGATATTATATATACATACATATATATATATTGATTTCATCTCATTATCATCCAGTCTATATTAGCAGCAGACACAGTACGGTAGTCCACGGCTGTAGCTACCTCTGTGTCGGCACTCGGCAGTCCATCCATAATTGTATACCACCTACCCGTGGTTTTTTTTTTCTTTCTTCTTTGTACATACTACTATAGTATAGTAGCTTACTGTAGCAGTCTGCGGTGCTGCTGAGCTGACAGTGTCCAGCAGGTCCGTCATCAGTCATCATTACCTAATAAATATATTATCTACCTGTCCGGCTGCAGTACTAGTGATATTATATATACATACATATATATATTGATTTCATCTCATTATCAATCATCCAGTCTATATTAGCAGCAGACACAGTACGTTAGTCCACGGCTGTAGCTACCTCTGTGTCGGCACTCGGCAGTCCATCCATAATTGTATACCACCTACCCGTGTTTTTTTTTTTTTTCTTTCTTCTTTGTACATACTACTATAGTATAGTAGCTTACTGTAGCAGTCTGCGGTGCTGCTGAGCTGACAGTGTCCAGCAGGTCCGTCATCAGTCATCATTACCTAATAAATATATTATCTACCTGTCCGGCTGCAGTACTAGTGATATTATATATACATACATATATATATATATTGATTTCATCTCATTATCATCCAGTCTATATTAGCAGCAGACACAGTACGGTAGTCCACGGCTGTAGCTACCTCTGTGTCGGCACTCGGCAGTCCATCCATAAGTATACTAGTATCCATCCATCTCCATTGTTTACCTGAGGTGCCTTTTAGTTGTGCCTATTAAAATATGGAGAACAAAAATGTTGAGGTTCCAAAATTAGGGAAAGATCAAGATCCACTTCCACCTCGTGCTGAAGCTGCTGCCACTAGTCATGGCCGAGACGATGAAATGCCAGCAACGTCGTCTGCCAAGGCCGATGCCCAATGTCATAGTACAGAGCATGTCAAATCCAAAACACCAAATATCAGTAAAAAAAGGACTCCAAAACCTAAAATAAAATTGTCGGAGGAGAAGCGTAAACTTGCCAATATGCCATTTACCACACGGAGTGGCAAGGAACGGCTGAGGCCCTGGCCTATGTTCATGGCTAGTGGTTCAGCTTCACATGAGGATGGAAGCACTCAGCCTCTCGCTAGAAAACTGAAAAGACTCAAGCTGGCAAAAGCACCGCAAAGAACTGTGCGTTCTTCGAAATCCCAAATCCACAAGGAGAGTCCAATTGTGTCGGTTGCGATGCCTGACCTTCCCAACACTGGACGTGAAGAGCATGCGCCTTCCACCATTTGCACGCCCCCTGCAAGTGCTGGAAGGAGCACCCGCAGTCCAGTTCCTGATAGTCAGATTGAAGATGTCAGTGTTGAAGTACACCAGGATGAGGAGGATATGGGTGTTGCTGGCGCTGGGGAGGAAATTGACCAGGAGGATTCTGATGGTGAGGTGGTTTGTTTAAGTCAGGCACCCGGGGAGACACCTGTTGTCCGTTGGAGGAATAGGGCCATTGACATGCCTGGTCAAAATACAAAAAAAATCAGCTCTTCGGTGTGGAAGTATTTCACCAGAAATGCGGACAACATTTGTCAAGCTGTGTGTTGCCTTTGTCAAGCTGTAATAAGTAGGGGTAAGGACGTTAACCACCTCGGAACATCCTCCCTTATACGTCACCTGCAGCGCATTCATAATAAGTCAGTGACAAGTTCAAAAACTTTGGGTGACAGCGGAAGCAGTCCACTGACCAGTAAATCCCTTCCTCTTGTAACCAAGCTCACGCAAACCACCCCACCAACTCCCTCAGTGTCAATTTCCTCCTTACCCAGGAATGCCAATAGTCCTGCAGGCCATGTCACTGGCAATTCTGACGAGTCCTCTCCTGCCTGGGATTCCTCCGATGCATCCTTGAGTGTAATGCCTACTGCTGCTGGCGCTGCTGTTGTTGCTGCTGGGAGTCGATCGTCATCCCAGAGGGGAAGTCGTAAGCCCACTTGTACTACTTCCAGTAAGCAATTGACTGTCCAACAGTCCTTTGCGAGGAAGATGAAATATCACAGCAGTCATCCTGCTGCAAAGCGGATAACTGAGGCCTTGACAACTATGTTGGTGTTAGACGTGCGTCCGGTATCCGCCGTTAGTTCACAGGGAACTAGACAATTTATTGAGGCAGTGTGCCCCCGTTACCAAATACCATCTAGGTTCCACTTCTCTAGGCAGGCGATACCGAGAATGTACACGGACGTCAGAAAAAGACTCACCAGTGTCCTAAAAAATGCAGTTGTACCCAATGTCCACTTAACCACGGACATGTGGACAAGTGGAGCAGGGCAGGGTCAGGACTATATGACTGTGACAGCCCACTGGGTAGATGTATGGACTCCTGCCGCAAGAACAGCAGCGGCGGCACCAGTAGCAGCATCTCGCAAACGCCAACTCTTTCCTAGGCAGGCTACGCTTTGTATCACCGCTTTCCAGAATACGCACACAGCTGAAAACCTCTTACGGCAACTGAGGAAGATCATCGCGGAATGGCTTACCCCAATTGGACTCTCCTGAGGATTTGTGGCATCGGACAACGCCAGCAATATTGTGTGTGCATTAAATATGGGCAAATTCCAGCACGTCCCATGTTTTGCACATACCTTGAATTTGGTGGTGCAGAATTTTTTTAAAAACGACAGGGGCGTGCAAGAGATGCTGTCGGTGGCCAGAAGAATTGCGGGACACTTTCGGCGTACAGGCACCACGTACAGAAGACTGGAGCACCACCAAAAAATACTGAACCTGCCCTGCCATCATCTGAAGCAAGAAGTGGTAACGAGGTGGAATTCAACCCTCTATATGCTTCAGAGGTTGGAGGAGCAGCAAAAGGCCATTCAAGCCTATACAATTGAGCACGATATAGGAGGTGGAATGCACCTGTCTCAAGCGCAGTGGAGAATGATTTCAACGTTGTGCAAGGTTCTGATGCCCTTTGAACTTGCCACACGTGAAGTCAGTTCAGACACTGCCAGCCTGAGTCAGGTCATTCCCCTCATCAGGCTTTTGCAGAAGAAGCTGGAGACATTGAAGGAGGAGCTAACACGGAGCGATTCCGCTAGGCATGTGGGACTTGTGGATGGAGCCCTTAATTCGCTTAACAAGGATTCACGGGTGGTCAATCTGTTGAAATCAGAGCACTACATTTTGGCCACCGTGCTCGATCCTAGATTTAAAGCCTACCTTGGATCTCTCTTTCCGGCAGACACAAGTCTGCTGGGGTTCAAAGACCTGCTGGTGACAAAATTGTCAAGTCAAGCGGAACGCGACCTGTCAACATCTCCTCCTTCACATTCTCCCGCAACTGGGGGTGCGAGGAAAAGGCTCAGAATTCTGAGCCCACCCGCTGGCGGTGATGCAGGGCAGTCTGGAGCGACTGCTGATGCTGACATCTGGTCCGGACTGAAGGACCTGACAACGATTACGGACATGTCGTCTACTGTCACTGCATATGATTCTCTCACCATTGAAAGAATGGTGGAGGATTATATGAGTGACCGCATCCAAGTAGGCACGTCACACAGTCCGTACTTATACTGGCAGGAAAAAGAGGCAATTTGGAGGCCCTTGCACAAACTGGCTTTATTCTACCTAAGTTGCCCTCCCACAAGTGTGTACTCCGAAAGAGTGTTTAGTGCCGCCGCTCACCTTGTCAGCAATCGGCGTACGAGGGTACATCCAGAAAATGTGGAGAAGATGATGTTCATTAAAATGAATTATAATCAATTCCTCCGTGGAGACATTGACCAGCAGCAATTGCCTCCACAAAGTACACAGGGAGCTGAGATGGTGGATTCCAGTGGGGACGAATTGATAATCTGTGAGGAGGGGGATGTACACGGTGATATATCGGAGGATGATGATGAGGTGGACATCTTGCCTCTGTAGAGCCAGTTTGTGCAAGGAGAGATTAATTGCTTCTTTTTTGGTGGGGGTCCAAACCAACCCGTCATTTCAGTCACAGTCGTGTGGCAGACCCTGTCACTGAAATGATGGGTTGGTTAAAGTGTGCATGTCCTGTTTATACAACATAAGGGTGGGTGGGAGGGCCCAAGGACAATTCCATCTTGAACCTCTTTTTTCTTTAATTTTTCTTTGCGTCATGTGCTGTTTGTGGAATGTTTTTTGGAAGGGCCATCCTGCGTGACACTGCAGTGCCACTCCTAGATGGGCCCGGTGTTTGTGTCGGCCACTAGGGTCGCTTATCTTACTCACACAGCTACCTCATTGCGCCTCTTTTTTTCTTTGCGTCATGTGCTGTTTGGGGAGGGTTTTTTGGAAGGGCCATCCTGCGTGACACTGCAGTGCCACTCCTAGATGGGCACGGTGTTTGTGTCGGCCACTAGGGTCGCTTATCTTACTCACACAGCTACCTCATTGCGCCTCTTTTTTTCTTTGCGTCATGTGCTGTTTGGGGAGGGTTTTTTGGAAGGGCCATCCTGCGTGACACTGCAGTGCCACTCCTAGATGGGCCCGGTGTTTGTGTTGGCCACTAGGGTCGCTTATCTTACTCACACAGCTACCTCATTGCGCCTCTTTTTTTCTTTGCTTCATGTGCTGTTTGGGGAGGGTTTTTTGGAAGGGCCATCCTGCGTGACACTGCAGTGACACTCCTAGATGGGCACGGTGTTTGTGTCGGCCACTAGGGTCGCTTATCTTACTCACACAGCTACCTCATTGCGCCTCTTTTTTTCTTTGCGTCATGTGCTGTTTGGGGAGGGTTTTTTGGAAGGGCCATCCTGCGTGACACTGCAGTGCCACTCCTAGATGGGCCCGGTGTTTGTGTCGGCCACTAGGGTCGCTTATCTTACTCACACAGCTACCTCATTGCGCCTCTTTTTTTCTTTGCGTCATGTGCTGTTTGGGGAGGGTTTTTTGGAAGGGCCATCCTGCGTGACACTGCAGTGCCACTCCTAGATGGGCACGGTGTTTGTGTCGGCCACTAGGGTCGCTTATCTTACTCACACAGCTACCTCATTGCGCCTCTTTTTTTCTTTGCGTCATGTGCTGTTTGGGGAGGGTTTTTTGGAAGGGCCATCCTGCGTGACACTGCAGTGCCACTCCTAGATGGGCCCGGTGTTTGTGTCGGCCACTAGGGTCGCTTATCTTACTCACACAGCTACCTCATTGCGCCTCTTTTTTTCTTTGCGTCATGTGCTGTTTGGGGAGGGTTTTTTGGAAGGTCCATCCTGCGTGACACTGCAGTGCCACTCCTAGATGGGCCCGGTGTTTGTGTCGGCCACTAGGGTCGCTTATCTTACTCACACAGCTACCTCATTGCGCCTCTTTTTTTCTTTGCGTCATGTGCTGTTTGGGGAGGGTTTTTTGGAAGGGCCATCCTGCGTGACACTGCAGTGCCACTCCTAGATGGGCCCGGTGTTTGTGTCGGCCACTAGGGTCGCTTATCTTACTCACACAGCTACCTCATTGCGCCTCTTTTTTTCTTTGCGTCATGTGCTGTTTGGGGAGGGTTTTTTGGAAGGGCCATCCTGCGTGACACTGCAGTGACACTCCTAGATGGGCCCGGTGTTTGTGTCGGCCACTAGGGTCGCTTATCTTACTCACACAGCTACCTCATTGCGCCTCTTTTTTTCTTTGCGTCATGTGCTGTTTGGGGAGGGTTTTTTGGAAGGGCCATCCTGCGTGACACTGCAGTGCCACTCCTAGATGGGCCCGGTGTTTGTGTCGGCCACTAGGGTCGCTTATCTTACTCACACAGCTACCTCATTGCGCCTCTTTTTTTCTTTGCGTCATGTGCTGTTTGGGGAGGGTTTTTTGGAAGGGCCATCCTGCGTGACACTGCAGTGCCACTCCTAGATGGGCCCGGTGTTTGTGTCGGCCACTAGGGTCGCTTATCTTACTCACACAGCTACCTCATTGCGCCTCTTTTTTTCTTTGCGTCATGTGCTGTTTGGGGAGGGTTTTTTGGAAGGGCCATCCTGCGTGACACTGCAGTGCCACTCCTAGATGTGCACGGTGTTTGTGTCGGCCACTAGGGTCGCTTATCTTACTCACACAGCTACCTCATTGCGCCTCTTTTTTTCTTTGCGTCATGTGCTGTTTGGGGAGTGTTTTTTGGAAGGGCCATCCTGCGTGACACTGCAGTGCCACTCCTAGATGGGCACGGTGTTTGTGTCGGCCACTAGGGTCGCTTAGCTTAGTCATCCAGCGACCTAGGTGCAAATTTTTTGGACTAAAAATAATATTGTGAGGTGTGAGGTATTCAGAATAGACTGAAAATGAGTGGAAATTATGGTTTTTGAGGTTAATAATACTTTGGGATCAAAATGACCCCCAAATTCTATGATTTAAGCTGTTTTTTAGTGTTTTTTAAAAAAAACACCCGAATCCAAAACACACCCGAATCCGACAAAAAAAATTTGGTGAGGTTTTGCCAAAACGCGGTCGAACCCAAAACACGGCCGCGGAACCGAACCCAAAACCAAAACACAAAACCCGAAAAATTTCAAGTGCACATCTCTACTAAAAACCCCTTTTTTTCAGCATATTTATTGCAGCAACACTAGGTTATTAATCTGCCTTAAATTAATACACTGAGATGTTGCCTGTGTGTATGTGTATATACATAGACATCTAACAAAAACTTCCGCTGAAGATATTGATATTATGTGAGCAATTACACGCACTGTCTCTATGTGCTTATTACAGATAGGTTAAGTCCTATAGCTATCTGGATATTATATATATATATAGTGCATGCATATATTCTGGTTGCTCCAAGAGGTGCTGGAGTTGTGTGGTACCCAATAGGTATTGGGAGTGAACTAGGTATACTCTTAAGTATGGCAGATTATTGTACAAAGAATTTTCAAGCTGTGGTTTAGCTTCAACTTTGCAGCAAACTGCTATTTAATTATCTTCATGTACATTGCCATCTGCTATGGGTATCGAAGAACATTCTTAGCTGTTTATTTGCTCTCTCACTATAGCCTCTCTGACACGTTGTAAGAATTTTTTTGCAAATGTATGATCAGGCTTTAGAGGCTCATATATAGTGAGAATTTGGATCGGTGTGTGTGATATAAATTATTAGAGGCTACATACACTATAATCTTTGTTTAATACACGAACCAGTATACAACAATTATGACAGCAACAGGATTGCTATAATTGTCGCCTCATCATATATCACCACTTTATCCCGGCTATGCAAGTGGACGCCCTTGCATAGAATATTTATATATGATGATTGTCCTTATCGTAATTTTGCTAAAATTGCACAGTGGACGCCCATGCATATAATTATTGCACATGACAAATATATTGCCATAATTTCATTTCCATGGGCATAAGATAAATCTAGATACTGAACATACGACTGATTCAGATCACTTTGGATATATAATTTTAGCGATACGGGTATTGGGATTGACTGAACGGGCAGATTAAATAATTGCGGACATACGCCGCTGGAGATGCCCGATCTCGTCTGATCTTGGAAGCCAAGCAGTGGAGGGCCGGGTCAGTACTCGGATGGGAGACCACCCTGGAACACCCTGGTACTGCAAAAAATTATTCTGCCCGATCTAGAGTGATCCCCAATAATACCAATTGGCATTCGGTTCTGTATGACTTATGATTTAATTCTCTACGACAAAATAATCCTAAATAGGATTGCTGTAGAACAAATGATGGTCATATATTACACAAAAGCGTTACTGTGGTCATAGTAAATCCACTAGCCCAAAGATTTGAATTCCGGTTCTTATTGTGGTATTGAAAACCACATTAATTATACATAACATAGTGTTATATTTTCGCGTAGCTATACTATTCACGTACAATTCACTCCTATAATCACCTTTTAATAATGAATTAATAAAGTTATGTTTTATCAGAATTGATTACTACACACCTAATCCTCTGAATTAAAGTGCTCCCATACAAGAGTCTACTTTCCAACTTTCTATTGTTGGGTTTTCTAAGTTATGTATTGGCCAAGAATGAACCAAGACATAGCACAGACTACAGCTACATGTGAATTATGTCTTACGTATAGACCGAAACAACAAGTCGAGCCACTGAGTCCTCACGCAGTGCCAGAGAGACCGTACCAGAAAGTTGGCGCAGATTTGTTTGATTGTAATGGGAAAACGTACATTGTTGTGACTGATTATTACTCTAACTACCCTGAGGTGAAGACACTACATACAACTACTAGTAAAGCCGTAATCAATTGCATGAAGTCAATCTTTGCAAGGCATGGTGTTCCTCTGGAAGTGTTCACTGACAATGGTCCACAGTTTTCCTGTGCTGAATTTAGACAATTTGCTGATGAGTGGGAATTTGTCCATACTACGTCAAGTCCCCACTATCCATGCTCAAATGGGTTGGTGGAAAGTTCAGTAAAAACTGTAAAGAATCTCATGAAAAAAGCTCAAGAAGGTAAAGAAGATTTCTACAAAAGTCTTTTAATCTACCGCAGTACACCTTTACAGAATGGACTTTCTCCTGCACAAATGCTGATGGGAAGGAGTTTTAGAGCAAATCTCCCAATACATGATGAACTGCTTAATACACATAACTCAGCGTTGGTCAGACTGAGTAAGGAACGTCAACAGGCGAAACAGAAACTGTTCCTTGACAGGTGAACAAAAAGCTTATCTGATCTAAAATCGGGTGACCAAGTCCGTCTCGGAGATCATGAGAAAGGTATTTGGGTGCAGAAAGGTATTGTGCAAGCACAAGTAGCACCAAAATCTTATACTATACGTACAGAGCGTGGAACGGAAGTAAGAAGAAATTGGGTGGATTTAAGATCTCAACCTAACCATAATGAACACAACATGACTGAAGAATACCCTTCATCTGATATGTATGATGATCCTCATAATGGTAAACAAACCACGATTCTAGAAAGGTCCAACCTGGTAGATGAAACACAGACTGTGTATGAAAGACCCAAAAGGGAAATATGCAGACCTGAGAGACTCATTGAAACGTGTTAGATGATGTTCTTAATATGACGTTGTTAATTGTTGCATTGAAGCGTACAGGGCTTATCTTTAAAGAAAAGAGGATGTGATGTTAGTGTATTAGAATTAGTGATGAGCGGGTTCGGTTTCCGAGAAACCGAACCCACCCGAGCTTTACATTTTTTACACGGGTCTTGCTCGGCTAACCCGAGTGCGCCCGAACGTCATCATGCCGCTGTCGGATTCTCGCGAGATTCGGATTCTATATAAGCAGCCGCGCGTCGCCGCCATTTTCACACGTGCATTGAGATTGATAGGGAGAGGACGTGGCTGGTGTCCTCTCCGTTTATATAGTTAATTATTACTAGTATACTACACAGTTGATCTGATTGCTTAGCTTATTGTGGGGAGGATTGGGGACTGGGGAGCGGCTGTTAGGAGGAGTACAGTGCAGAGTTTTGCTAGTTTTTTATCCGTTCTCTGCCTGAAAAAAACGCTCCATACCATATCTGTGCTCAGTGTCAGGGCCGGTTCTTAGTCTTGTGGCGCCCTGGGCAAAATATGGGGGCGTGGCTTCAAATGGGGGCGTGGTCACGACGCTGAAAGAAAAAAATAAATAAATAAAAAGTATACTTACCATCCCCGTTCCTGATCCAGACCGCTGCAGACCCCCATCCGCCGGCGGCGCCGCTCTTCTCCTCTCTTCGATCTATGGGAGAGACGTTATTACGTCTCTCCCATAGAACAGCATAGACACTAGAGGTCAATTATGACCACTAGTGTCTGTGCAACTATGCTGTGCGGTGCGCGATGACGTCATCGTGCATCGCACAGCAAAGGTCCTCTACATGAAGGGAAACTAGACCGTAGCGTCTAGTTTCCCTTCATGGAGAGGGCCTTTGCTGTGCGGTGCGCGATGACGTCATCGGGCACCGCACAACTAAGGTCCTCTCAATGAAGGGAAACTAGACGCTACGCGTCTGGTTCCCTTCAAAGCGGGGGGGGGGGGCACAGCAGGGCACTGCGGGGGGCACAGTGGCGGATCTTGCCCTGGTGCGGCGCCCTCCGGAAGGCTGCGCCCCGGGCAAAAGTACCGCTTGCCCGTGGCAAGAACCGCCACTGCTCAGTGTGCTGCATGATATATATCTGTGCTGAGTGCTCACACTGCCTAATTGTGGGGACTGGGGAGCAGTTATAGCAGGAGTACAGTGCACAGTTTTGCTGACAGTGACCACCAGTATACGTTTGTCTGCCTGAAAAACACTCCTGTGGTGGCTTTTTTTTATACTAGTTTAGCAGTCTGCTGACAGTGTCCACCAGGTCCATTATACTGTATATAGCAGTACGGTAGGCCACTGCTGTACCTACCTCTGTGTCGTCACTCGTCGTCCATAAGTATACTATAGTATCCATCCATCTACATTGTATACCTGTGGTGTCTTTTTTTTTATACTATAAACGCAGTCTGCTGACAGTGTCCACCAGGTCCATTATACTGTATATAGCAGTACGGTAGGCCACTGCTGTACCTACCTCTGTGTCGTCACTCGTCATCCATAAGTATACTATAGTATCCATCCATCTACATTGTATACCTGTGGTGTCTTTTTTTTTTATACTATAAACGCAGTCTGCTGACAGTGTCCACCAGGTCCATTATACTGTATATAGCAGTACGGTAGGCCACTGCTGTACCTACCTCTGTGTCGTCACTCGTCGTCCATAAGTATACTATAGTATCCATCCATCTACATTGTATACCTGTGGTGTCTTTTTTTTTATACTATAAACGCAGTCTGCTGACAGTGTCCACCAGGTCCATTATACTGTATATAGCAGTACGGTAGGCCACTGCTGTACCTACCTCTGTGTCGTCACTCATCGTCCATAAGTATACTATAGTATCCATCCATCTACATTGTATACCTGTGGTGTCTTTTTTTTTATACTATAAACGCAGTCTGCTGACAGTGTCCACCAGGTCCATTATACTGTATATAGCAGTACGGTAGGCCACTGCTGTACCTACCTCTGTGTCATCACTCGTCGTCCATAAGTATACTATAGTATCCATCCATCTACATTGTATACCTGTGGTGTCTTTTTTTTATACTATAAACGCAGTCTGCTGACAGTGTCCACCAGGTCCATTATACTGTATATAGCAGTACGGTAGGCCACTGCTGTACCTACCTCTGTGTCGTCACTCGTCGTCCATAAGTATACGATAGTATCCATCCATCTACATTGTATACCTGTGGTGTCTTTTTTTTTATACTATAAACGCAGTCTGCTGACAGTGTCCACCAGGTCCATTATACTGTATATAGCAGTACGGTAGGCCACTGCTGTACCTACCTCTGTGTCGTCACTCGTCGTCCATAAGTATACTATAGTATCCATCCATCTACATTGTATACCTGTGGTGTCTTATTTTTTATACTATAAACGCAGTCTGCTGACAGTGTCCACCAGGTCCATTATACTGTATATAGCAGTACGGTAGGCCACTGCTGTACCTACCTCTGTGTCGTCACTCGTCGTCCATAAGTATACTATAGTATCCATCCATCTACATTGTATACCTGTGGTGTCTTTTTTTTTATACTATAAACGCAGTCTGCTGACAGTGTCCACCAGGTCCATTATACTGTATATAGCAGTACGGTAGGCCACTGCTGTACCTACCTCTGTGTCGTCACTCGTCGTCCATAAGTATACTATAGTATCCATCCATCTACATTGTATACCTGTGGTGTCTTTTTTTTATACTATAAACGCAGTCTGCTGACAGTGTCCACCAGGTCCATTATACTGTATATAGCAGTACGGTAGGCCACTGCTGTACCTACCTCTGTGTCGTCACTCGTCATCCATAAGTATACTATAGTATCCATCCATCTACATTGTATACCTGTGGTGCCTTTTAGTTGTGCGCATTAAAATATGGAGAACAAAAATGTGGAGGTTAAAAAAATAGGGAAAGATCAAGATCCACTTCCACCTCGTGCTGAAGCTGCTGCCACTAGTCATGGCCGAGACGTCTGCCAAGGCCGATGCCCAATGGCATAGTACAGAGCATGTAAAATCCAAAACACAAAAGATCAGTAAAATGACCCAAAAATCAAAATTAAAAGCGTCTGAGGAGAAGCGTAAACTTGCCAATATGCCATTTACGACACGGAGTGGCAAGGAACGGCTGAGGCCCTGGCCTATGTTCATGGCTAGTGGTTCAGCTTCACATGAGGATGGAAGCACTCATCCTCTCGCTAGAAAAAAGAAAAGACTTAAGCTGGCAAAAGCACAGCAAAGAACTGTGCGTTCTTCGAAATCACAAATCCCCAAGGAGAGTCCAATTGTGTCGGTTGCGATGCCTGACCTTCCCAACACTGGACGGGAAGAGCTTGCGCCTTCCACCATTTGCACGCCCCCTGCAAGTGCTGGAAGGAGCACCCGCAGTCCAGTTCCTGATAGTCAAATTGAAGATGTCAGTGTTGAAGTACACCAGGATGAGGTTATGGGTGTTGCTGGCGCTGGGGAGGAAATTGACAAGGAGGATTCTGATGGTGAGGTGGTTTGTTTAAGTCAGGCACCCGGGGAGACACCTGTTGTCAGTGGGAGGAATATGGCCATTGACATGCCTGGTCAAAATACAAAAAAAATTAGCTCTTCGGTGTGGAATTATTTCAACAGAAATGCGGACAACAGGTGTCAAGCTGTGTGTTGCCTTTGTCAAGCTGTAATAAGTAGGGTTTAGGACGTTAACCACCTCGGAACATCCTCCCTTATACGTCACCTGCAGCGCATTCATCATAAGTCAGTGACAAGTTCAAAAACTTTGGACGACAGCGGAAGCAGTCCACTGACCAGTAAATCCCTTCCTCTTGTAACCAAGCTCCAGCAAACCACACCACCAACTCCCTCAGTGTCAATTTCCTCCTTACCCAGGAATGCCAATAGTCCTGCAGGCCATGTCACTGGCAAGTCTGACGAGTCCTCTCCTGCCTGGGATTCCTCCAAAGCATCCTTGAGTGTAACGCCTACTGCTGCTGGCGCTGCTGTTGTTGCTGCTGGGAGTCGATGGTCATCCCAGAGGGGAAGTCGGAAGACCACTTGTACTACTTCCAGTAAGCAATTGACTGTCCAACAGTCCTTTGCGAGGAAGATGAAATATCACAGCAGTCATCCTGCTGCAAAGCGGATAACTGAGGCCTTGGCAGCCTGGGCGGTGAGAAACGTGGTTCCGGTATCCATCGTTACTTCAGAGCCAACTATAGACTTGATTGAGGTACTGTGTCCCCGGTACCAAATACCATCTAGGTTCAATTTCTCTAGGCAGGCGATACCGAAATGTACACAGACCTCAGAAAAAGAGTCACCAGTGTCCTAAAAAATGCAGTTGTACCCAATGTCCACTTAACCACGGACATGTGGACAAGTGGAGCAGGGCAGAGTCAGGACTATATGACTGTGACAGCCCACTGGGTAGATGTATTGCCTCCCGCAGCAAGAACAGCAGCGGCGGCACCAGTAGCAGCATCTAGCAAACGCCAACTCGTTCCTAGGCAGGCTACGCTTTGTATCACCGCTTTCCAGAATACGCACACAGCTGAAAACCTCTTACGGCAACTGAGGAAGATCATCGCAGAATGGCTTACCCCAGTTGCACTCTCCTGGGGATTTGTGGCATCAGACAACGCCAGCAATATTGTGCGTGCATTACATCTGGGCAAATTCCAGCACGTCCCATGTTTTGCACATACCTTGAATTTGGTGGTGCAGAATTATTTAAAAAACGACAGGGGCGTGCAAGAGATGCTGTCGGTGGCCCGAAGAATTGCGGGCCACTTTTGGCGTACAGGCACCGCGTACAGAAGACTGGAGCACCACCAAAAACACCTGAACCTGCCCTGCCATCATCTGAAGCAAGAGGTGGTAACGAGGTGGAATTCAACCCTCTATATGCTTCAGAGGATGGAGGAGCAGCAAAAGGCCATTCAAGCCTATACATCTGGCCACGATATAGGCAAAGGAGGTGGAATGCACCTGACTCAAGCGCAGTGGAGAATGATTTCAACGTTGTGCAAGGTTCTGCAACCTTTTGAACTTGCCACACGTGAAGTCAGTTCAGACACTGCCAGCCTGAGTCAGGTCATTCTCCTCATCAGGCATTTGCAGAAGAAGCTGGAGACACTGAAGGAGGAGCTAAAACAGAGCGATTCCGCTAGGCATGTGGGACTTGTGGATGGAGCCCTTCATTCGCTTAACCAGGATTCACGGGTGGTCAATCTGTTGAAATCAGAGCACTACATTTTGGCCACCGTGCTCGATCCTAGATTTAAAACCTACGTTGTATCTCTCTTTCCGGCAGACACAAGTCTGCAGAGGTTCAAATACCTGCTGGTGAGAAAATTGTCAAGTCAAGCGGAACGTGACCCGTCAACATCTCCTCCTTCACATTCTCCCGCAACTGGGGGTGCGAGGAAAAGGCTATGAATTCCGAGCCCACCCGCTGGCGGTGATGCAGGGCAGTCTGGAGCGAGTGCTGACATCTGGTCCGGACTGAAGGACCTGCCAACGATTACTGACATGTCGTCTACTGTCACTGCATATGATTCTCTCACCATTGAAAGAATGGTGGAGGATTATATGAGTGACCGCATCCAAGTAGGCACGTCAGACAGTCCGTACGTATACTGGGAGGAAAAAAAGGCAATTTGGAGGCCCTTGCAGAAACTGGCTTTATTCTACCTAAGTTGCCCTCCCTCCAGTGTGTACTCCGAAAGAGTGTTTAGTGCCGCCGCTCAACTTGTCAGCAATCGGCGTACGAGGTTACTTCCAGAAAATGTGGAGAAGATGATGTTCATTAAAATGAATTATAATCAATTCCACCGTGGAGACATTCACCAGCAGCAATTGCCTCCAGAAAGTACACGGGGACCTGAGATGGTGGATTCCAGTGGGGACGAATTAATAATCTGTAAGGAGGGGGATGTACACAGTGAAAGGGGTGAGGAATCGGACGATGATGATGAGGTGGACATGTTGCCTCTGTAGAGCCAGTTTGTGCAAGGAGAGATTGATTGCTTCTTTTTTGGTGGGGGCCCAAACCAACCAGTCATTTCAGTCACAGTCGTGTGGCAGACCCTGTCGCTGAAATTATGGGTTCGTTAAAGTGTGCATGTCCTGTTTATACAACATAAGGGTGGGTGGGAGGGCCCAAGGACAATTCCATCTTGCACCTCTTTTTTCTTTCATTTTTCTTTGCGTCATGTGCTGTTTGGGGAGTATTTTTCTGAAGGGCCATCCTGCGTCACACTGCAGTGCCACTCCTAGATGGGCCAGGTGTTTGTGTCGGCCACTTGGGTCGCTTATCTTAGTCACACAGCTACCTCATTGCGCCTCTTTTTTTCTTTGCGTCATGTGCTGTTTGGGGAGTATTTTTTTGAAGGGCCATCCTGCGTGACACTGCAGTGCCACTCCTAGATGGGCCAGGTGTTTGTGTCGGCCACTTGGGTCGCTTATATTAGTCACACAGCTACCTCATTGTGCCTCTTTTTTTCTTTGCGTCATGTGCTGTTTGGGGAGTATTTTTTTCAAGTGCCATCCTGTCTGACACTGCAGTGCCACTCCTAGATGGGCCAGGTGTTTGTGTCGGCCACTTGGGTCGCTTAGCTTAGTCACACAGCTACCTCATTGCGCCTCTTTTTTTCTTTGCGTCATGTGCTGTTTGGGGAGTATTTTTTTGAAGGGCCATCCTGCGTGACACTGCAGTGCCACTCCAAGATGGGCCAGGTGTTTGTGTCGGCCACTTGGGTCGCTTATCTTAGTCATACAGCTACCTCATTGCGCCTCTTTTTTTCTTTGCGTCATGTGCTGTTTGGGGAGTATTTTTTTCAAGTGCCATCCTGTCTGACACTGCAGTGCCACTCCTAGATGGGCCAGGTGTTTGTGTCGGCCACTTTGGTCGCTTAGCTTAGTCACACAGCTACCTCATTGCGCCTCTTTTTTTCTTTGCGTCATGTGCTGTTTGGGGAGTATTTTTTTGAAGGGCCATCCTGCGTGACACTGCAGTGCCACTCCAAGATGGGCCAGGTGTTTGTGTCGGCCACTTGGGTCGCTTATCTTAGTCACACAGCTACCTCATTGCGCCTCTTTTTTTCTTTGCGTCATGTGCTGTTTAGGGAGTATTTTTTTCAAGTGCCATCCTGTCTGACTCTGCAGTGCCACTCCTAGATGGGCCAGGTGTTTGTGTCGGCCACTTGGGTCGCTTAGCTTAGTCACACAGCTACCTCGGTGCAAATTTTAGGACTAAAAATAATATTGTGAGGTGTGAGGTGTTCAGAATAGACTGAAAATGAGTGGAAATTATGGTTATTGAGGTTAATAATACTTTGGGATCAAAATGACCCCCAAATTCTATGATTTAAGCTGTTTTTTAGGGTTTTTTTAAAAAAACACCCAAATCCAAAACACACCCGAATCCGACAAAAAAATTTCGGTGAGGTTTTGCCAAAACGCGTCCGAATCCAAAACACGGCCGCAGAACCGAACCCAAAACCAAAACACAAAGGCCCTCATTCCGAGTTGATCGGTCGCAAGGCGAATTTAGCAGAGTTACACACGCTAAGCCGCCGCCTACTGGGAGTGAATCTTAGCTTCTTAAAATTGCGACTGATGTATGCGCAATATTGCGATTACTAACTACTTAGCAGTTTCAGAGTAGCTCCAGACTTACTCTGCCTGTGCGATCAGTTCAGTGCTTGTCGTTCCTGGTTGACGTCACAAACACACCCAGCGTTCGCCCAGGCACTCCCACCGTTTCCCCGGCCACTCCTGCGTTTTTTCCGGAAACGGTAGCGTTTTCAGCCACACGCCCCTGAAACGCCGTGTTTCCGCCCAGTAACACCCATTTCCTGTCAATCACATTACGATCGCCGGAGCGAAGAAAAAGCCGTGAGTAAAAAAACTTTCTTCATAGTAAAGTTACTTGGCGCAGTCGCAGTGCGAACTTTGCGCATGCGTACTAAGCGGATTTTCACTGCGATGCGATGAAAAAGAACGAGCGAACAACTCGGAATGAGGGCCAAAACCCGAAAAATGTCCGGTGCACATCACTAATTAGAATGCTTAATATTTGTAGACACTCCCTTAGTAATATGTGTAAGCCTGAATCTTCAGTGATGGTCCCTGGGACCAGGGGGATGCTGGGAAGTGGGTGGTCCAGTGTGCAGGGTGCCTGGAGTTGGTGATGGAATAAAACAGCACAGCAGTGAACTCACATGTCTCTGTGTCCTTATGACTGGATTTACAAACATATGAACAAAACACTGATTTCACACCAGCCATCGCAACCATCATTAATAGTATCAACACTTGCACCAGTCCCATGCTTGGTGCCAAGAGATATTTTAGAAACAGATTTCTACTACATATCCATGATGCAGAATCACACTGTGCATTAAATACATGGCCCCAAAATCAAGAAGTTCCATGTGCTAGAATTGTCGAAGTCCAGCTGCTGCCCTGAAATGTCAGATTTCACAGAAAGACCAATCCGGCCAATATGCATTTGAATCAGAATAAGATGGACGTAAGCAAAAATGGATACATTTGCATCTGTGCATGTGCCTTATATAAAAACTTGCCATTTGTGAACATGCACACATATCAGTCCGACTCAAAATCATGCCCTTAATGTGCATTTTTTTTTAAATAGTCTTTCTTAAGCATTACAGCATGACAAATAAGAATATACACAAGAGTATAAGACAAAAACTGCATTCATACAGCGATAAATAGCATAGCATTAGCCAAAAGATACACAATAAATAAAATTTACCTAGCCAAAGGAGAATATCAGAATCCTAACTAGAGAATTTGGTGCCCTATACTAGCCAGTGCATTGCCCCCCACCCCATGCCTCCCTTATTCACAATACACCGCTCAAGAGTAGTACACCTTATACACGTTATGTCCCATAGTAGTGTCCCTTATTTACATTATGCCACACAGTAGTACATCTTAAACATGTTACGCCACACAGTAGTACCCATTATTCACATTACAGCAAACAGTAGTACTTCTTATTCACATTACACCACACAGTAGTACCTAGAGAAGTGCACCAAAAATTTTTCGGGTTTTGTGTTTTGGTTTTGGATTCGGTTCCGCGGCCGTGTTTTGGATGCGGAAGCGTTTTGGCAAAACCTCTCTGAAATTTTTTTGTCGGATTCGGGTGTGTTTTGGATTCTGGTGTTTTTTAAAAAAAACACCTCAAAAACAGCTTAAATCATAGAATTTGGGAGTAATTTTGATCCCATAGTATTATTAACCTCAATAACCGTAATTTCCACTCATTTCCAATCTATTCTGAACACCTCACACCTCACAATATTATTTTTAGCCCTAAAATTTGCACCGAGGTCGCTGGATGACTAAGCTAAGAAACCCAAGTGGGCGGCACAAACACCTGGCCCATCTAGGAATGGCACTGCAGTGTCAGACAGGATGGCACTTTACCATCCAAAAATTACCCCCAAACATCACATGATGCAAAGATAAATAAATGAAAAAAGAGGTGCAAGATGGAATTGTCCTTGGGCCCTCCCACCCACCCTTATGTTGTATAAACAGGACATGCACACTTTAACAGACTCATCATTTCAGCCACAGGGTCTGCCACACGACTGTAGCTGAAATGACTGGTTGGTTTGGGCCCCCACCAAAAAAGAAGCAATCTCTTCTTGCACAAACTGGCTCTACAGAGGCAAGATGTCCACCTCCTCCTCATCGTCCAATTCATCACCCCTTTCACTGTGTACATCCCCCTCCTCACAGAGTATTAATTCGTCCCCACTGGAATCCACCATCTCAGGTCCCTGTGTACTTTCTGGAGGCAATTGCTGGTAAATGTCTCCACGGAGGAATTGATTAGAATTCATTTTGATGAACATCATCTTCTCCACTTTTTCTGGAAGTAACCTCGTACGCCGATCGCTGACAAGGTGACCGGCTGCACTAAACACTCTTTCGGAGTATACACTGGAGGGGAGGCAACTTAGGTAAAATAAAGCCAGTTTGTGCAAGGGCCTCCAAATTGCCTCTTTTTCCTGCCAGTATACGTGCCTACTTGGATGCTGTCACTCATATAATCCTCTACCATTCTTTCAATGGTGACAGAATCATATGCAGTGACAGTAGACGACATGTCAGTAATCGTTGGCAGGTCCTTCAGTCCGGATCAGATGTCAGCACTCGCTCCAGACTGCCCTGCATCACCACCAGCGGGTGGGCTCGGAATTCTTAGCCTTTTCTTGCAGCCCCAGTTGCGGGAGAATGTGAAGGAGGAGCTGTTGACAGGTCACGTTCCACTTGACTTGACAAGTGTCTCACCAGCAGGTCTTTGAACATATGCAGACTTGTGTCTGCCGGAAAGAGAGATACAACGTAGGCTTTAAACCTAGGATCGAGCACGGTGGCCAAAATGTAGAGCTCTGATTTCAACAGATTGACCACCCGTGAATCCTGGTTAAGCGAATGAAGGGCTCGATCCACAAGTCCCACATGCCTAGCGGAATCGCTCAGTTTTAGCTCCTCCTTCTATCTCTCCAGCTGCTTCTGCAAAAGCCTGATGAGGGGAATGACCTGACACAGGCTGGCAGTGTCTGAACTGACTTCATGTGTGGCAAGTTCAAAGGGTTGCAGAACCTTGCACAACGTTGAAATCATTCTCCACTGCGCTTGAGTCAGGTGCATTCCCCCTCCTTTGCCTATATCGTAGGCAGATGTATAGTCTTGAATGGCCTTTTGCTGCTCCTCCATCCGCTGAAGCATATAGAGGGTTGAATTCCACCTCGTTACCACCTCTTGCTTCAGATGATAGCGAGGCAGGTTCAGGAGTGTTTGCTGGTGCTCCAGTCTTCGGCACGCGGTAGCTGAATGCCGAAAGTGGCCCGCAATTCTTCGGGCCACTGACAGCATCTCCTGCACGCCCCTGTCATTTTTTAAATAATTCTGCGCCACCAAATTCAATGTATGTGCAAAACATGGAACGTGCTGGAATTTGCCCACAATATTGTGCACGCACAATATTGGTGGCGTTGTCCGATGTCACAAATCCCCAGGAGAATCCAATTGGGGTAAGCCATTCTGCGATGATCTTCCTCAGTTTCCGTAAGAGGTTGTCAGCTGTGTGCCTCTTAAGGAAAGCGGTGACACAAAGCGTAGCCTGCCTAGGAACGAGTTGGCGTTTGCGAGATACTGCAACTGGTGCCACCGTTGCTGTTCTTGCTGCGGGAGGCAATACATCTACCCAGTGGGCTGTCACAGTCATATAGTCCTGACTCTGCCCTGCTCCACTTGTCCACATGTCCGTGGTTAAGTGGACATTGGGTACAACTGCATTTTTTAGGACACTGGTGACTCTTTTTCTGACGTCTGTGTTCATTCTCGGTATCGCCTGCCTAGAGAAGTGGAACCTAGATGGTATTTGGTACCGGGGACACACTACCTCAAGAAATTCTCTAATTCCCTGTGAATTAACGGTGGATACCGGACACACGTTTAACACCAACACAGCTGCCAAGGCCTGAGTTATCCGCTTTGCAGCAGGATGACTGCTGTGATATTTCATCTTCCTCGCAAAGGACTGTTGTACAGTCAATTGCTTACTGGAAGTAGTACAAGTGGTCTTCCGACTTCCCCTCTGGGATGACAATCGACTCCCAGCAGCAACAACAGCAGCACTAGCAGCAGTCGGCGTTATACTCAAGGATCCATTGGAGGAATCCCAGTTAGGAGAGGACTTGTCAGACTTGCCAGTGACATGGCCTGCAGGACTATTGGCATTCCTGTCTAAGGAGGAAATTGACACTGAGAGAGTTGGTGGTGTGGTTTGCAGGAGCTTGGGAACAAGAGGAAGGTATTTAGTTGTCAGTGGACTGCTTCCGCTGTCACCCAAAGTTTTTGAACTTGTCAATGACTTCTGATGTATGCGCTCCAGGTGACGTATAAGGGAGGATGTTTTTAGGTGGTTAACGTCCTTACCCCTACTTATTACAGCTTAACAAAGGCAACACATGGCTTGACACCTGTTGTCCGCATTTCTTTTAAAATAATTCCACACCGAAGAGGTGATTTTTTTGTAATTTGACCAGGCATGTCAATGGCCATATTCATCCCACGGACAACAGGTGTCTACCCGTGTGCCTGACTTAAACAAACCACCTCACCATCAGAATCCTCCTTGTCAATTTCCTCCTCAGCGCCAGCAACACCCATATCCTCATCCTGGTGTACTTCAACAGTGACATCTTCAATTTGACTATGAGGAATTGGACTGTGGGTGCTCTTTCCAGCACTTGCAGGGGGCGTGCAAATACTGGAAGGCGCCACCTCTTCCTGTCCAGTGTTGGGAAGGTCAGGAACCGCAACTGACACAATTGGACTCTCCTTGGGGATTTGTGATTTAGTAGAACGCACAGTTCTTTGCTGTGCTTTTGCCAGCTTAAGTCTTTTCATTTTTCTAGCAGGAGGATGAGTGCTACCATTCTCATGTGAAGCTGAACCACTAGCCATGAACATAGGCCAGGGCCTCAGCCGTTCCTTGCCACTCCATGTCGTAAATGGCATATTGTCCAGTTTAGGCTTCTCCTCAGATGCTTTTAATTTAGATTTTTGGGTCATTTTACTGAACTTTTGTTTTTTGGATTTTACATGCTCTCTACTATAACATTGGGCATCGGCCTTGGCAGACAACGTTGATGGCATTTCATCGTCTCGGCCATGACTTGTGGCAGCAGCTTCAGCACGAGGTGGAAGTGGATCTTGATCTTTCCCTATTTTACCCTCTACATTTTTGTTCTCCATTTTTTAATGTGTGGAATTATATGCCAGTAATATATCAATAGCAATGGCCTACTATACTGTACTATATGTATACTACTGGTCACCAAAATGCTGCACTGTCCTACTATATACTGCTCACAATAATGCAGCACATAGATAGTATACTTGACACAGATTTACAATATACAGCAATGGCCTACTGTACTGTACTATATGTATACTGCTGGTCACCAAAATCCTGCACTGTCCTACTATATACTGCTCACAATAATGCAGCACAGAGATAGTATACTTGACACAGAGCTGCAAGATACAGCAATGGCCTACTGTACTGTACTATATGTATACTGCTGATCACCAAAATGCTGCACTGTCCTACTATATACTGCTCACAATAATGCAGCACAGAGATAGTATACTTGACACAGAGCTGCAAGATACAGCAATGGCCTACTGTACTTAACTATATGTATACTGCTGGTCACCAAAATGCTGCACTGTCCTACTATATACTGCTCACAATAATGCAGCACAGAGATAGTATACTTGACACAGAGCTGCAAGATACAGCAATGGCCTACTGTACTGTACTATATGTATACTGCTGGTCACCAAAATGCTGCACTGTCCTACTATATACTGCTCACAATAATGCAGCACAGAGATAGTATACTTGACACAGAGCTGCAAGATACAGCAATGGCCTACTGTACTGTACTACTATAATTATATACTGGTGGTCCCCACAATGCAGCACACTGAGCAGATATTTGCAGCACACTGAGCACAGATATGGAGCGTTTTCAGGCAGAGAACGTAGATATTTTCAGCACACTGAGCACAGATATTTGCAGCACACTGAGCACAGATATTTGCAGCACACTGATCACAGATTGCGGAGCTTTTCAGGGAGAGAACGCAGCCACGCCCTCTCCGTTCAATCTCCAATGCACGAGTGAAAATGGCAGCGACGCGCGGCTCTTTATGTAGAATACGAATCTCGCAGGAATCCGACAGCGGGATGATGACGTTCGGGCGCATTCGGGTTAACCGAGCAAGGCGGGAAGATCCGAGGCTGCCTCGGAACCGTGTAAAATAGGTGAAGTTCGGGGTGGTTTCGGATCTCAGAGAACCAAACCTGCTCATCTCTAGTAGTACCCCTTATTCACATTACACCACATAGTAGTACCCTTATTCATGTTGCACCACACAGTTGTAGTGCCACTTACACATTCTCACACAGTGGTAGTGCCCCATTCGCAGTACACCCACACAGTATAATGTCGTCTGACCATGAATAGCCCCTAAAAACTCCTCTCTATGCCTCTCTCATTTATAACCTTATTTGGACATTAATAACCCTGCAAACCCCCTTTCCCTTTGCTTAATTTGGCCACTCAGCCTGAATGCGCTTTGTATATTTGGGCTTTGTATGTTTGGACATTGTATATTTGTTAGCTACTATTTAAAGGTATTTTATTTGACAGTTAATGATAATTACTTAAGTATGGTAAAATGTTGCACATATTTTGAAGTTTATGTGATACAGTTATTGTGATTGTTGGTTATATGCAAGGTAATGCTTACCCATTTTTAGTGATTACTGAAAATGTTGGTTACATGCAAGGTAGTTAATACCCATTTTTAATAATTACTGATATTGTAGGTTTAATTGATATTGTGGTTTTTATATTCTCATATTTATCTGATACCTTGCAGCAGAAATAGAAAAGAATTAGCTAAAAGTACTTTCTCTCATATAACTGAGGAAATTAAAATATGTGATGAGAATCTAACCTCACTGTTAAATAAATTAGAAACATTAATTGGGGGTAACACTCGAACAATATCAAATTGATGAAATACAGAAAGGTGTAGAGATAATAAAACCTCAAACTTTTTCATCTTCTAATGAGGGGTTTCAAAGGGAATGGAACTCTGTGTTAAAGAGTTGTTCCTGTTCTCTCATTAACATGATACTTAAAGAGAGAAGAGATTCTATAGCAAAACTGAATGATGAAATTGATAACCTCCAGGTTATGTTAAATCCTTTTAAAGAATTAGAGGATTACAGGGCTGCAGAAAAATACCCTGGTATCTTCATTGAATAAAAGTAATAAGGAATTGAAAGAAAAAAAAAACCATAAGAGACATATGAGACATTAAGAACACTACTGTTGACAATGTCCACATTACACCAACTATTGAAAACAGTAAAAAATTAGAGAAGAATCAGGAGATGATGGAAAAGAAAAAGACCCCAAGATGGAGGAAAAATACCAATTAAAATTTTAGAACTCATAGTCAGAATGGAAGGGTTGGTCATCCCTCCCATTCTAATAACAATTGGCAATCCACTCATCAAAGGTGGAATACAAATATCAATAGGAGGCATCATCAAACCAACAATAAACTGAGGTATTTAACGCCAAAATATACAAGAAATCAGCATGAGAATGATTCTAGATTCAATGATAGAAGATTTGGAAAGGAAATTTCAGTAGGTTTGCCCAATTAAATGATGATAAGATATTGGGAGGAGAATCATCCAATTTTTTAGAATGGGATCCATTTACCCCAAAAAGAAATTAACTGTTAAAACTAAGGGGCAGATGTATTAACCCTAGAGAAATGATAAAGCATTGATTAGTGTAAGGTGTTAACGCACCAGCCAATCATTACAGGTTTGAAAAAGTACAGTTAGGAGTTCATTGCCTTGTGTGTTATCACCTTCCACTTATCACTGCTTTATCACTTCTACAGGCTTAATACATCTGCCCCTAAGAGAGGTAAAAGATGGGGCAAAAGGAAGAATATAAAAAAAAACCTGATAAAAATAAGAAAAATGTATAATGAGATAAAGAAAATGGATGCAAAGGTTAATCAAGACTCAGGAAAGATTTATAATTTAAGTAAAAAGGTTCTCAGTACATATGAGGAAAAAGTCCCACAAAAAGCACTTAAAGTTGCGCCCTTGGGTTAACTCAGAGCCATTTGACTTATATATAGTTATACAAAAATATATAAGAAAGTTAACAGTCAAAAAAAATGATTTCCCCAAATATAGAGGATAAAAATTTATTTGAACCTTTAGCAAGATATAAATGTAAAACAAAATCCACTTTTTATCCAACTCATTGTAGAGGAAGTCACTTTGATTGTTTTAACAAGGTGGTATGCAATGAGGCTAAGAAAATTTTAAAAGTAAAAAACAGAAATATTTGAACCTCAATAAAGGCTCCCCCCTTGAACAGGATAAGAAATAGATTATTAAGCCAGTGGATAAGGGGGAAGGAGTTGTTTTAATGGATAAAGATAAATATATAGGTGGTATATATAAACAATTGAATGATAGTGTTACTTATAGTATGGTGTGATGGTGTCACCAGAGGCGTAACTAGGGTTTTTGGAGCCCAGGGCAAGATCAATAACGGTGCCCCCCATAAAAAAAAAACTACAAAGGAAAGTATGTGCACATGTCACTAGAGCGCACTGAAAAAAATGGCCATGGCTATACACTAGAAGGGGGCGTGGACACTGAAAATGGGCTGTGCCAACATGACACACCAGCTGTTTCATGTCATACTGGTAACATTCTTTTCAATTCCACATGCACCTTACCATCATCATCTCCTGCACAAATAGGTGTCACTGTATATAAACATGTCAGGGTGTGTATGTATAGATGTAGGTGCAGTGGTCAAAGTGGAATTTTTGAAGGGGGGTATGCTTCACATTATAGCACACAGTATGAGTCGAAATTCACATTATAGCACAAAGAATTAGCCAAAATTCACATTACAGCACATGGTATGAGCCAAAATTCACATTATAGCACACGGTATGAGCCGCAATTCACATTATAGCACACGGTAGGAGCCGAAATTCACATTACAGAGTGAGGGGATCCTATCCCCTTAATTAACAAGGTCTGTGGAGCACTGTGGTGAGGGGAGTCTACCCCCTTAATTAACTAATCCTGCAGGGCACTGTGGTGAGGGGAGCCTACCCCCTTAATTGACGCTGAGTTTAGCAGCGAAAGGGTTGCAGCGATTTCTCACCCCAAGCTTCTGTCACCTCCGACACTCCAAGTCTTTGGCGCAACTCGTAATGCAGAGCACCGCAATGGGGATGCACCCTTTTCAGTGTGGACTGCTGCGCTCCAAAGGGGAATCTTCTCTCCTGCTGGAGGATACCGATCTGCGCTGTTCTGCGCTGTCTTTTTTAAGCCAGCCGGGGTTTTCTGTGGGTCCTTGCTCCGGTAAGCGGGTGTCCTCTGCGATGCCGGTGCTCTCATCGCTGGTCAGTCTCATCCCTTGCTGCAGGGTCCTGGTCCACTGAAGGTTGGATGTCCTTCCCTGATCCTGCAGCTGGCTGGACTCCTCTTCAGCGGCATCTTCTCCACTCAGCGCTAGAGATGAGCGGGTTCGGTTCCTCGGGATCCGAAAAAAAAAAACCCTGAACTTCACCCATTTTACACGGTTCCGAGGCAGCCTCAGATCTTCCCGCCTTGCTCGGTTAACCAGAACGCGCTGAACATCATCATCCCGCTGTCGGATTCTCGTGAGATTCGTATTCTATATAAGGAGCCACGCGTCGCCGCCATTTTCACTCGTGCTTTGGAGATTGAACGGAGAGGACGTGTGCAGCGTTCGATCCCTGAAAAGCTCCGTAATCTGTGCTCAGTGTGCTGCAAATATCTGTGCTCAGTGTGCTGCAATTAATCTGTTCTCAGTGTGCTGAAAATATCTACGTTCTCTGCCTGAAAACGCTCCATATCTGTGCTCAGTGTGCTGCAAATATCTGATCAGTGTGCTGCATTGTGGGGACTGGGGACCACCAGTATAAGTATATACATGATGTGTCCATTCACTGGTACCTGGTGACAGAACGTATACTGGATTCCCCCACAATGTAACTTTATATCTGTCATCTATATACATGATGTGGTCATTCACTGGTACCCGGTGACAGAACGTATACTGGATTCCCCCACAATGTAACTTTATATCTGTCACCTATATACATGATGTGGTCATTCACTGGTACCTGGTGACAGAACGTATACTGGATTCCCCCACAATGTAACTT
This sequence comes from Pseudophryne corroboree, assembly GCF_028390025.1. Classification (NCBI taxonomy): domain Eukaryota; kingdom Metazoa; phylum Chordata; class Amphibia; order Anura; family Myobatrachidae; genus Pseudophryne; species Pseudophryne corroboree. The sequence continues at coordinate 741,433,418 of NC_086445.1, forward strand.
TATATCTGTCACCTATATACATGATGTGGTCATTCACTGGTACCTGGTGACAGAACGTATACTGGATTCCCCCACAATGTAACTTTATATCTGTCACCTATATACATGATGTGGTCATTCACTGGTACCTGGAGACAGAACGTATTCTGGATTCCCCTCACAATGTAACTTTATATCTGTCACCTATATACATGATGTGGCCATTCACTGGTACCTGGTGACAGAACGTATACTTAACTTTATATCTGTCACCTATATACATGATGTGGTCATTCACTGGTACCTGGTGACAGAACGTATACTGGATTCCCCCACAATGTAACTTTATATCTGTCACCTATATACATGATGTGGTCATTCACTGGTACCTGGTGAAAGAACGTATTCTGGATTCCCTCACAATGTAACTTTATATCTGTCACCTATATACATGATGTGGTCATTCACTGGTACCTGGTGACAGAACGTATACTGGATTCCCCCACAATGTAACTTTATATCTGTCACCTATATACATGATGTGGTCATTCACTGGTACCTGGTGACAGAACGTATACTGGATTCCCCCACAATGTAACTTTATATCTGTCACCTATATACATGATGTGGTCATTCACTGGTACCTGGTGACAGAACGTATACTGGATTCCCCCACAATGTAACTTTATATCTGTCATCTATATAATAATTATAGTAGTAGAGTACTGTAGGCCATTGCTGTATCTTGCAGCTCTGTGTCACTGCAAGTATCCATTCCATATCTGTGCGGCATTTTTGTGAGCAGTATATATAGTATTACAGTGCAGCATTTTGGTGACCAGCAGTATACATATATAGTAATGCAGAGCACCGCAATGGGGATGCACCCTTTTCAGTGTGGACTGCTGCGCTCCAAAGGGGAATCTTCTCTCCTGCTGGAGGATACCGATCTGCGCTGTTCTGCGCTGTCTTTTTTAAGCCAGCCGGGGTTTTCTGTGGGTCCTTGCTCCGGTAAGCGGGTGTCCTCTGCGTACAGTAGGCCATTGCTGTATCTTGGAGCTCTGTGTCACTGCAAGTATTCATTCCATATCTGTGTGGCATTTTTGTGAGCAGTATATATAGTATTACAGTGCAGCATTTTGGTGACTAACAGTATATAGTTGTACAGTAGGCCATTGCTGTATCTTGCAGCTCTGTGTCACTGCAAGTATCCATTCCATATCTGTGCAGCATTTTTGTGAGCAGTATATATAGTATTACAGTGCAGCATTTTGGTGACCCAACAGTATATAGTTGTGTACAGTAGGCCATTGCTGTATCTTGCAGCTCTGTGTCACTGCAAGTATCCATTCCATATTTGTGCGGCATTTTTGTGAGCATTATATATAGTATTACAGTGCAGCATTTTGGTGACTAACAGTATATAGTTGTACAGTAGGCCATTGCTGTATCTTGCAGCTCTGTGTCACTGCAAGTATCCATTCCATATCTGTGCAGCATTTTTGTGAGCAGTATATATAGTATTACAGTGCAGCATTTTGGTGACCCAACAGTATATAGTTGTGTACAGTAGGCCATTGCTGTATCTTGCAGCTCTGTGTCACTGCAAGTATCCATCCATTCCATTTTCTTCCAGTGATTTGGACCAATAATACCATTGATTAGAACGAATAATTCCTGTGATATTGAGGTGTTTGTGTCGCTTAGATTAGCCGTCCAGCGACCACAGTGCACCTCTTTTTCTCTTTTCTTTGCATCGTGTGCTGTTTGGGGCCATTTTTTTTAAGTGCCATCCTGTCTGCCACTGCAGTGCCCCTCCTAGATGGGCCAGGTGTTTGTGCTGCCCTCTTGGGTCGCTTAGCTCAGTCATCCAGCGACCTCGGTGCAAATTTTAGGACTAAAAATGGCATTGTGAGGTGTGAGGTGTTCAGAATAGACTAGAAATGAGTGGAAATTGTGGTTATTGAGGTTAATAATACTATAGGATCAAAATTACCACCAAATTCGATGATTTAAGCTGTCTTTGAGGGGGTTTTTTAAAAAAAAACACCCGAATCCAACAAAAAAATTTCAGGGAGGTTTTGCCAAAACGCGTCCGAATCCAAAACACGGCCGCGGAACCGAATCCAAAACCAAAACACAAAACCCGAAAAATTCCGGTGCACATCTCTACTCGGTGCAGATGGCTCTGGTCGTTAAAGTGACAGGCGCAGGCATGGGCAGCTCCTCCCTGGCGTTGGTCCTCTCCTGGTTCTGCAGCTCACTCCCTTGCATCTCTTCAGCTGATGCGCAGGTCTCTACTCCTCCTCCGGTCTTCGGTGTGGCCCAGCACTGTTTTTCTGCAGCGAAGTCCACTCCTGGGGCTAAGTCCTTCTTCCAGGGTGAGTCCTCCAGGGCCTCCGGCCTCCTTCCTACATGCTGCTGCTGTCTGTTAATTTAAAAAAATATATAGATATATATATCTTCCGGGTCTGTGGAGAAGTGCCGGTATGCCATACCGTCGCATATCGGCCCACTTCGACCACTATATATATATATATATATATATATATATACACACACACACACACACACACACATAAAACACACACATAGCCATAGAGCACATACACTTATTAATACACACACGTAGAACACATACATGGAACACATACACACACACACACACACACAGGAAATACACAATTATACACAAACACACTGAACACATACACACATAAATATACACCAGATAGAAAATATACACACATGTAGAAGACATATACACTAGAGATGAGCGGGTTCGGTTTCTCTGAATCCGAACCCGCCCGAACTTCATGTTTTTTTACACGGGTCCGAGCGACTCGGATCTTCCCGCCTTGCTCGGTTAACCCGAGCGCGCCCGAACGTCATCATCACGCTGTCGGATTCTCGCGAGGCTCGGATTCTATCGCGAGACTCGGATTCTATATAAGGAGCCGCGCGTCGCGGCCATTTTCACACGTGCATTGAGATTGATAGGGAGAGGACGTGGCTGGCGTCCTCTCCGTTTAGAAATTAAAATAGATAGGAGAGTGAGAGTGAGACACTTCATTTACTTACTGGAGCTTAGGAGGAGTTATACTAGTGACTGATGACCAGTGACCTGACCACCAGTGCAGTTTTATAATTTATTATTATTTAATAATCCGTTCTGTTCTTGTTCTCTGCCTGAAAAAAACGATACACAGTGACTCAGTCACACTCACATACCATATCTGTGCTCAGCCCAGTGTGCTGCATCATCTATGTATAATATCTGACTGTGCTCACACAGCTTAATTGTGGGGGAGACTGGGGAGCAGTTATAGGTTATAGCAGGAGCCAGGAGTACATATTAAACAGTGCACACTTTTGCTGCCAGAGTGCCACTGCCAGTGTGACTGACCACTGACCACTTTGACAAGTGACCTGACCACACTGACCACCAGTATAGTATATTGTGATTGTCTGCCTGAAAAAGTACACTCGTCGTGTGACTTGTGTGGTGTTTTTTTATTCTATAAAAATTAAAAAACTCATTCTGCTGACAGACAGTGTCCAGCAGGTCCGTCATTATATAATATATACCTGTCCGGCTGCAGTAGTGATATATATATATTTTTTATATCATTATTTATCATCCAGTCTATACTAGCAGCAGACACAGTACGGTAGTTCACGGCTGTAGCTACCTCTGTGTCGGCACTCGGCAGTCCATCCATAATTGTATACCACCTACCCGTGGTTTTTTTTTCTTTCTTCTTTATACATAATACATCTCATTATCATCCAGTCTATATTAGCAGCAGACACAGTACAGTACGGTAGTCCACGGCTGTAGCTACCTCTGTGTCGGCACTCGGCAGTCCATCCATAATTGTATACCACCTACCCGTGGTTTTTTTTTTCTTTCTTCTTTATACATACTACATCTCATTATCATCCAGTCTATATTAGCAGCAGACACAGTATGGTAGTCTACGGCTGTAGCTACCTCTGTGTCGGCACTCGGCAGTCCATCCATAATTGTATACCACCTACCCGTGGTTTTTTTTTTCTTTCTTCTTTATACATTACATACTACATCTCATTATCATCCAGTCTATATTAGCAGCAGACACAGTACGGTAGTCCACGGCTGTAGCTACCTCTGTGTCGGCACTCGGCAGTCCATCCATAATTGTATACCACCTACCCGTGGTTTTTTTTTTCTTTCTTCTTTATACATACTACATCTCATTATCATCCAGTCTATATTAGCAGCAGACACAGTACAGTACGGTAGTCCACGGCTGTAGCTACCTCTGTGTCGGCACTCGGCAGTCCATCCATAATTGTATACCACCTACCCGTGGTTTTTTTTTCTTTCTTCTTTATACATACTACATCTCATTATCATCCAGTCTATATTAGCAGCAGACACAGTACGGTAGTCCACGGCTGTAGCTACCTCTGTGTCGGCACTCGGCAGTCCATCCATAATTGTATACCACCTACCCGTGGTTTTTTTTTTTCTTTCTTCTTTATACATACTACATCTCATTATCATCCAGTCTATATTAGCAGCAGACACAGTATGGTAGTCCACGGCTGTAGCTACCTCTGTGTCGGCACTCGGCAGTCCATCCATAATTGTATACCACCTACCCGTGGTTTTTTTTTCTTCTTTATACATACTAAATCTCATTATCATCCAGTCTATATTAGCAGCAGACACAGTACAGTACGGTAGTCCACGGCTGTAGCTACCTCTGTGTCGGCACTCGGCAGTCCATCCATAATTGTATACCACCTACCCGTGGTTTTTTTTTTCTTTCTTCTTTATACATACTACATCTCATTATCAACCAGTCTATATTAGCAGCAGACACAGTACGGTAGTCCACGGCTGTAGCTACCTCTGTGTCGGCACTCGGCAGTCCATCCATAATTGTATACCACCTACCCGTGGTTTTTTTTTTCTTTCTTCTTTATACATACTACATCTCATTATCATCCAGTCTATATTAGCAGCAGACACAGTACAGTACGGTAGTCCACGGCTGTAGCTACCTCTGTGTCGGCACTCGGCAGTCCATCCATAATTGTATACCACCTACCCGTGGTTTTTTTTTTCTTTCTTCTTTATACATACTACATCTCATTATCATCCAGTCTATATTAGCAGCAGACACAGTACGGTAGTCCACGGCTGTAGCTACCTCTGTGTCGGCACTCGGCAGTCCATCCATAATTGTATACCACCTACCCGTGGTTTTTTTTTTTCTTTCTTCTTTATACATACTACATCTCATTATCATCCAGTCTATATTAGCAGCAGACACAGTACGGTAGTCCACGGCTGTAGCTACCTCTGTGTCGGCACTCGGCAGTCCATCCATAATTGTATACCACCTACCCGTGGTTTTTTTTTTCTTTCTTCTTTATACATTACATACTACATCTCATTATCATCCAGTCTATATTAGCAGCAGACACAGTACGGTAGTCCACGGCTGTAGCTACCTCTGTGTCGGCACTCGGCAGTCCATCCATAATTGTATACAACCTACCCGTGGTTTTTTTTTTCTTTCTTCTTTATACATACTACATCTCATTATCATCCAGTCTATATTAGCAGCAGACACAGTACAGTACGGTAGTCCACGGCTGTAGCTACCTCTGTGTCGGCACTCGGCAGTCCATCCATAATTGTATACCACCTACCCGTGGTTTTTTTTTTCTTTCTTCTTTATACATACTACATCTCATTATCAACCAGTCTATATTAGCAGCAGACACAGTACGGTAGTCCACGGCTGTAGCTACCTCTGTGTCGGCACTCGGCAGTCCATCCATAATTGTATACCACCTACCCGTGTTTTTTTTTTCTTTCTTCTTTATACATACTACATCTCATTATCATCCAGTCTACATTAGCAGCAGACACAGTACAGTACGGTAGTCCACGGCTGTAGCTACCTCTGTGTCGGCACTCGGCAGTCCATCCATAATTGTATACCACCTACCCGTGGTTTTTTTTTCTTTCTTCTTTATACATACTACATCTCATTATCAACTAGTCTATATTAGCAGCAGACATAGTACGGTAGTCCACGGCTGTAGCTACCTCTGTGTCGGCACTCGGCAGTCCATCCATAATTGTATACCACCTACCCGTGGTTTTTTTTTTCTTTCTTCTTTATACATACTACATCTCATTATCATCCAGTCTATATTAGCAGCAGACACAGTACAGTACGGTAGTCCACGGCTGTAGCTACCTCTGTGTCGGCACTCGGCAGTCCATCCATAATTGTATACCACCTACCCGTGGTTTTTTTTTTCTTTCTTCTTTATACATACTACATCTCATTATCATCCAGTCTATATTAGCAGCAGACACAGTACAGTACGGTAGTCCACGGCTGTAGCTACCTCTGTGTCGGCACTCGGCAGTCCATCCATAATTGTATACTAGTATCCATCCATCTCCATTGTTTACCTGAGGTGCCTTTTAGTTGTGCCTATTAAAATATGGAGAACAAAAATGTTGAGGTTCCAAAATTAGGGAAAGATCAAGATCCACTTCCACCTCGTGCTGAAGCTGCTGCCACTAGTCATTGCCGAGATGATGAAATGCCAGCAACGTCGTCTGCCAAGGCCGATGCCCAATGGCATAGTACAGAGCATGTCAAATCCAAAACACCAAATATCAGTAAAAAAAGGACTCCAAAACCTAAAATAAAATTGTCGGAGGAGAAGCGTAAACTTGCCAATATGCCATTTACCACACGGAGTGGCAAGGAACGGCTGAGGCCCTGGCCTATGTTCATGGCTAGTGGTTCAGCTTCACATGAGGATGGAAGCACTCAGCCTCTCGCTAGAAAAATAAAAAGACTCAAGCTGGCAAAAGCAGTAGCACCGCAAAGAACTGTGCGTTCTTCGAAATCCCAAATCCACAAGGAGAGTCCAATTGTGTCGGTTGCGATGCCTGACCTTCCCAAAACTGGACGTGAAGAGCATGCGCCTTCCACCATTTGCACGCCCCCTTCAAGTGCTGGAAGGAGCACCCGCAGTCCAGTTCCTGATAGTCAGATTGAAGATGTCAGTGTTGAAGTACACCAGGATGAGGAGGATATGGGTGTTGCTGGCGCTGGGGAGGAAATTGACCAGGAGGATTCTGATGGTGAGGTGGTTTGTTTAAGTCAGGCACCCGGGGAGACACCTGTTGTCCGTGGGAGGAATATGGCCTCTGACATGCCTGGTGAAAATACCAAAAAAATCAGCTCTTCGGTGTGGAAGTATTTCAACAGAAATGCGGACAACAGGTGTCAAGCCGTGTGTTGCCTTTGTCAAGCTGTAATAAGTAGGGGTAAGGACGTTAACCACCTCGGAACATCCTCCCTTATACGTCACCTGCAGCGCATTCATAATAAGTCAGTGACAAGTTCAAAAACTTTGGGCGACAGCGGAAGCAGTCCACTGACCAGTAAATCCCTTCCTCTTGTAACCAAGCTCACGCAAACCACCCCACCAACTCCCTCAGTGTCAATTTCCTCCTTCCCCAGGAATGCCAATAGTCCTGCAGGCCATGTCACTGGCAATTCTGATGATTCCTCTCCTGCCTGGGATTCCTCCGATGCATCCTTGCGTGTAACGCCTACTGCTGCTGGCGCTGCTGTTGTTGCTGCTGGGAGTCGATGGTCATCCCAGAGGGGAAGTCGTAAGCCCACTTGTACTACTTCCAGTAAGCAATTGACTGTACAACAGTCCTTTGCGAGGAAGATGAAATATCACAGCAGTCATCCTGCTGCAAAGCGGATAACTGAGGCCTTGACAACTATGTTGGTGTTAGACGTGCGTCCGGTATCCGCCGTTAGTTCACAGGGAACTAGACAATTTATTGAGGCAGTGTGCCCCCGTTACCAAATACCATCTAGGTTCCACTTCTCTAGGCAGGCGATACCGAGAATGTACACGGACGTCAGAAAAAGACTCACCAGTGTCCTAAAAAATGCAGTTGTACCCAATGTCCACTTAACCACGGACATGTGGACAAGTGGAGCAGGGCAGGGTCAGGACTATATGACTGTGACAGCCCACTGGGTAGATGTATGGACTCCCGCCGCAAGAACAGCAGCGGCGGCACCAGTAGCAGCATCTCGCAAACGCCAACTCTTTCCTAGGCAGGCTACGCTTTGTATCACCGGTTTCCAGAATACGCACACAGCTGAAAACCTCTTACGGCAACTGAGGAAGATCATCGCGGAATGGCTTACCCCAATTGGACTCTCCTGTGGATTTGTGGCATCGGACAACGCCAGCAATATTGTGTGTGCATTAAATATCGGCAAATTCCAGCACGTCCCATGTTTTGCACATACCTTGAATTTGGTGGTGCAGAATTTTTTTAAAAACGACAGGGGCGTGCAAGAGATGCTGTCGGTGGCCAGAAGAATTGCGGGACACTTTCGGCGTACAGGCACCACGTACAGAAGACTGGAGCACCACCAAAAACTACTGAACCTGCCCTGCCATCATCTGAAGCAAGAAGTGGTAACGAGGTGGAATTCAACCCTCTATATGCTTCAGAGGTTGGAGGAGCAGCAAAAGGCCATTCAAGCCTATACAATTGAGCGGGTGGTCTTCTGTTTGCCGGCGGTCGGGCTCCCGGCGCTCAGTATACCGGCGCCGGGAGCCCGACAGCCGGAATACCGACAATTATTTTCCCTCGTGGGGGTCCACGACCCCCATAGAGGGAGAATAAAATAGTGTGGCGCGCGTAGCGCGCCACCGTGCCCGTAGCGTGGCGAGCGCAGCGAGCCCGCAAGGGGCTCATTTGCGCTCGCCAAGCTGTCGGTAAGCCGGCGGTCGGGCTCCCGGCGCCGGGATGCTGGTCGCCGGGAGCCCGACCGCCGGCCAGCCGTAGTGAACCCCAATTGAGCACGATATAGGAGGTGGAATGTACCTGTCTCAAGCGCAGTGGAGAATGATTTCAACGTTGTGCAAGGTTCTGATGCCCTTTGAACTTGCCACACGTGAAGTCAGTTCAGACACTGCCAGCCTGAGTCAGGTCATTCCCCTCATCAGGCTTTTGCAGAAGAAGCTGGAGACATTGAAGGAGGAGCTAACACGGAGCGATTCCGCTAGGCATGTGGGACTTGTGGATGGAGCCCTTAATTCGCTTAACAAGGATTCACGGGTGGTCAATCTGTTGAAATCAGAGCACTACATTTTGGCCACCGTGCTCGATCCTAGATTTAAAGCCTACCTTGGATCTCTCTTTCCGGCAGACACAAGTCTGCTGGGGTTGAAAGACCTGCTGGTGAGAAAATTGTCAAGTCAAGCGGAACGCGACCTGTCAACATCTCCTCCTTCACATTCTCCCGCAACTGGGGGTGCGAGGAAAAGGCTCAGAATTCCGAGCCCACCCGCTGGCGGTGATGCAGGGCAGTCTGGAGCGACTGCTGATGCTGACATCTGGTTCGGACTGAAGGACCTGACAACGATTACGGACATGTCGTCTACTGTCACTGCATATGATTCTCTCAACATTGAAAGAATGGTGGAGGATTATATGAGTGACCGCATCCAAGTAGGCACGTCACACAGTCCGTACTTATACTGGCAGGAAAAAGAGGCAATTTGGAGGCCCTTGCACAAACTGGCTTTATTCTACCTAAGTTGCCCTCCCACAAGTGTGTACTCCGAAAGAGTGTTTAGTGCCGCCGCTCACCTTGTCAGCAATCGGCGTACGAGGTTACATCCAGAAAATGTGGAGAAGATGATGTTCATTAAAATGAATTATAATCAATTCCTCCGCGGAGACATTGACCAGCAGCAATTGCCTCCACAAAGTACACAGGGAGCTGAGATGGTGGATTCCAGTGGGGACGAATTGATAATCTGTGAGGAGGGGGATGTACACAGTGATATATCGGAGGATGATGATGAGGTGGACATCTTGCCTCTGTAGAGCCAGTTTGTGCAAGGAGAGATTAATTGCTTCTTTTTTGGTGGGGGTCCAAACCAACCCGTCATATCAGTCACAGTCGTGTGGCAGACCCTGTCACTGAAATGATGGGTTGGTTAAAGTGTGCATGTCCTGTTTATACAACATAAGGGTGGGTGGGAGGGCCCAAGGACAATTCCATCTTGCACCTCTTTTTTCTTTAATTTTTCTTTGCGTCATGTGCTGTTTGGGGAGGGTTTTTTGGAAGGGCCATCCTGCGTGACACTGCAGTGCCACTCCTAGATGGGCCCGGTGTTTGTGTCGGCCACTAGGGTCGCTTATCTTACTCACACAGCTACCTCATTGCGCCTCTTTTTTTCTTTGCGTCATGTGCTGTTTGGGGAGGGTTTTTTGGAAGGGCCATCCTGCGTGACACTGCAGTGCCACTCCTAGATGGGCCCGGTGTTTGTGTCGGCCACTAGGGTCGCTTATCTTACTCACACAGCTACCTCATTGTGCCTCTTTTTTTCTTTGCGTCATGTGCTGTTTGGGGAGGGTTTTTTGGAAGGGACATCCTGCGTGACACTGCAGTGCCACTCCTAGATGGGCCCGGTGTTTGTGTCGGCCACTAGGGTCGCTTATCTTACTCACACAGCTACCTCATTGCGCCTCTTTTTTTCTTTGCGTCATGTGCTGTTTGGGGAGGGTTTTTTGGAAGGGACATCCTGCGTGACACTGCAGTGCCACTCCTAGATGGGCCCGGTGTTTGTGTCGGCCACTAGGGTCGCTTATCTTACTCACACAGCTACCTCATTGCGCCTCTTTTTTTCTTTGCGTCATGTGCTGTTTGGGGAGGGTTTTTTGGAAGGGACATCCTGCGTGACACTGCAGTGCCACTCCTAGATGGGCCCGGTGTTTGTGTCGGCCACTAGGGTCGCTTATCTTACTCACACAGCTACCTCATTGCGCCTCTTTTTTTCTTTGCGTCATGTGCTGTTTGGGGAGGGTTTTTTGGAAGGGACATCCTGCGTGACACTGCAGTGCCACTCCTAGATGGGCCCGGTGTTTGTGTCGGCCACTAGGGTCGCTTATCTTACTCACACAGCTACCTCATTGCGCCTCTTTTTTTCTTTGCGTCATGTGCTGTTTGGGGAGGGTTTTTTGGAAGGGACATCCTGCGTGACACTGCAGTGCCACTCCTAGATGGGCCAGGTGTTTGTGTCGGCCACTAGGGTCGCTTAGCTTAGTCATCCAGCGACCTCGGTGCAAATTTTAGGACTAAAAATAATATTGTGAGGTGTGAGGTATTCAGAATAGACTGAAAATGAGTGGAAATGATGGTTTTTGAGGTTAATAATACTTTGGGATCAAAATGACCCCCAAATTCTATGATTTAAGCTGTTTTTTAGGTTTTTTGGAAAAAAACACCCGAATCCAAAACACACCCGAATCCGACAAAAAAAAATTCGGTTAGGTTTTGCCAAAACGCGGTCGAACCCAAAACACGGCCGCGGAACCAAACCCAAAACCAAAACACAAAACCCGAAAAATTTCCGGCGCTCATCTCTAATATACACAAACATTATGTACACAAACACACACTTACACTGTCAGTGTCACTGACACCTGAGGTCACTATGCTGGCAGTCACCACCACTGTGTCCTCCTCCTCCAGCAGTTCTAGGGGCTCCAGTCCTGGCTGGCATGGTGTGTGCTGACTGCTGGCGCTGCTGAAAATGGCAGGGGAAGGACAGGGCAGTGGCAAGCTGCTCACATGAAACTGAGTGCGTACAGGAGCCAAGAGAACAGCGGCAGCGCAGGGTGGGAAGGAAGGGAGGGAGGGTGCGTGATGATATCACACCGCAAGGAAGTCAGACGGACCATGATGACGGCGGGTGGGCTGGGCTGTGTGGCATGCCACTCACAACAGAGTCTGACCAGCGGTAGTGCAGCAAGAGGGGGTGACCAGGGCAGTGATGCAGGACTCAGGAGGCATTCCGATCATCGCTATCAGTGTGCTGCTGCTGTCTAACATCAGTATCCTATTTTTTAGATAACAGTTATCTCTAAGTGAATTTCATTTATTCTGTCAAATAATTATTTTTATTTTTATGGAACTTTTTATGTCCAGCAAGTGGAAACTGCCATAGGTACAAGGTTTGCCACCAGTTATACTGACCTCTTTATAGCATACTGGGAAAACCAAGAAATATGAAATCTGTTGGGAGGTCTGGGGGCAAACCTGGTATCTTGGCAGTGTTTTATTTATGATATTCTATTTATTTGGAAAGGGGATTTAGATGATCTTAAAACCTTTACTACTACTTTAAATCTGAATGATTTTAACATTGGGCCTCATTCAGACCCGTTCGCACGCTGCCGTGCGAAAGGGTCTGAACTGCGCATGCGTGTGACCCGCAATGCGCAGGCGCGCCGCTGCCCGGTGACGGGGGTTGCTGGAGAGCGACGACCCGTGCGAAGAAAGCATTCGCACCGGCAATCGCAAGAAGATTGACAGACAGAAGGCGTTCATGGGCGGCAACTCACCTTTTTCTGGGAGTGGTCTGAAAAACGCAGGCGTGCCCGGTCGTTTCCAGGGAGGGATCCTGACGTCAGCTTCCTTCTGGATCATCGTAGCGGGTGAGTAAGTCCTGGGCTGTGCAGAAACTGCACAGCCGAACGCATCCCTGCAAAGCCCTAACCCCCTCCCCTGTAGGCGGCGATTACCTGGTCGCAACACAGCAAAAAATAGCCTATGTGCAACCAGATCTGAATTAGGCCCATTGTTTTAACTTATTCATGTAATACAATTAAGGTAGTATTTTAGATTTATGCATTTATATAGAAGGGAATGAAATAAGAACCAAAACACATCACAAAGCCACTAATTACAGTAGTTATATAGACAGGTCCAATCAGCATCGTAATAATTGGCTGGAAGGAATCCTGTTTGGACAATTCACCAGAATTAAGAGAAATTGTTCTGATGCAAAAGTCTGCAATGAACACATCAATGATACTATGGTGAGATTCCTGAATAAAGGCTACTCAGAGGGATCATTGTATAAAGACAAAACAAAATTGGATTCAGTGGAAAGATTTGCTTTTAGAAAAAAAAGTAAAAATGAGGTAAAAATTGAGAGATTTGAATTAGTGTGGCCAATCCCAGGATCGGGAGCGGAGGGATCCCGGGATTTAGGCCAAAAATAGGCCGGGTTTCAATCCCGGGATTGGAAGGTCCAATCCCGGGGATTATGGGATCAGCATTGAGCATCCTCAGTGACCTGCCGCTGAGGCCGCTAGTAAGGCGGCCATCAACCGCAGCCTCCTCCCGGATGCCCATGCAGTCTCCAAGGCTGAAGGAATATCTCCTCCCACCCGCTCAAGCAGTTTGGTGCATTGATTTATATGCGGTGCAGGGCTGGCGGACGCACACACACAGGAAGAAAGCCAATCCTGGGTATCCCAGGAATCCCGGGATTGACCATTTTTCAATCCCGATAGTCGGGATTGAAAAAATGACCCGGGATTGGCCTCCCTAATTTGAATGGGGTTTTATCAGTCAGTTTAATGAGTGTCATAATGAAATTGAGAAGATGGTTGAAACTAATTGGAAGCTACGTAAATTGTACCGAGTACTAGGGAAAATAATTCCTCATGCACCTGTTATGTGTGTCTGTCATGTTTTGTTATGTTCTTTTGCAATATGTTTCACTATCACCAGGGGTCACTAGGCCTCCTGACTCTGGGGTGTTGTCAGGTGCCTGCTAATTAATCAACATGAACACTTGATATTGGCCTGTTTAGGCTGTCTGGGCCCAGCAGGCATTGCTAGTCACTGTGTAATGTTTCTTGCCAGAGTTCTGAATTCTTGCAATCGGTATTCTCATGCTTCCAGTTCTGCTCCTGTATTTCTGCATTCATTTTGGTCTTTAGGATCAGTATCTAGTCTGCAAACCTCAAGGAACTTCTGCAACTGCTCAGGTTTCATTTGGTAATCATGTATTTCAAGACTCTAGTTTACCTTCATGTGATTTCCTAGCATATCTCAGTTTGTCTGCAATCTGCTGTTTACGCTGGACTTAAGTTGATTAATGATCTATCCAAGACTCCTGCTGTATCAGTGTTCATCTATCTACATAATCAAGTATTCCTGCTCCATGAACTATTGCATCCTCTTGTGTAAATCTGTGACATTGAGTATATTTGCATTTCTTCATAATCCATGTGTATAAAAGATTCCTGCTGTATCAGTGTTAATTTATAGTATCTGTCATCTGCATATCAAGTGTTCCTGTTTTCACTAACTATTGCCTCATCGCAGTGGCGTAAGTTTGTCCCAGTTGCCCAGAGGCAAGGAAACCATTGGTGCCCTATATATATATATATATATATATATATATATATATATATATACACATATATATATACATATACATATACACACACACACATTTGTTCCTCCATAGCAAGCTTGCAGATTCTAACTAACTAATATGAAGCTACTACAAAGCCATTGCATCTAGCAGATCTATGTAGGGGTCCAGCCACACACTACATAGATCTGCTCAGTCACTCACAATGCTGATTATTTTTCTGACAATTAATTTGCAAGTGTCATACCCAGGATTAGAACCCACGACCTATTACACTGGAAGCATGCCCCTTACTGATGGAGATATCTGCTCTTGCATAGGAAGTATGAGAATTCTAACTATATGAAGTTACTTGTAATTCTCAGAGAATTAACTTCATATAGTTAGAATTCTCATGCTTCCTTTATAGGAGCAAATAACTTAATCAGTAAGTTGTCTACTTCCAGTGTATCTATAATAAAGAGGGTGTGATTTGTAAGGTGTAGTGTCTAGTGGGGAAGTCGGCTACGGAAGAGATACCGGCTGCTGTCAATTAACTTAATTGATTAATGTCGCTGAACACATGGAACAGGAGGAGAGGTGCCCCCCTTCAAAGCAGGAGCCCGGCGGCAGCTGACTCCGTTGCCTCCCAGAGTTCTGTTTCTGCCTCATCAAGTGTAAATCCATAGCACTTGTTTTTCTGCCCTTCCTGGTTACCTGTGTTCCTCAAAATAAACATCATTTAGTGCTCACTGCAATCTCCTCTCAAGTTTGGTTTCTCTGTACCCCAGGGAAGTTCATAACAGCACCAGTTTTTATTTATAAAAAAAAAAGCACCGTCCTTAAAAACGCAGTTGGTACCAAAGCAGTATTGAAGAAGAACCAAGACAGAGTGCGATTCATGTTTCATTTGTAGAACTGTCCCTACAAAAAATATGGGTCTCTCTTTACTACGCCTTGGATGGAGATAAAGTGGATGGAGATAAAGTACCAGCCAATCAGCCTCTAACTATCATATCACAGGGTTTGAAAAATGACAATTAGGAGCTGGTTGGTTGAGACTTTAACTACAGCCACCTTATCTCCCTCCAAGGCTAAAGGTGTCCATACACTAAACGATATTATGAGCAATGTGTCCATTTCCGATGGATCGGAACTCGTTCATAATAGTGCAGATCGTTCAGTGTCTGTGAATGATAATGATCACGATGCGAGGTCCCGCTGGTCGTTGGTCGGAGCTTCTGATCTTCTCTGCTGCAGGGAAGATCTGAAGCTATTGTCAACAAAAACATGGTTCTGAATGTAGCCAATCGCAGATCTTAAGATATATTTTTAAGATATATCATGTGTATTGTACTATATAGTTTTCCCAGGAGTGCTGGGGAGCTGCCAGGGGGAGTTCAAGAGAAATCGTTAATGAGAAATCATCATTTACAGGTCGTCTAGTGTATGGGCACCTTTAGTAAATAGACCCCTTAGTTCTGAAAGATTTTCATGCAAATGGAGTAACATATCAGATAAAGGAATTTATGGCATGCCACTCCAAAAATGTGGCATACCTTTTAGAATGTGCCTGCAGGCTACTTTATGTTGGAAAGACAAGTAGAAATGTAAAAGTTTGCTTGGCAGAGCACATCTATACTATAAAAAAGGGTCTCCAGACATATACAGTATCAGCACACTTTAAACTTATTCATGATTGTAAGGAGTGCTTTATCAAATCTTTCTGTGGAATACAGCTAACTTGTATATTACCAAGATGGATAACTAGGGATGTACTGTAAATGTGAGACTTGTTAAGTCAGAAATTAGATGGATACATCATTAAACACATTATTCTGTCATGGGTTAAACGGGGGCCCTGAACTCCAGTGGTTCTTAAATTAACTGATTTTAGCCTCTTCTCTATTATGCTGCTATCTTTTATCTGTTTTTACCATGTTTTTATCCATTGCCTGATCTTTTATCATTTTTTGAGCTATAAATTATATGATGAACATTTTTTATGGACACGATGGATACTTATGGTGGATTCTATACCAAAGGTCCCTCTGGATAATTGATATCATGATGGGAACGTTGTTGACATAATGGAATAATTATTACAGATGGACATACAGTATTTAACCTGTGGAACGCTATGTGGAATGCAAACAAATGGAACCTATGATTCTTCCATTCTGAATTAGCATTTCCTGACATGCGCAGTAAATGGAACACATTTGGAATGCAAACCGGGGCAATCTTTAGGAGGATCGGAATAGTGACTGTATGAACTTCTAGTCATGCGCAATATGCTGGAACGCATCATGGTACGCATGGTGCATCCTGCGCCAGCGATTACATCAGGAATGTTAAATTGAACAATTGATTGTTGTGTGATAATTAGAATGTTAAAGGGGTATTTAACCGGGATCTAGCTCATTGTTGCCACACATGCTTCTGAGGAAGGACATTAATATGTTTGAAACGCATACTGTGTGGATCATTTATGAGGACTCTGACCAGCGGCTTGGAGGGCTTACCTTAGGAGTTATTTGTTGGTAACACCTTTTCAGAGGTTATCTTCCATCTAAACTCTGGGTAGGAGGACCTGTGTGCCATTTGAGCCGGACTGTGGCTAAAGAGTATTACATGCTTTTATATGTTATTACATTGTGAGTGCAATTGTTTTTATTAAAATTATCCTTTATGGGACTTCCGGTGGGCGGGTCGACCTGATTGGCCGCATCTTAGCTGAGTTCTCCGTCCTGTCTGGTGAGAAACTACCCATCTCACTAGCAGCCTCAAGAACAGGACCCGCTGCTGCAGCTGCCTGGGTCCGGAGATATTACGGGGCTAAGAGGAACTGACTCCCGGCTCGCCCCTGCACGTCCATCGCCGCAGGAGTCAGCACACGCGGTGTGCAGAGGGCGGCAGCGGACATCTTTACTATAAGCCACGCCAGGAGCTCCAACTGCAGGTGCATCAGTCCGTGAAGCGGGTACCGCGCTAGTAGCTGCCTGTCCCCGGCGGACGTTGCACTCATGACCAGGGGTCACTACTACTTCCCCTCCCGCTCTCCTCTGCTCTCTCCTGCTGGGGATCATCACCACCCACCCTGCTCCTCTCCTGCCTGATCCCTCTGTGCCCCACCAACTACATTGTGGGACAGGGGATTCCATTCTCTTCCCCCTCATCCACTCGGGCATCCTGACAAGTTTAAATAAGGCCCATCATATTGCACCCTGCATTCTCCACACAGCCAAAGGCTTTGCTGCCGCTGCTGCATCTGCACTTGTGTGAGGCCAAGTGCTGCATGAGGCACCCTCTCTGTCACTGCTACTGCTGCTGTGAATGCACCTGTGAGTACCCAAGTGATGTGTCGCCGTGTCTGCTGCTGCTGCATGTGCAACTGTGAGATATCATGGGATATATGACATCATATCTGCTGCTGCTACTGCTTGTGTACCTGTGTGACACCAAGTGATATATGACACCGTATCTACTGCTGCCGCTTGTGCTCCTGTGAGACACCAACTGATATCTGACACTGTATCTGCTGCTGCATGTGCAACTGTGATTTACCAAGTGATATATGCCACCGTATCTGCTGCTTGTGTGCCTGTGTGACTCCAAGTGATATGACACCGTATCTACTGCTGCTGCTTGTGCACTTGTGAGACATCCAGGGATAGTTGACACCATGGTGGTCATTCCGAGTTGTTCGCTCGCGAGCTGCTTTTAGCAGCTTTGCACACGCTAAGCCACCGCCTACTGGGAGTGAATCTTGGCATAGTAAAATTGCGAACGAAAGATTAGCAGAATTGCGAATAGACACTTCTTAGCAGTTTCCGAGTAGCTCCAGACTTACTCGGCAACTGCGATCAGTTCAGTCAGTTTCGTTCCTGGTTTGACGTCACAAACACGCCCAGCGTTCGCCCAGATACTCCCCCGTTTCTTCAGACACTCCCGCGTTTTTCCCAGAAACGGCAGCGTTTTTTCACACACACCCATAAAACGGCCTGTTTCCGCCCAGAAACACCCACTTCCTGTCAATCACATTAAGATCACCAGAACGAAGAAAAAACCTCGTAATGCCGTGAGTAAAATACCTAACTGCATAGCAAATTTACTTGGCGCAGTCGCACTGCGGACATTGCACATGCGCATTAGCGACTAATCGCTCCGTTGCAACAAAAAAAATAACGAGCGATCAACTCGGAATGACCACCCATATCTGCTTGTGCATTTGTGAGATTCCGAGTGATATCTGAGACACCGTGTTTGCTGCTGCTACTGCTGCTTATGCATCTGTGGGAACTCTAGTGGTGTTTGTGAGCTTACATCATCTTTGTGACACTTTTTCCCTGCTCTCTACCGGGTCATACCGCTTCAACGACCCTGAACATGAAAAGATATGTAGCACAAACGCCGCGGGTGACCAAAGTCTCCTAAAATACAAATAAAACGGCATCTAAATACAAGGATAAGGATAAAGATACCTATTCGGATCACTCTCTTTCCCCGCATCTCCCGGCCAAAAGATTCCACAGATGGGCTGGCTGTGACTGACAAATTCAGTCCTTCCTCTGTTCAACGAGCTACAGAAATCTCGGACATTATTTCGCCTCTTCTAGATGCCAAATTGGATCCGTTAATGGCAGCTATTAACTCAGCTGCTGCTCAACTAATGCAACACACCAAGCGCCTTGTGGAGACTGAGGACCGCATTTCCACTTTGGAATATGACCATCATGAGGCCGTATCGCAATTGCAAATTCATGACACCACTCTTGCGGCTTTAACCGATAAAATCAAAGATCTGGAAAATTGCAATCGCGGAACAACCTACACCTTATTGGCCTTCCGGAATCGGTCCGCCCCAAAGATCTCATGGATCTGGTCTCTCGTTGGCTACCTGAGACTCTGGGTCTTCCTTCTTCTCCTACATCATAATTTGCGGAAAGAGCGCATTGCCTCGGTCCCGACAAACAGTCATTTCAACAACACCCTAGACCGGTGATCTTTAAGCTCTTGAATTACTTAGATAAGGTGAAAATCCTGGAAGCTTACCGCAAGTCCAACAACCTTTGCTATGAAGACTCCAAACTGGTTCTTTTTCAGGACTTTTCAGTTCAAGTTTATTCACGGCGCAGGGAATTCTTTCTGGTCTGCACATTCAATTTGCCCTCCTTTACCCTGCTAAACTGAGGATCTTTCATGCCGGCAAGCCTCACTATTTTGACACACCTGATACTGCCCGCAATTTCCTAAGCTCTTTATCCTCATCCTCCTCTGATATATGCATGGACTATGCTGATTGACTGAACATGGTTTGATAAGTATTGCTTAGTCTAACCTCCCTTTTTTTTCCTTTTAAATGGATGATATAATGTTAGGTTTATTTTTTCTGTTTTTGCTGTTGTTACTGCTGCGGAGAATCTTCCCCACTATATTGTGGATGCCTAAGTGGAGAAAAATCCTCTCTCCATATTTCCTGTCTATTCCCCACTTCCCTTCCCTTACTAGTCTTAATAACATTTTACTTGTATTGCGATGGTTCCTAAAACTGTCATTTTGGGTTCAAATTTTTTTTAAATATTTGGAGTAGGTGGCAATTGTTATATGCCATTGTTGCACTTACTCGTATTGTAATATGTCTTGTTTTTCTGGTTTACTTTATGTATTTCTCTTTGCTGGTTATTTTTTATCCCTTCCCTGCTCGCTGGGACAGGTGGACGGGCGCTTCCTTATGGCTTCCCCTTCTATGCTCCATCAGACTGGGTGTTGGATGATGTTGAGGTCTTCTGCTCCTGCAGTCCTTACGGACAAATCGAAGACTTCTTTTAAACTGGTCTCTTGGACTGTGGAAGGGTTGAACACCCCAAATAAGAGGAAGAATATTTTGAATCATCTCAAAAAAATTTGCCCCGATGTGGCGTTTTTACAAGAGACGCATTGGTGGCTCACAGACCTGAACATAGTGCTGGATAACTGGATTGGTGGTTATAAATGTGCCTCTTATAGAATGAAAACCAGGAGAGTATTGCTCTTATTTATTAAATCTTTGCATTATGATATTCAGGATGAATGGATTGATCCTGATGGGAGATTTTTATTTTTGAAGGTGGATATTGAATTGGAAACGGTTCACCCTAGCATGTATTTACGCCCCCACGGGGCCGAATGTGGCCTTTTTTTCTACCCTCTTTGTTAACCTACAAGGATGGATGAAAGGTTCCTTAATTTTGGTCGGTGATCTAAATGTAGTCTTTGACCCTTCTCTCAATGTGTTGGGTGGGCCCAGGCAGGCTAGATTAATAGTTACGCACCACCCACCTTATTGTTATTGTTAGACTCATTACAAATTATAGAGCCCTGGAGGTTCTTACATCCTGACTCTAAAGAATACATTTTTTTCTCTCATCCACATAATGTATTCTCTCACTTAGATTATTGGTTGCTCTCTGGTTCATTGATTCACAGAGTTGCAGACTCGACCATAGCTGACATCCTCTTATCTGATCATGCCCCCATTACCCTTACACTTACTCTATCAACACCTTGTCCATATTCTCATAACTGCCGCTTTCCAGATTACCTAGCCTCCTCTGAGGACTTTAAACTTTACTTAACCCAATCTTTTCTTAATTATGCCCAGGATAATAGTGTCCATTCGGATGATATAAATCTCTTTTGGCAGGCTTCAAAACCGGTCCTTTCGGGCCACATATTATCTTATTTTGCCACTAAGAAAAAACATTTCCAGGCCAGATTGTCCCATGCAACCCACGATGTTACCTCAACATACTATACAAGGATGCCAAGTCGATCCATGAAATCCTTTGTGCTGAACAGGCTAAATTATTCTTATCATTCCAATCTAATAAATATTTTCGATGGGGTAATCACCCTGGGAAACTGCTGGCTAATTTAGTGAAAGTTTCCTCAGCACCTAAACACATCCCATCCATTCAAAAGGGCCAGGGTTCCTTAACACTGACTCCGGAGACAATTAGTGATGTTTTCTTTGAACTTTTTGAAACCCTCTACACAGCACCCTCTGATCATCCTGTTACGGGTCAAGACTTCTTAACTCAAGCAGGCCTCCCTACCCTTTCTGACGATGATAGAGATCTTCTTAGTTCTCCTATCACAGACGCAGAGCTAGAGATGGTGATTAAATCTCTACCTACCAGGAAGGCCCCAGGCCCAGATGGCCTATCTGCCACATACTACAAACTCCTCTCCCCACATGTTCGAGAACATCTTTCTAGACTCTAACTCCATCCTTACAGGTCATTTGGCCCCTCTTGACTTTAATACCGCTAGGGTAATTGTTCTACCCAAACCAAATAAAGACCCCACCTTGGTTTCTTCGTATAGACCAATTTCTCTTTTGAATCAAGATTTCAAGATTTTTACTAATATTCTTGCTTCCTGCCTTTCAGATGGTTGTGCCCAAATTATTACATCCTGCACAGAAAGGTTTTCTTTGCAACAGACATTCAGTTTGCAACGTCCGCTCATTGTTGGCGGCTATGATTAAGACACATAACTCTCGGGAGATGGGAAACATAGTCCTCAGTTGTGACGCCGATAATGCCTTTGACAGGGAGTCCTGGATGCACTTAAGTAGAAGTCTTCAACATCAGGGATTTGGCCCGAATTTTTTGCATGTGTTTCGCACCCTTTACCACAACCACTAGCTTATTTGACTATTAATGCCCATAACACCAGTTATTTTACACTACACCGTGGCACCAGGCAAGGTTGTCCCCTCTCTCCGCTTTTATTTAACCTGGCCTTGGACCCCCTTTTTTTTTGGCATTTTTTAAAGGAAGATAGATGGCATGGAATTAAATTAGACCACCTGAAACTTAAATTCTTAGCATTTGCCGATGACATCTTGCTTTATTTTAGTAACCCCCGTGCGGCAATACCCCATTTGCTCTCCATTTTGAATTCCTTTGAATTAGTATCTGGGTTTAAAATTAATTATTAGAAAAATGAAGCTTTGGCCTTTTTTTCCTCTGCCAAAACTGGTTGGGGAACTTTGCTCCTCTTCCACTGGGCATCAGATGATAATATCACCAATCTCGGTATAACAATCCCTCGCCATCCCTCAAAACTATACACCTTAAACTTTTCCCTGCTTCTTGCCAGGACTTATACTGATTTCTCTAAATGGGCTCACTTCCCTTTGACATACACTGACCATTGTCATTTATATAAAATGATTACCTTTCCACAGTTTTTATATGTATTGCAGATGCTCCCGTTAACCCCGCCTAAAGATACACTCACCCAACTGAACAAAGCACTGACCAACTTTATTTGGGCAGGTAAAAGTCCAAGGGTCTCGCTATTTAAATTGCAACAACCATGGATCCTGGGTGGTCTCAATTTGCTGTGTTTACGTAATTATGCAATGCGGCAAACTGTATATATCGAATTAATTGAAAATTCAATTCACTATTACTAAACCCTGGGCATTTGGGGGTATTTACCCTAAGACCTCTATTCCTGTGCTATCTACAGGTAATCGTACTTTTACTAGTCAAACTGGCTGCGGCAGCAAAAAAAAACTATACTCTCCCAATGGATCTCTCCAGACCCCGTGCCCATTACACTACTCTACCCTAGAGTTTCATTTTTATTTCACTTAGATTGGACCAACACCACACTTCACAAACAAACACTGATGGAGAAACATTTTGACACATGGCTACCATACATTCATACTTTATCCCCGTCACTGAAAGAGGCCTTACGGAAATGTTTTCAAAGCACTGATTGGTACAATCTAGTAGTGTTAGACAACTAGAGGTATAATTTCTACTCCCAAAGATCTGATCTGTATATATTGTATCTGTGTCCTACACCTTATGTTTCACCCTGTTTATGCTCTTGACTTTCTTATGTTGTACTGTTTCTTCCCTTGATTGATTGCTGTAATATTTGACAAGACAACCCCGTTTCTGTCCTGTATATCTGTGCAGCATATGTGTATTGATTGTGTTGCTTTTGCTTGTCAATAAAACTTTTTGGGAAATAAATAAAAAAAATGATCCTTTATCTAAAGGTAGACCACAATATTAGATATCACATAAAACTTAGGTGTATTGCACCTCAGATAATAGCATATATATGCCTGGAATAAAAACATATAAGAGTGGGTCACCAGTTTTCACCTAAGCAACTTTCAATAAATTGAGATTGAATCTCAATTTATTGAAAGTTGCTTAGGTGAAAACTGGTGACCCACTCTTATATGTTTTTATTCCAGGCATATATATACTATTATCTGAGGTGCAATACACCTAAGTTTTATGTGATATCTAATATTGTGGTCTATTATTAGTTAATTTTAAAAACATTTTTGTGTGTTTTTTTGTTTTTCTTTGCTAGCTTAATAAACTGTTTTATTACATTTGGCAGCATTATTGGATTTTAAGCGCCGACCTGGTGTTTGTTTGTTTCTAATTGTTAATTGTTGAGGAGGCTGGCTACCTCCTTACCAGGTGGCTGCTGATTCCAATCTACATTCACACAGTTCTGCCCAGCGCCAACAAACCTTATTTTCTGTTCTTTATCTAAAGGTCTCTGCATTAGCACTTTGTTTTGCTGTATTCCCCTATCACCTGACCATGAGGTTTAGAAACAGGGGGGTACAGGCATCTCTTTCATATTGGAATTAAAGGAATGAAAATCTATATACCTCATTTTGTATGTGGAACATTATTTACCTGAAATTGTGACATCCGTGACTTATGAGGAAATTTCCTTCTAAAAGGGTGATTGCCATCCAAATCATTCATTCACAAGGTTTTTTAATTATTCATTTTACATGTGTATGGTGTTTGTGCCAGGTGTTGCACTTTTCTTTGTTTATATTTAATTGATACAAGCCACTGTATTAATGTTTTGTTGCAATACATGTGTGTGTTCTAGTCTTTATTTTACTTAGACAAAGTGCTCCTGTGCAATAAACTTTGACATCAGCTTGTCTACTGTGCTGGCTTCTGGGGGATCTTTTGTACCTTTGCTGTGGTAGAAGGTGTCCATGAGAATCTGCAACAAGAACAGCCCGGATCCATCTGGCGACACAGACACAAGCAGGTTCCAGATGTAAAACACCTACGATCCACTCATTGACATCCACCAATTGGGAGTGTAACACATGTATCAAAGTATCAGAGAACTAAACATTGACAGGACTGAGTATGGGGTGTAAGAGTGATATCCAGTGACTAATAATAATAACCTTATGGGCTATAGTAATAATATTAGTCAATAATGGCAATTAGGAGAGATCAGGAACAATGTACTATTTACCTGGGCCCAGCCCTGATGGAGGGGCTCAGATTGGGCCCAAGTCCCCATCCCCCTTACCTGGCAGCTGCACTTGCAGCTTTTCTCCTCAGCCCAGCACACGCTGCTGTGTTCACATTACACTGCAAAGTAGTACCCTTTATTCACATTATGCCACACAGTAGTGCCCCTTTTTTAACATTATGCCACCCAATAGTAGTACCCTTTATACATGTTATGCCACACAACATTACCCCCTTATATACAGTACACCAAACAGTAGTGCACCTTATACATATTATGCAACAGTAGTACCCCTTATACATGTTACACCACAGTTTTATCCCTTATATATGTTACACCACAGTTGTATCCCTTATATATGTTACACCACAGTTGTATCCCTTATATATGTTACACCACAGTTGTATCCCTTATACATGTTACACCACAGTAGTACCCTTATACATGTTACGCCACAGTAGTACCCTTATACATGTTACGCCACAGTTGTATCCCTTATACATGTTACACCACAGTAGTATCCCTTATACATGTTACGCCACAGTAGTACCCTTATACATGTTACGCCACAGTAGTACCGTTATACATGTTACGCCACAGTAGTACCCCTTATACATGTTACACCACAGTAGTACCCCTTATACATGTTACGCCACAGTAGTACCCTTATACATGTTACGCCACAGTAGTACCCTTATACATGTTATGCCACAGTAGTACCCTTATACATGTTACACCACAGTAGTACCCTTATACATGTTACGCCACAGTAGTACCCTTATACATGTTACGCCACAGTAGTACCCCTTATACATGTTACACCACAGTAGTACCCCTTATACATGTTACGCCACAGTAGTACCCTTATACATGTTACGCCACAGTAGTACCCCTTATACATGTTATGCCACAGTAGTACCCTTATACATGTTACACCACAGTAGTACCCTTTATACACAGTATGCCACACAGTAGTGCCCCTTATTGCCAATAAAAAACACTATTCCTGCTGCTAGATCAGGCTTAATGAACATGGGGTAAGGGGAGTATTAGAATTCAACTATTAAAGAACAATAAAGTATTGCTCTTATAGTTTAATTTCTAATATCTCCCCTCCACTGCCTAAGCCTGATCTAGCAGCACTGCAGTGTTTTTTCTTTATGTCGTATTTTCTTTGTACATTAATGGTTCAGCAGATGGCGTGAAGGCATAAGCTATTGCCACCAGGAGTATTAGACTCTCAGTAAGAGTGAATGCTGTAAACACAGGGGGGGTGGGGTGCTAATAGCTCCAATAGCAACAAATTGCAAAAATTAGCTGTTTCCTAGTAATCTTTGTAACTCTGATAGTACATCCTCCTCCCTGCAGGGTGACTCACCCATCTGCTACCTCACTGCCACTGTTTGCCCCTGCTCCTTAGTACTGTGGGGCAGAGCTCCATAGCTCAGCTACTGCCATGATACAGTATATGACACCTGAGACAGAGCCGGACACACCACTAATAAAAACAATACAGCGCGCACCTGGCTAATGGACTGTGTGGCGGTGGGCAATTCTGCCTGCAAGGCAACTTCTGCTTTGTGCTGCGGCACCAACCGCACCACCCTAGTTATGGCCCTGATAATCCTATTACAAATGTTTTGTCAGCATCTGAGTACTGGTGAGCATATCTGGCTCTAAGGGAAAGGCAGCTGTTATAGGTGAAGCGATTTGTTCTGGTCCTAGAGGTTTATCATGGTGTTACCAGTGTGATCCATATCAATATTGATGTATTGCTACATTAACATATATTACAGATACCATTGTATCTTCCTGATGTCTTGTCTGTGCAATCTTGAACCCTGGTTTACCCAGTGAGCACCAGCTCTAACACCCAGGTACCTCACAAACTTAGTG
Organism: Pseudophryne corroboree; assembly: GCF_028390025.1. Classification (NCBI taxonomy): domain Eukaryota; kingdom Metazoa; phylum Chordata; class Amphibia; order Anura; family Myobatrachidae; genus Pseudophryne; species Pseudophryne corroboree. Next base: position 741,459,902 of record NC_086445.1, read on the forward strand.
ACAAATACACAGGACAACACACTGTACAACACCTACTGTACACAAGACTCTTAGACACTGAACTATCTAGTGGATTCATAATGCAGATCCTCATATCTCGTCTGGCTTTACCAAACATACTACAAATCTCTGGTGACAATGAACTGCATACCTCCAAAAGCTCTTATAGAAATATAATGCAGAACCTATCAATTCTTTTAAGGTTTTTACAGATCTCTTAATGCACTACAATGCCAAACTCCCCCCTTCCCCAGATATCTGATAGTGACACAATCTAGATCACACTGGTTTACTTACCACTCCCGCAGGTCAGCCCTGTCTATCTGCAATGGTGGAACCTCCAAGCTGATTGGTGATTTCCCAGAGATATCCACAAATCATGGATCTCTAGGCTATGTAGCAAGAAAGACAACTTCTTGGCACAACCAAAGTGGGAATGGTTTGGAGGACTTTGACTCATGAGAAAGGAGTCAAGTTCCTGCTAAATTCTTTGTAGTCCTACTCTGTCCGCATTCATATTATATATGCACTTTTCCTATGACTCCATACAATCATAATGCAGTCATTCCATAAAAATATAAATATCTAATGATAATGTTTAGTTGTCTAGTGAAGAGGCCGTTCCCAAATATTGAGATGTAGTCACAAATGTTATGACCAGGGGCGTAAGTTCATACCAGCCGCCCGGAGGTGAAAAAGATGGTGGTGCCTCCCCAATGAACCCATGTGCTGACGTCTGTTGGCACATGCACAGTAGCATAGCTGAGGGGGCAAAAGAGGAGGTTATGTGATCGCAATGCTTTCACATTAGTTCTCACTGGTCACCAGGATGGGCTGCTATCGGAGCCTCTGTCCCAGTGACTCACCAATGGTACATTTGAGAATTCCTTATTGCCATGAATTACTGCAAAAAGGTGTCTTTATTTTTGGTACTGGCTGCAAATGATAATACATAGAGCCCTAAAAGTGTATTTTAACAATTAGTGCACTACATTAAAGAAACGTCTGCTCTCCTACCTTTCATTATATAAGTCACAGTAGCACTGTAGCTCACTGTCTACAATACGTAATGTGCTCACTCTGCTGCTTTTGATTTACAGGAAGTTTAAAAAGTCCCTCCGCAGTGAGCACTGTCTCTGGGTACAGATCTCCTCTGCAGTTATCTAGGGCAATAGAGGGCAGGGCCGCCGTCAGGGGAGGACTGCTGGGACATGAGTTCCAGGCCTGGACAGAGAGGGGGCCTGCTTAGGCCAGATTAACAGTGGGGTGACCAGGGTTGTGGTTCAACAATTACTGAGAATAGGGACAGGGCAGCCACACTGCTGCTGAATGCACACTGCAGCATGTATCTCCTCTGAGTCCCCAGCCCATGTGCTATTCCAGCTGGGCCACACCACAGGTCACACTCACTGGCTATCTCTGTTATCCCAGACATGTTCTCCTCTCTCTCCCATTTCTTCCTATACCTATTGACTATCTCTGTTATCCCGGACATGTTCTCCTCTCTCTCCCATCTCTTCCTATACCTCCTCAATCTCTCCGGTCTGCCTCCATTCCTTCCCTTCCCTCATTTCCCCATATTCCCTAGTTAGGGGGCCCTGCCTATTTTGTCAGTCCCTGCCCCCACAATGTCTGATGCCAACCCTGATAAAGAGACAACACTTTCAACATTTAATGTAGATAATAAGTAATTAATTATCTTGTTTCATGTAAATAAAGTATGTTAAAACAATTGTGTTGTCATATTACTTTGCACACATTCTCTGTGGGGAGACTTGCTTAGCACACAGTCACTGTAGAGAGACCTTTTGAACTCCTTAAGGCCCATACACATTAGACGATGTCGCTCTGTGAGCGACATCGTCTAACGTTTCCCCCTCCCGGGCCGGCCGGTTGGCGGCCGCCTGTACGCACTGAGCGATATGACCGCTCATATCGCTCAGTGACGTCACGCCCCCGCCAGCCCTGCATGAAGGTCGTGGACGACAGTCCACATCCTTCATGCATGCCCTACCGACAGCGACGATCGTTGCCGACCCGCGGGGCCGCGCATCGGTCGTCGCTGGCGGCATACACACTTGACGATAAAATGAGCGACGTCGCTCAAGGAGGGGGAAAATGAGCGACGTCGCTCATTTTATCGTTAAGTGTGTATGGAACTTTACACATACCATTATGCTTCAGTTGAAGGTCCTGCTAGGGGGCAGCCAAGGGAACTTGTGAACAAGGACAGCAGTCAGTGTCTCAAATTTCTATGAATTCTGTGGAGAATGGCCATAACTAGAGCGGGGCTAAGGGGGCACATGTCACAGGTGCTGGATATGAGGGGGTGTCATGTTATTCAGCTTGTCACCTGTCCTGGAAACACGCTGCCGACTGCTGTCTGTACATTGCACATAGCAGCACACTAAGTACTGCGAGATTACATCCTGGAAGTCTCGCGACTGCAGAGAGAGCACCTACGTCCCGGATCCTCTGCTGTTCCCATTGCCCTGGTGACCGGCTCCCCTGCTGTACATGCTGCCCAGGAGACCGGCTCCTCCTGCTGTGCATGCTGCCAAGGGGACTGGCTCCTCCCACTGTGCTTGCTGCCCAGATAACCAGCTCCTCCCACTGTGCATGCTGTCCAGGTGACCAGCTCCTCATGCTGTGCATGCTGCCCAGGGGACCGGGTCTCAGCCATCTTTTTCATCCCAATCTAAATCTCTGCACACTGTTATCTCTCACATTGTTAACACCTGACCAGCAATAGATAGTGGCCTAAGAATAATTTGGGAGACTACTGAAAAAGACTGCACTTTTATCAGAAAATGAATAAGTTAATAATTGAATAAGGGAGATAGCAGTGACTAAGGCCGTTTCCTCTCATTTCTGTCTCATCAAATGTACAATATTGCTGCAACAGCAAGCATTCCATGAAAAAGGTTAAACCACTCACTTGGAAATGTTGACATTCACATTTAAAGCTTTTACTTAGACACTGCCAAACGCCTGTAGGAAACAGTAGCAAGAGTCCTGCTTCCCAGACATAGCTGTATTGTATTTTAAAATCATTTTCCTGTGAGATAACATAAGGAACATAAAGCTTGTATTTTATTATATTTTTCTATTCTCCTTCATTTTCTGTTACAATGGCCTTCACGTACTGTTAGAATATAGTCAATTGTATATATATTTTTGTTTTGTTTTACAGAACCTTTAGCTAAATATTATTATTGAAGACTAAACTGTATTATGTTACTTCATTATTATTCTATTCTACTAAGCTGATATGTTACTAGATGACTAAACAATAGCAATTTATTCATATTAATAATAATATTAAGGTACACTTCTTATGGTAGAGTGGAATCAGGGACATGGATATGGTCTAACTCTTCCCAATCACATTGCAGCTTTGTCTTTGTACGTAGTGACTGTGAGATCATATGTAATGCTGCAGGAGGAAAATTGTCATGTGGATAGACTCCTCCTGCTGGTTTCTCTGATCCTCTGCTGTGTCCGAAGATGCAGCATCGGATCATGGGGGTCATTCCGACCCGATCGCTCGCTGCAGTTTATTGCAGTGCAGCGATTGGGTCAGAACTGCGTGTGCGCCGGTGCATGCCAGCCGTCATTGCCTAGCGATCGCCTCTGAGGCAGAGGTGGTCGCTGCGCGGGAGGGGGCTGGACGGTGGCGTTAAGCCGCCATTTAGGGGGCACGGTCCGGCCAACGCAGGTGTGGCCGGACCGTTGGGGGGGGCAAGGCGCGGCAACTGCATGACGTCACACGCAGCCGCTACGAGCCGGGCAGCCAGGAGGTTCTACCGGCCAGCCGCAGGAGCTGCGCTGGCCGGGAGTTACTCCTGAAATGCAAAAGCATCGCAGCTGTGCGATGATTTTGCATTTCTGTGGGGGATGGGGGGGGCCGGCACTGACATGCGGGGCGGACTAGCCCTGTGCTGGGCGTCCTCCCGCATGTCTGAGTGCCTGATCATAGCTATGCTAAATTTAGCACGGCAACTCGGTATGACCCCCTATATGCGTAACAGTAACCCTCAAGTTACTCAGAATGGCTGGTGCTTTCATGCTGCCGGGGCAAGTGAAGCTGCATTGGAAGACACAGACCCTGGACCCGGCATGCACACAAAATGGGGCTGACATGCCCCTGTTTTGTAAACCCCTCCATGTCACCCCCCTTCCACACCACACACTCTGACTGCCACGTACCTAATGTCGGACAGCGCAGGACCTGATTTGCATATGTTCAGTACGGATCCATGCATGCGTAGTTCTACAAACATCAGAGATGTTCGTAAGACATCAGGTTTGTGCAGTGTCATACTGGGGCCCACAGGGCCCACAGGAAAATGCAGTGGTAAGGGGCCAGGCCAGCCTCAAGATAAATTGTGGCTAACCATTAGAAATGATATAATAAGCCTACAAAGAATAGCACCCCTGTATATGGTAGGGAAGAGTGGTATATCATGACTGCAGACTTTGATCGGCAAGAGAGCTAATCTTGGTGTAGTTTCCATAAAAACACACCAAGATTCCATGTTCATCCTTGGTCTTGCTGCACCAAGCTACTGACCCGCTAGTAAATTGTAATGGTGAATTCCACACTCAGGTAAGTTATAGGTAGTAGGGTCTACAAGTAAGTATGTCTATGTATTACTCAGGTGAATACTTTGGGGGTCATTCCAGATGATCGCATGCTGCAACTTTCTCTTACATCCTAGAGGATGCTGGGGACTCCAAAAGGACCATGGGATATAAACGGGATCCACAGGAGCTTGGGCACACTAAAAAGACTTAAGACTGGGTGTGAACTGGCTCCACACTCTATGCCCCTCCTCCAGACCTCCGTTAGACTTTGTGCCCAGGAGTGACTGGATGCACACTAGGGGAGCTCTACAGAGTTTCTCTAGAAAAGACTTTTGTTAGGTTTTTTATTTTCAGGGAGCCCCGCTGGCTACAGGCTCCCTGCAGCGTGGGAGTGAGGGGAGAGAAGCAGGATCTACTTCTGTAAGTTTCAAGGCTCTGCTTCTCGGCTACTGGACACCATTAGCTCCAGAGGGTTCGATCACTTGGTGCGCCTAGCTGCTTGTTCCCGGAGCCACGCCGTCACCCTCTCACAGAAGCCAGAAGAAAGAAGTCGGGTGAGTATGAGAAGATCAGAAGACTTCAGGACGGCAGAAGACTTCAGTAACGGAAGGTAAAGCACAGCCGTGACGCTGTGCTCCATGCTCCAACACACATCACCAACGGTATTCACTGGGTGCAGGGCGCTGGGGGGGTCGCCCTGGGCAGCATGTTACTGGAGCTTTTTTGGGCGGCAGAAAGATTGTGGGTGCCTCGGCACCGTGTACGGACCCCCGCCGGCATTTTTACACAGTTTGAATTTGGCGGGCCGAAGCGCTCCGGGAAGGGGGCGGAGCTTCGACCCGCAGCTCACCGGCGCCATTTTCCCTGCTCCACGCGGCTGAGGGATAGACGCTGGCGGGACCTCCACGCTTCTCCAAGTAACGGGGGGGGCATTTTCAGAGGGGGGCCGCAGTGTGGGTACATATATCGGTTTTTGCGATATATGGGCGCTGGGGTGTGAGCTGGCATACTCCCTCTGTGTCCTCTATCTGGGCTTTATTGTAGGCCTGTCACCTAGCAGGGACGTTCTGGGTGTTGTGGTGTGTCGGTACTACGTGTCGGCATGTCTGAGGCTGAAGGTTATTCACCGGAGGAGGTTATTGGGGGAGCGGATGCGGGGCTAGAGTTGGGACTATCGACGCAGCCGACACCTGATTTGCTAGCATTGCTCAGTACGATAAACTCGAATGTGGCTTCCTTATCAAAGAGGTTAGATAAGTCTGAGGCACAGACACAGGTGTGGAAAAAGTCCATGGAAGAGGCTTTGTCTCAGGTACAGACTCCATCCGGGTCGCAAAAGAGGCCATTTACTCAAGTGGTAGATACTGATACCGACACGGACTCTGATTCCGACGTCGATTTCACTGAGGCAGCGTTACATCCACGTTTAGTTAAGAGTATTCAATACATGATTGTGGCTATAAAAGATGTTTTACACATTTCTGATGAACCTGCGGTTCAGGAAACAAGGATTTGCTTGTTCAAGGGAAAAAAACCTGAGGTAAAATTTCCCCCCTCTCATGAAATGAATACTCTTTGTGAAAAGGCTTGGGAGTCGCCGGATAAGAAATGGCAGATTCCCAAGAGAATTTACATGGCGTATCCTTTCCCCTCTGAGGACAGGGAAAAATGGGGGGCATCTCCAAATGTTGACAAAGCTTTATCTCGTTTGTCTAAGAAAGTGGCACTTCCGTCTCCTGACACGGCAGCTCTCAAAGATCCGGCGGATCGCAAGCTGGAGACGTCTCTGAAGTCCATTTTCGCTAATTCGGGTGCATTGCTCAGACCCGCTGTGGCGTCGGTATGGGTGAGTAGTGCTATTGCTAAATGGGCTGAGAATTTAGCTAATGATATGGATACTCTTGATAAAGATAATGTCCTTCTAACTCTTGGTTATATTAAGGACGCTGCAGATTACATAAAAGATGCAGCGAGGGACATCGGTCTCTTGGGTTCAAGAACCAATGCCATGTCGATATCTGCCAGGAGGGCCCTGTGGATCCATCAATGGAATGCTGATGCCGACTCCAAGAGGGCTATGGAAGCGCTACCCTTCAAAGGTACTGTCTTGTTTGGGGACGGCTTGGCTGACCTGGTCTCGACCGCGACTGTGGGTAAGTCCTCTTTTCTTCCTTATGTTCCCACACAACAGAAAAAGGCACCACATCAGCAAATGCAGTCCTTTCGTCACAATAGATACAGGCGTGGAAAAGGCTCGTCCTTCCTCGCTTCAAAAGGTAGAGAAAGGGGAAGGAAACCTTCTGCAGGTTCGGGCGCCCAGGACCAAAAGTCCTCCCCTGCTACTACCAAGTCCACCGCATGACACTGGGGCTTCCCTGGGGGAGTCCGAACCGGTGGGGGGCCGTCTACGAATTTTCAGTCAGCTCTGGATTCAATCAGGCCTGGATCCTTGGGTACTAGAGATCGTGTCTCAGGGATACAAACTGGAGTTTCAGGAGATGCCCCCTCACCGGTTCTTCATTTCGGCCTTACCAGTAGTTCTTCCGGACAGGGAGGTGGTGCTAGCAGCGATTCAAAAACTGTGTCTACAGAGGGTCATTATTCCCGTTCCCTCGTCTCAGCGGGGGGAGGGGTTCTACTCGAGCCTCTTTGTTGTGCCGAAACCGGACGGTTCGGTCAGACCAATTCTAAATCTGAAATCCCTCAATCCATACTTGAAAGTTTTCAAGTTCAAGATGGAATCCCTTCGAGCAGTGATCTCCAGCCTAGAAGGGGGGGATTTTATGGCGTCAGTCGACATAAAGGATGCCTACTTACATGTCCCGATATATCCTCCGCATCAGGCTTTCCTCAGGTTTGCGATACAGGATTCTCATTACCAATTTCAGACGTTGCCGTTTGGGCTTTCCACGGCTCCGAGGATTTTCACCAAGGTCATGGCGGAAATGATGGTTCTTCTTCGCAAACAAGGGGTTTCAATTATCCCGTACTTGGACGATCTCCTGATAAAGGCGAGGTCCAAGGAACGATTGCTGAAAAGTGTAGAGTTGTCTCTATCGGTTCTGCGACAACACGGATGGGTCCTCAATTTGCCGAAATCCCAGTTGATCCCGACCACTTGTCTTACTTTTCTGGGCATGATTCTGGACACGGAGTTACAGAAGGTATTCCTTCCAGAAGAAAAGGCTCTGGAATTGCAGACGATGGTCAGAGAACTTCTGAAGCCGTCAAGTGTGTCAATCCATCATTGTACTCGGGTTCTGGGGAAGATGGTTGCAGCGTACGAAGCCATTCCATACGGCAGATTTCACGCCCGCGTGTTTCAGTGGGACTTGCTGAGCAAATGGTCCGGGTCTCATCTACACATTCACCAGAAGATAAGTCTATCTCCCAGAGCCAGAATTTCTCTCCTGTGGTGGCTACAAGCTCATCACCTCCTGGGGGGACGCCGATTCGGTATCCAGGAGTGGGTACTTCTGACAACAGATGCAAGTCTCCGGGGCTGGGGCGTAGTCACTCAAGGAAGAAATTTCCAGGGAAAATGGTCGCTCCAGGAAGCCTGTCTCCCCATAAATGTTCTAGAGTTAAGAGCCATTTACAACGGCCTACTCCAAGCAAGAAGTCTTCTTCAAGGTCGACCGGTCCTGGTACAGTCAGACAACATCACAGCGGTGGCCCATATAAACTGGCAAGACGGAACGAGGAGCAGAGCGGCAATGGCGGAGGCCACAAAGATACTTCGCTGGGCGGAACAACACGTCAGCGCACTGTCAGCAGTTGTCCAATCCGGGGGTGGACAACTGGGAAGCGGATTTCCTCAGCAGACACGACCTCAATCCGGGAGAGTGGGCTCTGCACCAAGAGGTTTTTGCAGAAGTGACAAGACGCTGGGGAATTCCGTTGATAGACATGATGGCGTCTCGGCTCAACAAGAAGCTCCCGATGTATTGTTCCAGGTCAAGGGACCCTCAAGCCACGGCGGTGGACGCCCTGGTGTCTCCGTGGGTTTTCCAGTCGGTGTATGTGTTCCCTCCTCTTCCTCTCATTCCAAAGGTGCTGGGGATCATTCGTCGAGCAAGGGTTCAGGCGATTCTCGTCGTTCCAGACTGGCCAAGAAGGGCCTGGTACCCGGATCTTCAGGACTTACTGGTGGAAGATCCTTGGCCGCTTCCTCTAAGAGAGGATCTGTTGTTACAGGGTCCATGCGTATTTCCGGACTTACCGCGGCTGCGTTTGACGGCATGGAGGTTGAGCGCCAGATCTTAGCTCGTAAGGGTATTCCCAGGGAGGTCATTCCAACTCTCATTAAGGCTAGGAAAGAGGTTACGGCTAAACACTATCACCATATCTGGAGGAAATATGTTTCCTGGTGTGAGGTTAAAAAGACTCCTGCGGAGGATTTTCACTTGGGTCGTTTTCTCCACTTTTTACAGGCGGGTGTAGATGCAGGCCTGAAATTGGGTTCCATCAAAGTGCAAATTTCGGCTTTGTCTATTTTCTTTCAAAAAGAGTTAGCTGCCCTCCCAGAGGTTCAGACTTTTGTGAAGGGAGTAATGCATATCAATCCACCATTTGTACCGCCTGTAGCGCCATGGGACCTTGATGTCTTGCGGTTCCTGGTTTGAACCTTTGCGGACGGTTGAATTAAAATTTCTCACTTGGAAGGTAGTTATGCTTTTGGCGCTGGTATCTGCCAGGCGAGTATCGGAATTGGCAGCTTTATCTCATGAGAGTCCGTACTTGATTTTTCATGTGGATAGGGCGGAATTGAGGACTCGTCAACAATTTCTACCAAAGGTGGTTTTGTCATTTCACATTAACCAACCTATTGTGGTTCCGGTAGCTACGGAAGAAGTGGCGATTCCAAAATCTCTGGATGTTGTAAGAGCATTAAAAATTTACGTTTCTAGGACAGCTGTTACTAGGAAAACTGAAGCGTTGTTTGTTTTGTGTGCGGCCAACAAGGTTGGTCATCCCGCGTCAAAACAGACTATTGCATGCTGGATTTGTAGTACGATCCAGCAAGCTCATTCTTCGGTGGGGTTGCCGGTGCCGAAGTCCATTAAAGCCCATTCTACCAGAAAGGTGGGCTCATCCCCTCTCAAACACACAGGGAGGTCTGATCGTGGGAGTCCCGCTGCCGCTACCCTTCTCATCCAGGCCTCCTGCCGCTCCAAATACTCCACCTGAACTCCGTACCATTCTGCATGGGGGCCACTGGAGATGCGTATCAGACACCCGCACCAGGTAAGACCTTAGTTGTGTTCCTACGGGTTCTCTCACGCAGTCTGGAGATGGATCACAGTCTTTCCTCTCAAGTTCTCTACCTCCGGTGTCACACCCAACGGTCCTTTTTGTCCTCTCTTTATGCTGTACCCTCTCCTCAAAAGCCCGGATCTGTCCCGCCAGCCGTTATCTGCACGAGCTGGATTGTATTCCCCCAGTCCCACAAAACTAAACTCCTTTTTCAATGGTATGGACTCCTCCCTTTTGTACAATGTACCCACAATCTCTGCCACACTGCTACGTGGGTCGGTCAACTTCCCTCAGTGAGGGGGATATTTGCTAACAGAATTTCTCTCTATGAGAGCAACTATAATAATACTCTGATAGCCCTCTGTGAGGGCATTTGTATATATATAACTTCTCAATTTTCTTATTTCTACCTGCACAGAACACATTTAATAATGATATAACTATGTGGCTGAATGTGCAAGGAGATGACCACTTTTAGTGTTTGTGAATGCTTTAATGCTTATTTGTGCATACTTATGTACATCAGTCGCATTATAAAAACTTGCGCCATCTCTATAGCAGGTTAAGTTTTTCTACCTGTGCGACTGCAGCTGTGTTTCTGTGAATGTAGACGCTTGCATTGACACACCTGCAATACTCCCATAACACACACAGACCATTTTTGCATGCTTTCTACCTACTTCCTAGTGAATGCCCAGGAACGCCAATCACTTTTTCACTAGACTCTGGTACCATCTGTTCTGATCATTAAAATGGCTTTGTACGTAGATTCTGTGTAACTCATACGCCATATGAGACTTTAGAAAATTTTGTGCATGCTCAATTGCAAAAAATCCCTTGACTATGTAAACATCGGCATTGCGTGTGGCTCTTAATCGGACACTTAAGGAGCAGTGATTAAATGGAATCACGGTGTGGCAGAAGCCACCATTGATGTTCCTGATCCGTTGGAAGTACTTTTTCCATTGAATTCCAGCCATTGGATGTTGATTTTCAATGCCTAATTGATGGCTGACAGCTTGTGTGCAGTTTCAGACACCAGGAAGTGAATTCTGCAGCTTAGCTTATGTGCCCATGCGCATAAGGAGCCCGATTCATGTTTGTATAGAATGGGACAGCTGCAAGGAAGCAGCTGTGCAATTCTATCTAATTAAAATTCTAATGTAGCAGGAGGCGTATGTTGCAGATAGATGCATCCTGTTAGCAATAGCGAGGTTCTGAGTGCTGCATCTGAGAACATAGCCTTGGATCATCATTATGACCACTGCGATGGTTACAGGCATCGGCCAGCCTGCATAAACTGAAATTTCTTCAGGCTGGCCATAGGATACGGACACAGGGATCCAGGAAGTCTGTTCCAAAGACGTAGACCCTGGACCTGTCTTGCTTTCAAAATGTGAGTAACACCCCTGTTTTGAAGAACGGTGCCTAGGAGAGAGATAAGTGGATGGAGATAAAGTACCAAATAATCAGCTTCTAACTTCCACATTACAGGCTGTGTTTGAAAAATGACAGTTAGGAGCTGGTTAGTTGGTACTTTATCTCCGTCTCTACGTCACTGTAGAAAGACCTTTTGAACTCCTTGCACATACATTTACCCTTCAGCTGAAGGTCCTGCCTGGCGGCAGGCAAGGGGGCTTGTGAGTAAGGACAGAAGTCATCAATCACTGCCTCAAATCACTATGAAATTGTGGAGAGAGATCTGTCCTTACACAGCAGACACCAAGAAGTGGTTTCCGCAACTTAGCTTATGTGCAAATGCACACAAGGGGCCCGATTCATATTTGTATGGAATTGCACAGCTGTAAGGAAGCAAATGTGCAATTCCATCTAATTAAAATGTTAATGCAGTAGGAGGCATCTATAGGCGATAGATACCTCCTGTTAGCATTAGCAAGGATCTGAGTGCTGCATTTGAGGAACATCATTGCGACCATTGTGATGGTTACAGGCACCAGCCAGCCTGCATAAGCTAAATCTTACTCAGGCTGGCCATAGGATCTGGACACCAGGATCCTTGAATGCCTTCAAAACATGAGCAAGACCACCATTTTGAAAAATGGTGTCAGGTGCTGCTCCCACTCCACCCCCCAAACACCTCAGCATGTCAAGACCCGTTCTGCACATGTGCAGGGTGTTTATTGCACTTGCGCAGACCCCCAAACAGTGTATTTGTACTCAAACAATCAGGTTGGAAAAAAATATGATTTAGGGCCATAGTAACCTTTAACGCTTATACCAACTAATGGTTATCATAAAATGACTAGTAGCCATTGCATCACTTGATGTGTTGTCAGAAACTCGCAACCATTCAGTGCTGGGCTTCCGATATCATAGCAACATAGCTAATGAGGTTGAAAAATGTCCATCGAGGTCAACCTGTATTATAATTCTTACACTAATCTGAAAGTAACTAGTATAACTATAATGACCCAGATGAAGTTATGTTTTTAAGTTTAAATAACAGCTATAATTCATGCTTTTACTCAAATTCTATTCCTTTAAATGCTATATCCTTGGATATTTCTTTCAGCTAGGAATTTTTCAGCTAGGAATTTATCTAATCCATTTGAAAACATATTGACTGAGTCCACCATTACCACCTTCTCTGACACAGAATTCCACATTTTTACTGCCCTTACTTTGAAGAACCCTTTTCTTCGTCGGGTATAAAATATTTTCTTTCTTTTAACCTCTGAGGATGCCCGCATGTGATAAACAAATTGCCTGATAGATCCTAATATTGTCCCTTTATATATATGTAAATATTAATAATGTCCCCTCTTAGTCGCCTCTTTTCGAGTGTAAACATATCTAACCTAGTAAGCCTTTCCTCATAGTCCAGTGCCTCTAACCCCTTGATCAGTTTGGTGGCTCGCCTCTGCACCCTTTCAAGCTCCACGATATCTTTTTTATAGTGTGATGCCCAGAACTGTACACAATATTAATGGTGTCGCCGTACCATTGATTTGTATCTATCTCTGCTAAAATGTTGCTACCTAGGACTGCCACTGTCCGGAGCCCGGGTGGAATGAGTGCAGTGAGGTACGTGGCGGGAGACGGGGATCACACTCTGCCTGCACAGACGTGCAGGTGAGCTCTCTCTCTCTACCTGGGGCTGCCCTTTCCAGAGTACTGCTCTCTTGCTCCCTGGGGACAAAAAGGTATCTGCTGACTGGCAGCCATCTTGGAGGTATACTGCCTTGCTTAAATTGTTTTAGCAAAAGGAAATAAATCTGCACAGGATATAACGATTTCAGTTCAGTGAATTTAGTAGTATTATATATTAAACCAACATGAAGGCCTACTTAAATAATAAATTCAGCAAATAGTTGGTTGTGCTCCAGGAAGATAGTTATAACAACTATGAAACAACAGGTATGGTCCTTTAGAGAAAACAAAGAACCAAAAAAAGCAACTATAGGCCTTTTCCTGGGCACACTTGAAAGATTGAAATGATGAAATTATTAAAAATTAACTTTTATTGATATATACTTTAAGAAAAAGCGAGAGCTGGCATCAATGATTAAAGAGCATAAGTGTTTGCCAGTACCAATGTACCTATTATGGGCAAAATTAAAATATTGGTGAGCGAAAATAAATAAACCCTCATCCATAGAGAAAATTCATACATATCCTCTCTAATCAGGAATTTATATGAATGAGGTCACTACCTCGAGTCCGATATGATCTGACAAATGCTATTGACCTGAAATCAGATTGATATAATGAGTCCCAAGTTGCTTCAACTGTTGGAGAGTAAAATACCTACGGTACCTAGTATTCCCTGGTGGTTCCCCATCCAGGTACTGACCAGGCCCTGCAGTGCTTGGCTTCCAAGATCAGACGAGTTTGGGCATAATCAGTGCGGTCTGACCATAGGTAAATTTGTCTCCTAGGCGCACCGTTTTCCGATTGTATTGGGACCCAGGATCAATCACAAAATGAATATTGGATTATATATGGTCAGAAATGAATAATGATAATAGTACAGTAGACTTATAGATTCTTGCTGGGAGATCTGGTCAGTGGTATTCTAACTTCAAACAATAATGCTGACTGTGCGGTCTTGAGATTGATATTACCAAAAAGCAAGCTCTTCACAATTGTGCTCCCAATCAGCCTAAGCAGCAGGAGGGCTAAATAGTGCCCACAATGGTAGAATAGTAGAGACTCTATTATAATTGTGCTCCAAAACAGCCCAAGCAACGGGTGGGCTTTGTAATCTCCGCAATGATCAGGACAATAGAAAATGTATCTACAGTAAAGTAAATATCCCTATTAATTAGAGCATATGTGGTAATTGCAAATTACAGATGTCCCTTGTGAGAGGGTTCCTCCTTCTCAACCCTTACCCAGTAGTATTGATTAGAGCATATATGGTAATTGCAAATTACAAATGTCCCTTGTGAGAGGGTTCCTCCTTCTCCACCCTTACCCAGTAGTTATGCACCAGAAGAAATGTTGAGCATAATAATCATGAAGATGTAAATAGATGTATATATCACATAATGTAGATTTAACTGCTTTCCCCTAATGAGTGGGGAAGTGCATGGTGAACCCTGTGGGAAAGCAAGGGGGAGCCGCGGTTAGGCAAGGAGAGCCCGTTTTCGGCCAGGAGCCGATGGCTGTCTTACCCAACCTCTTCAGGAGACCCTCAGACCAGTGGACGGGGCAGGAATCGAGGAGTGAGGCGCCGGCGGCCGCGGTCCGTACGACCGGAAGTTCGGGCGCCTCTTTTCGAGTGTAAACATATCTAACCTAGTAAGCCTTTCCTCATAGTCCAGTGCCTCTAACCCCTTGATCAGTTTGGTGGCTCGCCTCTGCACCCTTTCAAGCTCCACGATATCTTTTTTATAGTGTGATGCCCAGAACTGTACACAATATTAATGGTGTCGCCGTACCAATGATTTGTATCTATCTCTGCTAAAATGTTGCTACCTAGGACTGCCGCTGTCCGGAGCCCGGGTGGAATGAGTGCAGTGAGGTACGTAGCGGGAGACGGGGATCACACTCTGCCTGCACAGACGTGCAGGTGAGCTCTCTCTCCCTACCTGGGGCTGCCCTTTCCAGAGTACTGCTCTCTTGCTCCCTGGGGACAAAACGCAGGATCATAGCTCTGCTACTATATCTACTTCTACCTTGACTGTGCTGTATTCTAAAGGCTGAGAAATTACATAACACGGGTGAGATGTTGCCCATATTTACGTTGTACTTCCAAGTCGTTCTAACTCTCCTGTTATAACAAGTATTAGAGTGGATGATAAAGGAGAACGTAATAATATTTTTTGCTATATCTTTATATTGCATAGCTCTTCTGTGTGCTTTAGTTTTTGACTTTCTGTCTCCCTCTGGTGGCCAATTATACTTTTTACATCGTACAACATTTTTTATCATATAAAGGATTTCACCCATCTTCTCCTCTGTGAATTCTGGGGCTCGCAACGCTCTGCAGTGCAAGTGTGATATTATGTAGCAACACCAGACCGTCCACTATAGGATGATTCCACGCACAAGTTTTGGTGAACATTCTAAATCCTTGTCTAGGAGACCTCATTTTTATCCTATAGACCCTAACACCTTTAAGTCACTCAGCAGGAGTCTAACTAATTTGCCTCCACCGGCTTTCTTCATGGAATAACTTAATCTTCCGGAGGCCCTCACATTTTTAGCATTACCTAGCGGTCCCGGAACCCCCATCCCCTACTGTTCTGTTTCAACTTTACTATCATTATGCCCAGTAGCGGATCTTGCCATGGGCAAGCAGGACTTTTGGCCGGGGCGCCGCCTTCCGGAGGGCGCCATCCGGAGGGCGCCATCCGGAGGGCACCGGAGCCTTCGGGAGGGTGCCGCACCATGGCAAGATACACTACTGTGCTACTGTGCCCCCCGCTGGTCCGCCGCTGGTCCCCCGCTGTGTCCGCCGCTGGTCCCCCACTGTGAAGGGAACTAGACGCTACCCGTCTAGTTTCCCTTCGTGGAGAGGACCTTTGCTGTGCGGTGCGCGATGACATCATCGTGCACCGCACAGCATTGTGGGACTGAGACAGACGCTAGGGGTCATAATTGACCTCTAGTCTCTATCTATGCTGTGCTATGGGAGAGACGTCATGACGTCTCTCCCATAGATCCGAGGAGAGGAGCGGCGACGGCAGAGATCTGCAGCGGTCGGGAATCAGGAGCGGGGATAGTAAGTATTAATTTTTTTTTGTGTAAGCAGCACTACTCCTACAGGGGGCACAAATGGGGGCACAACTCTACAGGGGGCGTAACTGACCACACCCTCTGTATGAAGCCATGCCCCTATTTTCCGCTCAGGGCGCCAAAAGGGCTAGAAACGGCCCTGTTTATGCCCAATAAAGTGAAGAAGACTGCAGCCACCACAACTCCTTCTATGTTTACTTCCAGAACCAAAGTTTTGCAGCAGTTGGTAGATAGGAGCGGATCATCTCTCCCAGATTCTCCTTCAGAGATGGATATCGATCCAACTATACATGCCGTTCTTAATACGTCGGTAGAGGGGATAACAATGACATTCCAATAGGAACTCAAAAAAGCAGTGGACCATTTTAAATCAGAATTGACAACCCTTGGCACCCGAACTGACGCTCTTGAGTCTAAAGCTGACGAACTCTGCAGATATCAGGGAGTAGTAGACAGAGAATTGACCCTTCTACGGTCTGACATTTATGATCTCAAAGAGAAACAAGAAGATTTGGAAAACAGATCGAGGAGAAACAAACTTAGGCTTAGAAATGTTCCCGAGTCTGTCTCCCCAAATGCTATCCCTGCTTTCCTCTGAGATTTCTTCAAACATATTCTCCCAGAGCTGTGAGATAATAACCTCCTTTTGGATAGGGCACATCGTGCTCTCCGAGCAAAACCTCCAGCTGGACAACAACCCAGGGACATTGTTACCAGTCTCCGTTATTACCAGACCAAGGAGAAACTTGTGGTTGCAATTAGAGATACCCCAACTATTGCATATAAAGATATGCATATTCAAGTATTCCAAGATCTGGCACCATCCACAATACAAAAGAGACAAGACTTGCAACAAATAATGAAAGTGCTGCATCAAAACAATGTGAAATATCGATGGAACTTTCCCTTCCAACTTCAGGTGTTGGCTGACAACACCATTCGCACTGCTAGAACAGGGTCAGAAGATTCTAGAGGACCTAGACATTCTCCCTGAATCATCTTCCTCTGCCCCTGCCCCAAGCTCTCCTAAACCTCAACGTGTCTGCCCTCCTCAGTCGGAGTGGACACAAGTATGCCGGGGTCGGGATAATGACTCTGCTCCACCTTATAGGAGATCCTAGAAAATTTCACAGAATAATTCTTCTTTGGTTCGTAACTACATGGTTGGAACTGACGGTATTCCACCTTTTCACATAAGTCCTAGAGGATGCTGGGGACGACATCAAGACCATGGGGTATAGACGGGATCCGCAGGAGACATGGGCACTCTAAAGACTTTTCATTGGGTGTGAACTGGCTCCTCCCTCTATGCCCCTCCTCCAGACCTTAGTTTTAGAAATGTGCCCAGGTCGGCTGGATGCACTCTGAGGAGCTCTACTGAGTTTCTCTGAAAAGACTTATGTTAGGTTTTTTATTTTCAGGGAGATCTGCTGGCATCAGACTCCCTGCTTTGTGGGACTGAGGGGGCAGAAGCAGAACCAACTTCCTCAGAGTTTCATGGCTCTGTTTTTGGCTGACAGGACACCATTAGCTCCTGAAGGGAACTGAACGCTAGCCGTGTCTAGATGCTCACTCCCACAGCACGTCGTCACCCCCCTCACAGAGCCAGAAGTCAGAAGACAGGTGAGTATGAGAAGAATGATCTTCAATCAAGTAAGTGACGGCTGAGGTGCGGCATGGCTGGCGGGAGCGCAGAGCGCCATTGCTGCCCAAACACACAGGCACTGCAGAGTGCAGGGCGTGGGGGAAGGCACCCTGGGCAGCAAGAAAAATACCTCAAACTGGCTAAAAGGGGTCATAAGATGCCGCTGGTACAGCCCTACCCCCGCCAGTATAAATATTGTCATGGATACTGAGGGGCGGAGCTTCTTCCTCGGGCAACCAGCACACTACTCAGCACCATTTTCTCTCTCTCCTCAGGCTGCAGAGAACACGCTGGTCCTCTCCTCCACTTCTGACAAGTACAGGGTGCTATAAAGGGGGGGCACAAAGCGATTGTGGTGCATTTGATAGTGTATATTACTATTTAAAAGTGCTTTTGGGCTGTGGACATACTGTGTTCACAGGCAATACTGGCGCTGGGTTTGTGAACTGGCTGCTCCTATCCTGTGTCCCTCTCACAGATTTTACTGTGGGTCTGTCCCCAAAATAAGTCCCAGTGTGTCTGTGAGTGTGGTGTACACGTGTGAGGCATGTCTGAGGCACGGAGTTCCTCTCCGGAGGAAGCCATTTTAGGGACACAGAGTTGTAATGTCGTGGCGCTATCGGCACACCAAGAGCCTGCATGGGTGAAAGAGCTACGTGACAGTATGCATCTGATTAACCGTAGATTAGATAAGTCTGAATCTAAGGCTGCATGCTGGAGAAAATCTGTGGAAGATGTGATTTTTCAGGATGCTGTTATTCCTTATGCGGGCGGCCCCTCTGGGTCACATAAGAGACCATTTGCAAATGTTGTAAACACTGATACCGACACGGATTCTGATTCTTGTGTCGACAATAGTGAATCCAGAGAGATAGATCATAAATTGGCAAAAAGTATACAATATATGATTGTGGCTATAAGGGACGTGTTGGAGGTTACAGAAAGCACTCCTGTACCTCAGGAG
The DNA here is from genome assembly GCF_028390025.1 of Pseudophryne corroboree. Classification (NCBI taxonomy): domain Eukaryota; kingdom Metazoa; phylum Chordata; class Amphibia; order Anura; family Myobatrachidae; genus Pseudophryne; species Pseudophryne corroboree. Next base: position 741,478,558 of record NC_086445.1, read on the forward strand.
AAAGCTTATTTATGTAAGGAAAAGAAATCCAAAGTCACGTTCCCTCCTTCAAAAGAACTAAATGCTCTGTTTGAAGGGATGTGGGTGAATCCTGATAAAAAAAATTCGTATTCCCAAAAGGATTCACATAACTTATCCTTTCCCGGTTGAAGACAGGAAAAAATGGGAGTCACCCCTTGTGTTAGACAGTGCACTTTCCAGGTTGACAAAGAAGGTAATTCTCCCTGCTCCTGGCACGGCTTCTCTTAAAGAGCCGGCAGACCGCAAAATGGAAACGACATTGAAATCCATTTATGTTACCAATGGTACACTGCTCAGGCCCACTATTGCCTGCGTATGGGTGAGTCGCGCTATTGAAAAATGGTCAGAAAGCATGTCATCAGAAATTGACACGATTGATAAAGATGAGATACTCCTTAAGTTAGGGAATATCAAGGACGCTGCCGCCTACATGCTGGAAGCAATGAAGGATATTGGACTCTTGAGTTCACAAGCCGCTACCATGGCAGTATCAGCTAGGCGGGCATTATGGATTCGCCAGTGGAACGCGGATGCAGATTCCAAAAGAATCATGGAGGCTGAGGCCTTATTTGGTGATGGCCTGGATGCGTTAGTCTCGGCGGCTACCGCAGGTAAGTCAACATTTTTGCCCTCTGCGCCTGCACCAGCAAAAAAGACCTATCACCCGCAAACGCAGTCCTTTCGGCCCAATAAATACAAAAAGGCGAGAGGTTCCCCCTTCTTTGCAGGTAGGGGAAGGGGAAGGGAAAAGAAGCCCACACTGGCTCCAGGTTCCCAAGAGCAGGAGTCTACCACTAATTCTGCCAAATCCCCAGCATGACGCTGGAACTCCCTTGCGGGAGGCCGCTCGGGTGGGGGCACGTCTCAAACTCTTCAGCCAGGATTGGATTCTGTCTAGCCTGGATCCCTGGTGTTGCAAATAGTATCCCAGGGATACAAACTAGAGTTTCAAGACGTTCCCCACTTGCCGATTTTTCAAATCGACCTTGCCAGCTTCTCCGCCAGAGAGAGAAGCAGTAACTGCGGCAATCCAAAAATTATGTCAAGACCAGGTTATAGTCCTGGTACCGTTGTCACAACAAGGGCGGGGTTTTTGTTCAAGCCTCTTTGTTGTTCCGAAGCCGGACGGCTCGGTCAGACCGATCCTAAATCTAAAAGATCTGAATTTCTTCCTGAAAAGGTTCAAGTTCAAGATGGAATCACTTCGGGCGGTGATTGCCAGTCTGGAGGAGGGGGACTACTTAGTGTCGGTGGACATAAAGGATGCTTACCTGCATGTTCCCATTTATCCTCCTCACCAGGCTTATCTGAGATTCGCGATTCAGGATTGCCATTACCAATTCCAGACGTTACCTTTCGGTCTCTCCACGGCGCAGAGGGTATTCACCAAGGTGAATGCGGAGATGATGGTCCTTCTTCATCAGAAAGGAGTCAATATAATCCTTTATCTGGACGACCTCTTGATAAAAGCGAGATCCAGGGAGCAGTTATTACAAAACATATCCCTTTCCCTGTCAATACTCCAACAACACGGGTGGATCATAAATTACCCAAAGTCACAGTTGGAACTGACGACAAGGTTGTCTTTCCTCGGGATGATTCTGGACACAGAAGTTCAGAGAGTATTTCCAGGGCTGTTTCTAGCCAATTTGGCTCCCAGTGCGAGATTTAAAAATGCGCCCCCCCATGACATAAAAAATGTGCCCCCCCCCCCCCCCCCCCCCCCACACACACACCTAGATTTAAAAAAAAAACTTGCGCGCATGGCAAGGGGGCGTGGCCTCATCTAAATGGGTGTGGTCACATCTAAATGGGTGTGGCCTCATCTGAAAAGACTACCTCACAATCCAGTTTTTGACCCTGCTCCAACAGATCATGACCACCACAGGAAAAAAAATTCTACCATATTAAGCCCCACACAGTAATGCCCCCTGCACCATATTATGCCACACACCGCAATGCCCTTGATACATTAAATCCCCACACTACGGCAGGCAAAAGTCCCCATTTCACACATTACGGCAGGTGTCCCCATTTTACACATTGAGAGAGAGAGAGAGAGAATACTTACAGAGGCGATTACCGCTCTTCGGCCTACCTCACCAGTCGCTCCTCGCGCCGGCCTTTCCCTCTTCCTAACTTGGATCCCCCTCTGTACTCCGCTGGGGGGGGGGGGGGGGAGTTTCGCAGAGTGACGGGGTTGCGTCATGACGTAATGACGCAACCGCGTCATTCCGTGAAACTCCGCCCCCCGAGAGGGTTACTCGGGGAGAAATAGGAGGGGGAAGCAGGGAGCAACAGTTAGTGCCGCGGCGGGCGCCCAGTGCGGTTGCACTGCTCGCCTGCCCCAAGAAACGGCCCTGAGTATTTCTTCCGCTGGAAAAGGCTCTTGAAATCCAGAAAATGGTAAAACAGATATTGAAACCAACAAGTGTGTCGATCCATCAGTGCATTCGGTTGTTGGGGAAGATGGTGGCGGCCTACGAGGCCATACAGTTTGTCAGGTTCCATGCCAGAGTATTCCAGTGGGACCTGTTGGACAAGTGGTCGGGGTCACACCTACACATGCACAGAAAGATAATCCTGTCGTCAAAAACCAGGATTTCACTCCTGTGGTGGTTGCACAGCTCTCACATGCTAGAGGGATGCAGGTTTGGGATTCAGGACTGGGTCCTAGTAACCAAGGATGCAAGTCTCTGAGGCTGGGGAGCAGTCTCTCAGGGAGAAAACTTCCAGGGACGTTGGTCACAACAGGAAGCCTGCCTTCACATAAACTAGAGATGAGCGGGTTCGGTTTCTCTGAATCCGAACCCGCCAGAACTTCATGTTTTTTTTCACGGGTCCGAGCGACTCGGATCTTCCCGCCTTGCTCGGTTAACCCGAGCGCGCCCGAACGTCATCATGACGCTGTCGGATTCTCGCGAGGCTCGGATTCTATCGCGAGACTCGGATTCTATATAAGGAGCCGCGCGTCGCCGCCATTTTCACACGTGCATTGAGATTGATAGGGAGAGGACGTGGCTGGCGTCCTCTCCATTTAGATTATAAGAGACTGAGAGAGATTTACTGGAGCTGACTAGGAGGAGTACTGTTACTGTAGAAGTGTAGAGACTGAGTGGAGAGAGTTTACTAGTGAGGACAGTGCAGTTTACTTTATAATCCGTTCTCTGCCTGAAAAAAGCGATACACAGCACACAGTGACTCAGTCACATACCATATCTGTGTGCACTGCTCAGGCTCAGGCCAGTGTGCTGCATCATCTATTATCTATATATAATATTATATATATCTGTCTGACTGCTCAGCTCACACAGCTTATAAGTGTGGGGGAGACTGGGGAGCACTACTGCAGTGCCAGTTATAGGTTATAGCAGGAGCCAGGAGTACATAATATATTATAGAGTGAGTGACCACCAGACACACAGTGCAGTTTATTTAATATATCCGTTCTCTGCCTGAAAAAAGCGATACACACAGTGACTCAGTCAGTCACATACCATATCTGTGTGCACTGCTCAGGCTCAGGCCAGTGTGCTGCATCATCTATATATTAGAGATGAGCGCCTGAAATTTTTCGGGTTTTGTGTTTTGGTTTTGGGTTCGGTTCCGCGGCCGTGTTTTGGGTTCGACCGCGTTTTGGCAAAACCTCACCGAATTTTTTTTGTCGGATTCGGGTGTGTTTTGGATTCGGGTGTTTTTTTCAAAAAACCCTAAAAAACAGCTTAAATCATAGAATTTGGGGGTAATTTTGATCCCAAAGTATTATTAACCTCAAAAAACATAATTTACACTCATTTTCAGCCTATTCTGAACACATCACACCTCACAATATTATTTTTAGTCCTAAAATTTGCACCGAGGTCGCTGTGTGAGTAAGATAAGCGACCCTAGTGGCCGACACAAACACCGGGCCCATCTAGGAGTGGCACTGCAGTGTCACGCAGGATGTCCCTTCCAAAAAACCCTCCCCAAACAGCACATGACGCAAAGAAAAAAAGAGGCGCAATGAGGTAGCTGACTGTGTGAGAAAGATAAGCGACCCTAGTGGCCGACACAAACACCGGGCCCATCTAGGAGTGGCACTGCAGTGTCACGCAGGATGTCCCTTCCAAAAAACCCTCCCCAATCAGCACATGATGCAAAGAAAAAGAAAAGAAAAAAGAGGTGCAAGATGGAATTATCCTTGGGCCCTCCCACCCACCCTTATGTTGTATAAACAAAACAGGACATGCACACTTTAACCAACCCATCATTTCAGTGACAGGGTCTGCCACACGACTGTGACTGATATGACGGGTTGGTTTGGACCCCCCCCAAAAAAGAAGCAATTAATCTCTCCTTGCACAAACTGGCTCTACAGAGGCAAGATGTCCACCTCATCTTCACCCTCCGATATATCACCGTGTACATCCCCCTCCTCACAGATTATCAATTCGTCCCCACTGGAATCCACCATCTCAGCTCCCTGTGTACTTTGTGGAGGCAATTGCTGCTGGTCAATGTCTCCGCGGAGGAATTGATTATAATTCATTTTAATGAACATCATCTTCTCCACATTTTCTGGATGTAACCTCGTACGCCGATTGCTGACAAGGTGAGCGGCGGCACTAAACACTCTTTCGGAGTACACACTTGTGGGAGGGCAACTTAGGTAGAATAAAGCCAGTTTGTGCAAGGGCCTCCAAATTGCCTCTTTTTCCTGCCAGTATAAGTACGGACTGTGTGACGTGCCTACTTGGATGCGGTCACTCATATAATCCTCCACCATTCTATCAATGTTGAGAGAATCATATGCAGTGACAGTAGACGACATGTCCGTAATCGTTGTCAGGTCCTTCAGTCCGGACCAGATGTCAGCATCAGCAGTCGCTCCAGACTGCCCTGCATCACCGCCAGCGGGTGGGCTCGGAATTCTGAGCCTTTTCCTCGCACCCCCAGTTGCGGGAGAATGTGAAGGAGGAGATGTTGACAGGTCGCGTTCCGCTTGACTTGACAATTTTGTCACCAGCAGGTCTTTCAACCCCAGCAGACCTGTGTCTGCCGGAAAGAGAGATCCAAGGTAGGCTTTAAATCTAGGATCGAGCACGGTGGCCAAAATGTAGTGCTCTGATTTCAACAGATTGACCACCCGTGAATCCTTGTTAAGCGAATTAAGGGCTGCATCCACAAGTCCCACATGCCTAGCGGAATCGCTCCGTGTTAGCTCCTTCTTCAATGCCTCCAGCTTCTTCTGCAAAAGCCTGATGAGGGGAATGACCTGACTCAGGCTGGCAGTGTCTGAACTGACTTCACGTGTGGCAAGTTCAAAGGGCATCAGAACCTTGCACAACGTTGAAATCATTCTCCACTGCACTTGAGACAGGTGCATTCCATCTCCTATATCGTGCTCAATTGTATAGGCTTGAATGGCCTTTTGCTGCTCCTCCAACCTCTGAAGCATATAGAGGGTTGAATTCCACCTCGTTACCACTTCTTGCTTCAGATGATGGCAGGGCAGGTTCAGTAGTTTTTGGTGGTGCTCCAGTCTTCTGTACGTGGTGCCTGTACGCCGAAAGTGTCCCGCAATTTTTCTGGCCACCGACAGCATCTCTTGCACGCCCCTGTCGTTTTTTAAAAAATTCTGCACCACCAAATTCAAGGTATGTGCAAAACATGGGACGTGCTGGAATTTGCCCATATTTAATGCACACACAATATTGCTGGCGTTGTCCGATGCCACAAATCCACAGGAGAGTCCAATTGGGGTAAGCCATTCCGCGATGATCTTCCTCAGTTGCCGTAAGAGGTTTTCAGCTGTGTGCGTATTCTGGAAAGCGGTGATACAAAGCGTAGCCTGCCTAGGAAAGAGTTGGCGTTTGCGAGATGCTGCTACTGGTGCCGCCGCTGCTGTTCTTGCGGCGGGAGTCCATACATCTACCCAGTGGGCTGTCACAGTCATATAGTCCTGACCCTGCCCTGCTCCACTTGTCCACATGTCCGTGGTTAAGTGGACATTGGGTACAACTGCATTTTTTAGGACACTGGTGAGTCTTTTTCTGACGTCCGTGTACATTCTCGGTATCGCCTGCCTAGAGAAGTGGAACCTAGATGGTATTTGGTAACGGGGGCACACTGCCTCAATAAATTGTCTAGTTCCCTGTGAACTAACGGCGGATACCGGACGCACGTCTAACACCAACATAGTTGTCAAGGACTCAGTTATCCGCTTTGCAGTAGGATGACTGCTGTGATATTTCATCTTCCTCGCAAAGGACTGTTGAACAGTCAATTGCTTACTGGAAGTAGTACAAGTGGGCTTACGACTTCCCCTCTGGGATGACCATCGACTCCCAGCGGCAACAACAGCAGCGCCAGCAGCAGTAGGCGTTACACGCAAGGATGCATCGGAGGAATCACAGGCAGGAGAGGACTCGTCAGACTTGCCAGTGACATGGCCTGCAGGACTATTGGCATTCCTGGGGAAGGAGGAAATTGACACTGAGGGAGTTGGTGGGGTGGTTTGCGTGAGCTTGGTTACAAGAGGAAGGGATTTACTGGTCAGTGGACTGCTTCCGCTGTCACCCAAAGTTTTTGAACTTGTCACTGACTTATTATGAATGCGCTGCAGGTGACGTATAAGGGAGGATGTTCCGAGGTGGTTAACGTCCTTACCCCTACTTATTACAGCTTGACAAAGGGAACACACGGCTTGACACCTGTTGTCCGCATTTCTGGTGAAATACCTCCACACCGAAGAGCTGATTTTTTTGGTATTTTCACCTGGCATGTCAACGGCCATATTCCTCCCACGGACAACAGGTGTCTCCCCGGGTGCCTGACTTAAACAAACCACCTCACCATCAGAATCCTCCTGGTCAATTTCCTCCCCAGCGCCAGCAACACCCATATCCTCCTCATCCTGGTGTACTTCAACACTGACATCTTCAATCTGACTATCAGGAACTGGACTGCGGGTGCTCCTTCCAGCACTTGCAGGGGGCATGCAAATAGTGGAAGGCGCATGCTCTTCACGTCCAGTGTTGGGAAGGTCAGGCATCGCAAACGACACAATTGGACTCTCCTTGTGGATTTGGGATTTCAAAGAACGCACAGTTCTTTGCGGTGCTTTTGCCAGCTTGAGTCTTTTCAGTTTTCTAGCGAGAGGCTGAGTGCTTCCATCCTCATGTGAAGCTGAACCACTAGCCATGAACATAGGCCAGGGCCTCAGCCGTTCCTTGCCACTCCGTGTGGTAAATGGCATATTGGCAAGTTTACGCTTCTCCTCCGACAATTTTATTTTAGGTTTTGGAGTCCTTTTTTTTCTGATATTTGGTGTTTTGGATTTGACATGCTCTGTACTATGACATTGGGCATCGGCCTTGGCAGACGACGTTGCTGGCATTTCATCGTCTCGGCCATGACTAGTGGCAGCAGCTTCAGCACGAGGTGGAAGTGGATCTTGATCTTTCCCTAATTTTGGAACCTCAACTTTTTTGTTCTCCATATTTTATAGGCAGAACTAAAAGGCACCTCAGGTAAACAATGGAGATGGATGGATTGGATACTAGTATACAATTATGGACGGACTGCCACGGTTAGGTGGTATAAAAAAACCACGGTTAGGTGGTATATATTATAATAATAATACAATTATGGATGGACGGACTGCCTGCCGACTGCCGACACAGAGGTAGCCACAGCCGTGAACTACCGCACTGTACACTGGTTGATAAAGAGATAGTAGTATACTCGTAACAACTAGTATGACACTATGACGACGGTATAAAGAAAGAAAAAAAAATACCACAGTTAGGTGGTATATATTATAATAATAATACAATTATGGATGGACGGACTGCCTGCCGACTGCCGACACAGAGGTAGCCACAGCCGTGAACTACCGCACTGTACACTGGTTGATAAAGAGATAGTAGTATACTCGTAACAACTAGTATGACACTATGACGACGGTATAAAGAATGAAAAAAAAACCACGGTTAGGTGGTATATATTATAATAATAATACAATTATGGATGGACGGACTGCCTGCCGAGTGCCGACACAGAGGTAGCCACAGCCGTGAACTACCGCACTGTACACTGGTTGATAAAGAGATAGTAGTATACTCGTAACAACTAGTATGACACTATGACGACGGTATAAAGAAAAAGAAAAAAATACCACGGTTAGGTGGTATATATTATAATAATAATACAATTATGGATGGACGGACTGCCTGCCGACTGCCGACACAGAGGTAGCCACAGCCGTGAACTACCGCACTGTACACTGGTTGATAAAGAGATAGTAGTATACTCGTAACAACTAGTATGACACTATGACGACGGTATAAAGAAAGAAAAAAAAATACCACAGTTAGGTGGTATATATTATAATAATAATACAATTATGGATGGACGGACTGCCTGCCGACTGCCGACACAGAGGTAGCCACAGCCGTGAACTACCGCACTGTACACTGGTTGATAAAGAGATAGTAGTATACTCGTAACAACTAGTATGACACTATGACGACGGTATAAAGAATGAAAAAAAAAACCACGGTTAGGTGGTATATATTATAATAATAATACAATTATGGATGGACGGACTGCCTGCCGACTGCCGACACAGAGGTAGCCACAGCCGTGAACTACCGCACTGTACACTGGTTGATAAAGAGATAGTAGTATACTCGTAACAACTAGTATGACACTATGACGACGGTATAAAGAAAGAAAAAAAAATACCACAGTTAGGTGGTATATATTATAATAATAATACAATTATGGATGGACGGACTGCCTGCCGACTGCCGACACAGAGGTAGCCACAGCCGTGAACTACCGCACTGTACACTGGTTGATAAAGAGATAGTAGTATACTCGTAACAACTAGTATGACACTATGACGACGGTATAAAGAAAGAAAAAAAAATACCACAGTTAGGTGGTATATATTATAATAATAATACAATTATGGATGGACGGACTGCCTGCCGACTGCCGACACAGAGGTAGCCACAGCCGTGAACTACCGCACTGTACACTGGTTGATAAAGAGATAGTAGTATACTCGTAACAACTAGTATGACACTATGACGACGGTATAAAGAATGAAAAAAAAACCACGGTTAGGTGGTATATATTATAATAATAATACAATTATGGATGGACGGACTGCCTGCCGACTGCCGACACAGAGGTAGCCACAGCCGTGAACTACCGCACTGTACACTGGTTGATAAAGAGATAGTAGTATACTCGTAACAACTAGTATGACACTATGACGACGGTATAAAGAATGAAAAAAAAACCACGGTTAGGTGGTATATATTATAATAATAATACAATTATGGATGGACGGACTGCCTGCCGACTGCCGACACAGAGGTAGCCACAGCCGTGAACTACCGCACTGTACACTGGTTGATAAAGAGATAGTAGTATACTCGTAACAACTAGTATGACACTATGACGGTATAAAGAATGAAAAAAAAACCACGGTTAGGTGGTATATATTATAATAATAATACAATTATGGATGGACGGACTGCCTGCCGACTGCCGACACAGAGGTAGCCACAGCCGTGAACTACCGCACTGTACACTGGTTGATAAAGAGATAGTAGTATACTCGTAACAACTAGTATGACACTATGACGACGGTATAAAGAAAGAAAAAAAATACCACGGTTAGGTGGTATATATTGTAATACAATTATGGATGGACGGACTGCCTGCCGAGTTCCGACTGCCGACACAGAGGTAGCCACAGCCGTGAACTACCGCACTGTACTGTGTCTGCTGCTAATATAGACTGGTTGATAAAGAGATAGTATACAATACATACAACAATATACTACTATACTGGTGGTCAGGCACTGGTCACCACTAGTCACACTGGCAGTGGCACTCCTGCAGCAAAAGTGTGCACTGTTTAATTTTAAATTAATATAATATTATGTACTCCTGGGGGTTCCTGCTATAACAACCTGCAGTGCTCCCCAGTCTCCCCCACAATTATTATAAGCTTTGCCTTTTATACATTGATGTGCAGCACACTGGGCTGAGCTGAGTGCACACAGACTGAGTCACACTGTGTGACTGGCTGCTGCTGTGTATCGTTTTTTTTCAGGCAGAGAACGGATATAGCAGAGAACGGATATATTATATTAAAATAAATAAAAGTTAACTAACAACAACTGCACTGGTCACTGTGGTAAACTCTGTCTGACTCTGCACAATCTCTCTCTCTCTTCTAATCTAATTTCTAATGGAGAGGACGCCAGCCACGTCCTCTCCCTATCAATCTCAATGCACGTGTGAAAATGGCGGCGACGCGCGGCTCCTTATATAGAATCCGAGTCTCGCGAGAATCCGACAGCGTCATGATGACGTTCGGGCGCGCTCGGGTTAACCGAGCAAGGCGGGAGGATCCGAGTCTGCTCGGACCCGTAAAAAAAACATGAAGTTCGTGCGGGTTCGGTTTCAGAGAAACCGAACCCGCTCATCTCTACTATATATATTATATATCTGTCTGACTGCTCAGCTCACACAGCTTATAATTGTGGGGGAGACTGGGGAGCACTACTGCAGTGCCAGTTATAGGTTATAGCAGGAGCCAGGAGTACATAATATTATATTAAAATTAAACAGTGCACACTTTTGCTGCAGGAGTGCCACTGCCAGTGTGACTAGTGACCAGTGACCTGACCACCAGTATATATAATATTAGTAGTATACTATCTCTTTATCAACCAGTCTATATTAGCAGCAGACACAGTACAGTGCGGTAGTTCACGGCTGTGGCTACCTCTGTGTCGGCACTCGGCAGCCCGTCCATAATTGTTTATACCACCTAACCGTGGTTTTTTTTTCTTTCTTTATACATACATACTAGTTACGAGTATACTATCTCTTTATCAACCAGTCTATATTAGCAGCAGACACAGTACAGTGCGGTAGTTCACGGCTGTGGCTAAATCTGTGTCGGCACTCGGCAGCCCGTCCATAATTGTATATACCACCTAACCGTGGTTTTTTTTTCTTTCTTTATACATACATACTAGTTACGAGTATACTATCTCTTTATCAACCAGTCTATATATTAGCAGCAGACACAGTACAGTGCGGTAGTTCACGGCTGTGGCTACCTCTGTGTCGGCACTCGGCAGCCCGTCCATAATTGTATATACCACCTAACCGTGGTTTTTTTTTCTTTCTTTATACATACATACTAGTTACGAGTATACTATCTCTTTATCAACCAGTCTATATATTAGCAGCAGACACAGTACAGTGCGGTAGTTCACGGCTGTGGCTACCTCTGTGTCGGCACTCGGCAGCCCGTCCATAATTGTATATACCACCTAACCGTGGTTTTTTTTTCTTTCTTTATACATACATACTAGTTACGAGTATACTATCTCTTTATCAACCAGTCTATATATTAGCAGCAGACACAGTACAGTGCGGTAGTTCACGGCTGTGGCTACCTCTGTGTCGGCACTCGGCAGCCCGTCCATAATTGTATATACCACCTAACCGTGGTTTTTTTTTCTTTCTTTATACATACATACTAGTTACGAGTATACTATCTCTTTATCAACCAGTCTATATATTAGCAGCAGACACAGTACAGTGCGGTAGTTCACGGCTGTGGCTACCTCTGTGTCGGCACTCGGCAGCCCGTCCATAATTGTATATACCACCTAACCGTGGTTTTTTTTTCTTTCTTTATACATACATACTAGTTACGAGTATACTATCTCTTTATCAACCAGTCTATATATTAGCAGCAGACACAGTACAGTGCGATAGTTCACGGCTGTGGCTACCTCTGTGTCGGCACTCGGCAGCCCGTCCATAATTGTATATACCACCTAACCGTGGTTTTTTTTTCTTTCTTTATACATACATACTAGTTACGAGTATACTATCTCTTTATCAACCAGTCTATATATTAGCAGCAGACACAGTACAGTGCGGTAGTTCACGGCTGTGGCTACCTCTGTGTCGGCACTCGGCAGCCCATCCATAATTGTATATACCACCTAACCGTGGTTTTTTTTTCTTTCTTTATACATACATACTAGTTACGAGTATACTATCTCTTTATCAACCAGTCTATATATTAGCAGCAGACACAGTACAGTGCGGTAGTTCACGGCTGTGGCTACCTCTGTGTCGGCACTCGGCAGCCCGTCCATAATTGTATATACCACCTAACCGTGGGTTTTTTTCTTTCTTTATACATACATACTAGTTACGAGTATACTATCTCTTTATCAACCAGTCTATATATTAGCAGCAGACACAGTACAGTGCGGTAGTTCACGGCTGTGGCTACCTCTGTGTCGGCACTCGGCAGCCCGTCCATAATTGTATATACCACCTAACCGTGGTTTTTTTTTCTTTCTTTATACATACATACTAGTTACGAGTATACTATCTCTTTATCAACCAGTCTATATATTAGCAGCAGACACAGTACAGTGCGGTAGTTCACGGCTGTGGCTACCTCTGTGTCGGCACTCGGCAGCCCGTCCATAATTGTATACTAGTATCCAATCCATCCATCTCCATTGTTTACCTGAGGTGCCTTTTAGTTGTGCCTATTAAAATATGGAGAACAAAAATGTTGAGGTTCCAAAATTAGGGAAAGATCAAGATCCACTTCCACCTCGTGCTGAAGCTGCTGCCACTAGTCATGGCCGAGACGATGAAATGCCAGCAACGTCGTCTGCCAAGGCCGATGCCCAATGTCATAGTACAGAGCATGTCAAATCCAAAACACCAAATATCAGTAAAAAAAGGACTCCAAAACCTAAAATAAAATTGTCGGAGGAGAAGCGTAAACTTGCCAATATGCCATTTACCACACGGAGTGGCAAGGAACGGCTGAGGCCCTGGCCTATGTTCATGGCTAGTGGTTCAGCTTCACATGAGGATGGAAGCACTCAGCCTCTCGCTAGAAAAATGAAAAGACTCAAGCTGGCAAAAGCAGCACAGCAAAGAACTGTGCATTCTTCGAAATCCCAAATCCACAAGGAGAGTCCAATTGTGTCGGTTGCGATGCCTGACCTTCCCAACACTGGACGTGAAGAGCATGCGCCTTCCACCATTTGCACGCCCCCTGCAAGTGCTGGAAGGAGCACCCGCAGTCCAGTTCCTGATAGTCAGATTGAAGATGTCAGTGTTGAAGTACACCAGGATGAGGAGGATATGGGTGTTGCTGGCGCTGGGGAGGAAATTGACCAGGAGGATTCTGATGGTGAGGTGGTTTGTTTAAGTCAGGCACCCGGGGAGACACCTGTTGTCCGTGGGAGGAATATGGCCGTTGACATGCCAGGTGAAAATACCAAAAAAATCAGCTCTTCGGTGTGGAGGTATTTCACCAGAAATGCGGACAACAGGTGTCAATCCGTGTGTTCCCTTTGTCAAGCTGTAATAAGTAGGGGTAAGGACGTTAACCACCTCGGAACATCCTCCCTTATACGTCACCTGCAGCGCATTCATAATAAGTCAGTGACAAGTTCAAAAACTTTGGGTGACAGCGGAAGCAGTCCACTGACCAGTAAATCCCTTCCTCTTGTAACCAAGCTCACGCAAACCACCCCACCAACTCCCTCAGTGTCAATTTCCTCCTTCCCCAGGAATGCCAATAGTCCTGCAGGCCATGTCACTGGCAATTCTGACGAGTCCTCTCCTGCCTGGGATTCCTCCGATGCATCCTTGCGTGTAACGCCTACTGCTGCTGGCGCTGCTGTTGTTGCCGCTGGGAGTCGATGGTCATCCCAGAGGGGAAGTCGTAAGCCCACTTGTACTACTTGCAGTAAGCAATTGACTGTTCAACAGTCCTTTGCGAGGAAGATGAAATATCACAGCAGTCATCCTACTGCAAAGCGGATAACTGAGTCCTTGACAACTATGTTGGTGTTAGACGTGCGTCCGGTATCCGCCGTTAGTTCACAGGGAACTAGACAATTTATTGAGGCAGTGTGCCCCCGTTACCAAATACCATCTAGGTTCCACTTCTCTAGGCAGGCGATACCGAGAATGTACACGGACGTCAGAAAAAGACTCACCAGTGTCCTAAAAAATGCAGTTGTACCCAATGTCCACTTAACCACGGACATGTGGACAAGTGGAGCAGGGCAGGGTCAGGACTATATGACTGTGACAGCCCACTGGGTAGATGTATGGACTCCCGCCGCAAGAACAGCAGCGGCGGCACCAGTAGCAGCATCTCGCAAACGCCAACTCTTTCCTAGGCAGGCTACGCTTTGTATCACCGCTTTCCAGAATACGCACACAGCTGAAAACCTCTTACGGCAACTGAGGAAGATCATCGCGGAATGGCTTACCCCAATTGGACTCTCCTGTGGATTTGTGGCATCGGACAACGCCAGCAATATTGTGTGTGCATTAAATATGGGCAAATTCCAGCACGTCCCATGTTTTGCACATACCTTGAATTTGGTGGTGCAGAATTTTTTAAAAAACGACAGGGGCGTGCAAGAGATGCTGTCGGTGGCCAGAAAAATTGCGGGACACTTTCGGCGTACAGGCACCACGTACAGAAGACTGGAGCACCACCAAAAACTACTGAACCTGCCCTGCCATCATCTGAAGCAAGAAGTGGTAACGAGGTGGAATTCAACCCTCTATATGCTTCAGAGGTTGGAGGAGCAGCAAAAGGCCATTCAAGCCTATACAATTGAGCACGATATAGGAGGTGGAATGCACCTGTCTCAAGTGCAGTGGAGAATGATTTCAACGTTGTGCAAGGTTCTGATGCCCTTTGAACTTGCCACACGTGAAGTCAGTTCAGACACTGCCAGCCTGAGTCAGGTCATTCCCCTCATCAGGCTTTTGCAGAAGAAGCTGGAGGCATTGAAGAAGGAGCTAAAAGGGAGCGATTCTGCTTGGCATGTGGGACTTGTGGATGCAGCCCTTAATTCGCTTAACAAGGATTCACGGGTGGTCAATCTGTTGAAATCAGAGCACTACATTTTGGCCACCGTGCTCGATCCTAGATTTAAAGCCTACCTTGGATCTCTCTTTCCGGCAGACACAGGTCTGCTGGGGTTGAAAGACCTGCTGGTGACAAAATTGTCAAGTCAAGCGGAACGCGACCTGTCAACATCTCCTCCTTCACATTCTCCCGCAACTGGGGGTGCGAGGAAAAGGCTCAGAATTCCGAGCCCACCCGCTGGCGGTGATGCAGGGCAGTCTGGAGCGACTGCTGATGCTGACATCTGGTCCGGACTGAAGGACCTGACAACGATTACGGACATGTCGTCTACTGTCACTGCATATGATTCTCTCAACATTGATAGAATGGTGGAGGATTATATGAGTGACCGCATCCAAGTAGGCACGTCACACAGTCCGTACTTATACTGGCAGGAAAAAGAGGCAATTTGGAGGCCCTTGCACAAACTGGCTTTATTCTACCTAAGTTGCCCTCCCACAAGTGTGTACTCCGAAAGAGTGTTTAGTGCCGCCGCTCACCTTGTCAGCAATCGGCGTACGAGGTTACATCCAGAAAATGTGGAGAAGATGATGTTCATTAAAATGAATTATAATCAATTCCTCCGCGGAGACATTGACCAGCAGCAATTGCCTCCACAAAGTACACAGGGAGCTGAGATGGTGGATTCCAGTGGGGACGAATTGATAATCTGTGAGGAGGGGGATGTACACGGTGATATATCGGAGGGTGAAGATGAGGTGGACATCTTGCCTCTGTAGAGCCAGTTTGTGCAAGGAGAGATTAATTGCTTCTTTTTTGGGGGGGGTCCAAACCAACCCGTCATATCAGTCACAGTCGTGTGGCAGACCCTGTCACTGAAATGATGGGTTGGTTAAAGTGTGCATGTCCTGTTTTGTTTATACAACATAAGGGTGGGTGGGAGGGCCCAAGGACAATTCCATCTTGCACCTCTTTTTTCTTTTCTTTTTCTTTGCATCATGTGCTGATTGGGGAGGGTTTTTTGGAAGGGACATCCTGCGTGACACTGCAGTGCCACTCCTAGATGGGCCCGGTGTTTGTGTCGGCCACTAGGGTCGCTAATCTTACTCACACAGCTACCTCATTGCGCCTCTTTTTTTCTTTGCGTCATGTGCTGTTTGGGGAGGGTTTTTTGGAAGGGACATCCTGCGTGACACTGCAGTGCCACTCCTAGATGGGCCCGGTGTTTGTGTCGGCCACTAGGGTCGCTTATCTTACTCACACAGCGACCTCGGTGCAAATTTTAGGACTAAAAATAATATTGTGAGGTGTGAGGTATTCAGAATAGACTGAAAATGAGTGTAAATTATGGTTTTTGAGGTTAATAATACTTTGGGATCAAAATGACCCCCAAATTCTATGATTTAAGCTGTTTTTTAGTGTTTTTTGAAAAAAACACCCGAATCCAAAACACACCCGAATCCGACAAAAAAAATTCGGTGAGGTTTTGCCAAAACGCGTTCGAACCCAAAACACGGCCGCGGAACCGAACCCAAAACCAAAACACAAAACCCGAAAAATTTCAGGCGCTCATCTCTAACGTTCTGGAGCTAAGAGCCATTTACAACGGCCTTCAACAAGCGGTACATCTTCTACAAGACCGTCCCGTGCAGATCCAGGTGGACAATGTAACAGCAGTTGCATACATAAACAGGCAGGGCGGAACGAAAAGCAGAACGGCAATGGCAGAGGCAACAAAAATCCTCCGCTGGGCAGAAAAACATCTACAAGCTCTGTCGGCAATATTCATTCCGGGAGTAGACGACTGGGAAGCAGACTTCCTCAGCAGACACGATCTCCATCCAGGAGAGTGGGGCCTCCACCAAGAAGTCTTCGCAGAGGTGACAAGTCTTTGGGGAGTTCCTCAAATAGACATGATGGCGTCTCGTCTCAACAAGAAGCTTCAGAGATACTGTTCCAAGTCGAGAGACCCTCAAGCAGTACCAGTGGATGCACTGCTGACCCAGTGGGTGTTTCCGTCAGTGTATGTTTTCCCTACACTTCCGCTGATCCCAAAAGTACTCAGGATCATAAGAAAGACAAGGGTTCGAGCAATCTTCATTGCCCCAGACTGGCCAAGAAGGGCTTGGTTCCCAGATCTTCAGCAGTCACTCATAGGAGATCCTTGGCCTCTTCCTCCTCGGGAGGACCTGCTGCAGCAGGGGCCCTGTGTGTAGCAAGACTTACAGTGGCTACGTTTGACGGCATGGCTGTTGAGCGCCGTATCCTAGCCAGGAAGGGTATTCCTAAGGAGGTCATCCCCACCCTTATTCAGGCCAGAAAGGGAGTAACGTCAAAACATTACCACCGTATTTGGAGAAAATATGTGTCTTAGTGTGGATCCAAGAAGGCTCCTACGGAAGAGTTTGAGTTGGGACGTTTTCGCCATTTTCTGCAGGCTGGTGTGGAGGCGGACCTATGATTGGGATCAATCAAGGTCCAGATTTCGGCCGTGTCAGTGTTCTTCCAAAATCAATTGGCCTCTCTTCCAGAGATTCAGACCTTCGTGAAAGGGGTTCTGCACATCCAGCCGCCATTCGTGCCTCCAGTGGCACCATGGGACCTTAACGTGGTATTGCAGTTCCTTCAATCGGATTGGTTTGGGCCTCTACAAAAGATAGAGTTGAAGTTTCTCACTTGGAAAGTGGTGATGCTTTTGGCATTGGCATCTGCAAGGCGGGTGTCGGAATTGGGGGCCTTGTCTCACAAAAGCCCTTACCTGATTTTCCATGAAGATAGGGCAGAGTTGCGTACTCGCCAACATTTTCTTCCAAAGGTGGTTTCTGCTTTTCACATAAACCAACCTATTGTGGTGCCAGTAGTTACTGACACATTCACTGATTCAAAGTCTCTAGATGTGTTTAGAGCTTTGAAAATCTGTTGCTAGAACAGCTCGTATATGGAAAACAGAGGCTCTGTTTGTCCTGTATGATCACAACAAGATTGGCTGTCCTGCTTCCAAGCAGACTATTGCACATTGGATTAGAAATACGATTCAGCAAGCTTATACTACGGCTGGATTGCCGTTACCGACGTTGGTAAAGGCCCACTCCACTAGGAAGGTGGGCTCATCCTGGGCGGCTGCCCGGGGGGTCTCGGCATTACAACTTTGCAGAGCAGCTGCTTGGTCAGGGTCGGGCACGTTTGCTGAGTTCTACAGGTTTGACGCCTTGGCCGATGAGGACCTAAAGTTTGGTCAATCGGTGCTGCAGGGTCATCCGCACTCTCCCGCCCGTACTGGAGCTTTGGTATAGACCCCATGGAATCAAGGGGTTTGCGTGGAGTGCACAGTGTGTGTATCTTGTTTAAGGGGGCTGCTGGTATCTGAAGAGTTGTCCAGACTCTAAGGCTAGTGTTATTGTACAGGTTTTGGATACCTGCGCTCACCCTCTATTTGGTGTTTGTATGTGAGAAATAATGTATCTCTATGATCTGTAAATACCTTTATAAGTTTCAATGCTTAGTATAACAGATGGTACAATAATTCATATATAATCGATGATATTGTGATTACACATAAATGCCCTTATTTGCAATAGTAACATGCATATTGTGTGAACATCCGATGTATAGGGAAAATAAACACAAGATGAAATAAAATATGGTATTGCCGCGTGATGAATATCCTAAAGAAAAGTCTTGTGAGAAAAGGAGTATCTTTGTTCCAGATATATAAGAGTCAGTCTTTTATCTGAAGGGATTTCCTTTCCCCTCAGTGTGAGTCTAAGCAGTGTGCCCAGAGGCGGTTCTTTGTCAATAATTGATCGTAGGTGCAGGTCATGTTCTGGGAGGCCGGCGTCCCGGCCTGCCAGGTGCAACTTACCCTCACGATGTGATGTTTAGTTCTCTTTGTACACTCTGTGGTGAGTGATGATGTGGCCGCTTGCGCTGTTTCCGCTGTATCCGTCCCCGGTGGTGCTCCTCAGCAGACAGAGCTGGAAGCCTTCCTGGCTCTGCTGCTAGGCTGCTGGGTCCCGCCGGAAGCCGCACTGAACAACCGGAAGTTGCGTTGCTGCAACGCTCCGCTTCTTCCTATGTCCTGTGCGGTCTCAACGGCCGCTCCACTCGCCGGCCAGCGAGGAGTCTTGTGGATGTAGTTTGCTGTGATGTGCTGGCAGGCTTGAGGTGTTTGTATGGATCTGTTTCCAGCGCGTTTCGGCCGCAAATGGCCTTCTTCGGCCGCAAATGGTCTTGATGTCGTCCCCAGCCTCCTCTAGGACGCATGAAAAAATAGAATTTTGATAACCTACCGGTAAATCCTGTTCTCCTAGTCCGTAGAGGATGCTGGGCGCCTGTCCCAGTGCGTACTTTACCTGCAGTTTAGTTATTACAGTTACACAAGTTGTGTTATCTTGGTTTCAGCATGTTGCTGCAATTAGTTCATGCCTGTTGGCGTGTGTTATGTTGAATGCCATGTATGCGGCATGGTTGAGGGTGTGAGTTGGTAGATATCTCACCATTAGTTAAGTAATTCCTTTCCTAGAAATGTCAGTCTCCCTAGGCACAGTTCCTACAACTGAGGTCTGGAGGAGGGGCATAGAGGGAGGAGCCAGTTCACACCAATGAAAAGTCTTTAGAGTGCCCATGTCTCCTGCGGATCCCGTCTATACCCCATGGTCTTGATGTCATCCCCAGCATCCTCTACGGACTAGGAGAAAAGGATTTACCGGTAGGTTATCAAAATCCTATTTTTTTTGGCCACAGTTTATTGGGACACTCAAAACGTCTTCTTAATGCTATGTTGTATTCCTAAGCAATATAATTGAGTATTATGGATGTAATGTACATCGTACACAAACTCAAATTCTTCCCCTCCCCCTGGGTTTTTTTTATATGTAAGTGTATATATATTGATAAAGCTAATTATTTATCTTATAACATTCGCTATATAATGGTAAGAGACTCAGTACGCAATGGGCGTACGGGGTACCGTAAGGGTATGCACTTAGCGTAGCAGACGCTAGGCCGTGGTCGAGACGCACGAGCGGCGTGTTCGCTCACGGCTTATGCTGGGTATCGAGCACGCTATAGGCGGTCCGAGTACCGTAATGCTACGCTACTAGCGTAGCGGACGCTGTGCCCACAAGAGGAACACGAGCGGCGCAGACGCTCACAGGATGACACACAGTAAACCTTGTACGCAACACAATGAAGGGATATACTTATACTGTAATGATATAACGCTTCTTAACCTTGTTAATATAAAAGCTGCTTGAGCGATTGAGACGCTCCGAATACCTTTAGCAATGTAATGATAAACACACAATACCTTGTAAGGTTCCAAAACCTTTATCTAGATGATTTTAGTATGTAAAAGGGGAAAACAGTTACAGCTTATACACTACAGCACTAACATAAACACCTAAACAGAATAACTGAAATTATACAATATACAACAGTTTCTTAATCCTAAACAATAACAGAGAGAGAGAGAGAGTATGGCAAATACAAACAGAGAATAAGTTGGTTACAGAGAAAAACTTACACACTGGGGAATGATCGCTGCGCAGTTCTGGAACCAGCTCTCTAGTTAGTCAATGATGAAAACCGTTGTGGAGAGTAGACTGAGCTGGCCCTGGCTGGCTGTTCTTATATACACTACATACAGTACACTACAAAGGGCCCTACAATCTCATTGTTCATTGGACACAGGAATCTGTCTTCACATTATAACAAAAGGTCATAGGTTGATTCAAACAGGTGGGCTGTGACTATTTCATACTGCTCAGGTGGGAGGGAATCTCAGGATTCCCGCCGCATGGATAATGAATTGCAAATACAGTAAATGTCCATAAACTTCTTATAAGCATAACTATTCGCAGGAGCGATTAATCTCTTTCAAACCAATACCGGAATGTTACTAATAATATACTCTACCGTTGCATACTAAACACCACTGCTCAAAACCTGTCTGACCCTTCGTATCATGTAAAGAGGGATCTCTCTGTCCATGAACCAGTTACACTAAACAAACTTACTGATATTATTAAGGGGACCATAACCTATAAAATACACTATTTGGATTAACTATGTAACGATCGAGTCGCCCGCCAGACGCACACAAACTCTACCATAAATGCACATACCACGCGCCTGAGCGCACGACCGTGGAGGCGCCATCACGCAACTGCGAATATGCGCACGCACGGGAGAGAATGTGCACGTGCAGCGGGCAAGCGCATGGGGTTAGTACAAGGCGATGAGAATAACGATATTTTACGACTTTGACAGCCCACCCTTTGGCAGTCACCAATAACTGCCACTTCCTAAACAAAACAGAAAAATATATGTCATCATGTAAACACCTTTTTATGATTGGGTTAGGGAGGAGAGGAGAAGGTGGGAAAAGTATGACCTAGTGAGACAGTAAAAGCATGTGTGTATGAAATCCATGTTTGAGGGGTCATGTATCATTGTGCCGTACGTGTTCTAAATCAAGCTTCGAGGTATTGCGAAGTATACATTTGAATCCTTCTTATCCCGTATCAAGGGTCTGTGGATGGGCTGTCAAACTCTACCGAGCTCTTTTCGGCTTTTGGTTGCAACAAATGGGGGAGCACATTTAGTTGATGATACATGAAGGGGGGAAACATGTGAATGCTAATATGTGAGAATCACCTGTCGACTATGTGAGATACTACCTGGAGGTTGTAGAGATGAAGATAAGAAACAATCGTTATAAATGCAGTAGTAAACTATGTGAGTTTAAATAAACAGTCGCCGATTGAGGTCTTGTCTGATGTCTTGTCTTGATGTACATGTTGTCTGATGTCTCTCTGTGCTTTTGTTGTAAATAGCGAGCAAAAGCTGTTCCATTGTCCATAAAATTACAGTCTCTAAAGTATTGGGCTTTCGTAAAAAGTTAAAGTCACTAGGAATATTGGGGGTCTGTGACATAGTTCATCAATGGTCTGTATAAAAGAGGTTGTCAAATTCTTCTTCCAAGCGGATGTCTTTGTACCTTGGAGGAAAACAAAGGAGAAACGGGTGAAAGAAACGGACCGTGGAATCACATTTTCATCACAACATTGTCTCTATCGTTGGGTCATAAATCAAATTGGTTGTTGTTATTACAGTGTCCTCGCTCCTCAGACTCATCACTCTGGTACTACCTTTACACTTCGTTAAAGCCCGAACGCATCTAAATATCAGACCAACCAATATGACGACTCCCAGAATACACAAGAGAAATTTCCCTACATCCATTATAATACCTTGGGCCCATTCTCCTAAACCGGAGAACCAATTTCGTGGGTTCAACCATGACACCCAACTGGTCAGCTCATTACCCACAGCAGCGAGTGTGAGATTGTGTTTCCTTCGGAACTCCCACTTCAATTGCAAAATGTCATCCATCTTTTGGTCTATGACCTCGTTCGGGTCCTCAGTGCTGTTTGTAATATACGTGCAACATTTTATTCCATACTGAGTTGCTAGGGTAACACAATATCCGCCTGTCACTGCTGTGAGATAATTGAGAATCATCCTATGCTGAACCAGCTCTGTTTTGTAGGCTTGTAACTCTTTCCCAGTGTACCTGAACGTGTCGTCATACATTTCGGTGATATTGTCTAACAAGTTCGCTAGTGCAGATATATATCTATAATTTATCACTCCTCTGGCGGTACGAGTGATATCTAACGCGAGTAGGAATTGAATCCCGGTGGATTCTTGGATCAGATCAGAGGCCGGATGCTCTGTCCTCTCAATCAGGTGCCTTTTAACGACGTGTTCGTAATAAGTGTGAGTATAAGGAGCTTGGGCACCGCGGTGAATGTCTTTCATTTTGTTATGGGATACAGTCATTACTTCAGGCAGTACTTTTCCAATGTAACACAATCCCTCTGAGTTTGGGGCAAGCCACTTATACGCCTTTCTCCCGCATATGAAATATGCATCATCGGGGAGAACATATGGGACGGAGTATGACATTACCATGGTACAAATTTTCCATGTGAAATCTCCTAACCCTAACTCTCCTATCTGTCTAGTACACGTATCAGTTTGTACGATATGTGCACAGTATCCTGGTGATACTTCTCCAACTCGCATGGTCCTACTTCCTAGAGTGTACCTATACCGGGAATATTTTCCACTGTTGGCTATCTGGCGTATAAGCTCTGTGTCTATGGGCATTCTATCGGCTCTATATGAAAATGTCATGGTTTGATTACTCCATGACACTTCCCAATTTCTCGGCTTTCGGGGATTGGAAATGTTAAGGCATACTAAGGACTTATCCACATGATACTGGTGGAGCTTCAAACTAGGAGGACTAGAGATATTAAACCTCTTGTCCACCGGCCTCCCACCACTTAACTCAAGTACCTCTCCTACAGTTAAAGGGAATGGTACTAGTCCTGATTTGCTATGACCTTGAGGTACTTGAGAGCATACCCAACAGTCTGTCTGGTTTAACACTTTACCCACTAAGGAGTGATAGTCACCCAATGGATGCCGGTCCATGTGGACATTAAAACTGGACTGACATTTCTTTATACACCCATCCTCAACTATATTGTCACAATGCCTACAGATGCAGTTCTCTTCCGCTAACAATCCTTCACAATTCCTTCTATTGTCAATGCTACCAGATCGTTTTCTGATACTCGCCTTTGCTTGGTGATTATGTTGCTCTTGGAAAACTACGCCTCCATCCTGGTCATCAGAACCCATTCCAGATCCTTTCTCGACCTCCATGGTACTCTCACCGAAACAGACTGCTCTGGTCAACATCATGGTCAACAGGAAAATCCGGATCACAGTCTCTTGGGGCAAGTCCATCTTATAGGAGGAAAAGGAGAAAAATAAGAAGGGGGAAGGAGAGTAGGAGGGAGATGGGAACTGGAGAAAATAACAAAAGGGAAAAAGAAATCTGGCTTGGCAAACGCCTCCGGTCTTATTATTCTCAGCGCTCAGGTGTCGTCTCAACCTTCCCGAAACAGACACTCTAGTGATACAACCTCTACCGTCTGTTCTTTATCACGGGACCTCTCTGGGTCAGCAACCTTTTTACAATGAGACGAATGGACCCAAGTCTCTCTCTCGGCAACCTTCAATGCTGTCGTGCTGGTCAATAAGACTTGATATGGTCCTTCCCATCTGTCAATAAGGCAACCTGAGCGTAGAAAATTCCGTATCATTACATAATCCCCAGGTTCGATGTCATGACAATTACTGTCTGGCAAATCAGGAATCACCAACTTTAGATTATCATTCTGATTCCTCAATTGCTTACTCATCTTAACCAAATACTTTACAGTTACTTCATTGTTACATTTCAAATCATCCTGGGGGTTAATCATAACATGGGGTTATCGACAGAATTTCAAAAGGAGACAGATTAAGAGGGGACCTGGGAGTGGTTCTGATGCTGTATAATACGATTGGCAAAGCTTCGGGCCACAACAATCCTGTTTCAGCCATTACCTTGCTTAATTTGTTTTTAATAGTGCTGTTTACTCTTTCCACTTTTGCACTCGCCTGGGGGCGGTACGGAGTGTGCAGCTTACTATTAATTCCCATCAATTTACACATTGCTTGAAAAACTTCACCTGTAAAATGGGTACCCCTATCACTCTCAATGATTCTAGGGATACCATACCTACACACAAATTCCTGCACAATTTTCTTTGCAGTAAGCACAGCGGTATTTGTGGCTGCGGGAAATGCTTCAACCCAATTTGAGAACACGTCAATACAAACCAATACATACTTTAAATTTCTACAAGGTGGCAATTGTATGAAATCAATTTGTATTACCTGGAAAGGACCATCTGTAGGAGGGATATGGGATGGTTCTGTTGGTATTGCCTTTCCGATATTCTTCCTCAAGCAGGTGAGACATGTCATCGCTCTTTTACCCGCATGGGAAGAAAATCCTGGGGCGCACCAATAAGCTCTTACCAACTTACACATTCCTTCTTTGCCTAGGTGAGTCAGCCCATGTGCCGCTTCCGCTAGACTTGGAAGGTATGCTCTGGGTGCCACTGGCTTACCCTGTCCATCTGTCCAGAGTCCTGAGGACTCCTGGCCATATCCTTTTGACCTCCAAACTGCCTTTTCTTGTGGTGAACACAAATTTTGCATTTCATATCATTTCTGTGTGTTTACAGTATTAAATACCATCAGCTGTGTGCTGTCTGACTGTATGGGGTTACTGGCTGCTGATTTAGCAGCTTAGTCTGCTCGGCTGTTACTAAGTGATACCGGGTCTTGGCTATACGCGTGAGCTTTACACTTGATAACAGCCACTCTGTCGGGTTCCTGTATCGCTGTTAGAAGTCTTTTGATGTGGGCTGCATGCGCTACGGGTGTGCCAGCTGCCGTCATGAAATTTCTGAGGCGCCATAGGGCCCCGAAATCATGGAACACTCCGAAGGCGTACCTAGAATCTGTGTAGATATTGGCTGACTTGCCTTTAGCCAATTCGCATGCTCTGGTTAGGGCAACCAGTTCAGCAACTTGTGCTGAGTGTGGTGGGCCTAGGGGTTCCGCTTCTGTGGTACCTTGGTCATCTACGACTGCGTATCCAGTACACAAGTCTCCCGAGTCCGTCTGTCTATGACAACTGCCGTCAGTGTAGAAAGTAAAATCTACATCTTCCAGTGGGTTGTCACTGATGTCAGGCCTTGCCGTGAAATTTTGGGTCAAATATTCCATACAATCATGTGTGTCATTTTCCTTACTAAATCCTCCTTCACCATCACTCTCATCCTCCACCCTTTGTGCCTGTCCAGGCACACCTGGGAGATATGTTGCAGGATTTAATGCGCTGCATCTCCTTATGGTGATGTTTACGGGGGCCCTCAACGCCAATTCCCATCTTGTAAACCGCGCTGATGAGACGTGTCTGGTTTGGGCAGAATTCAGTAAAGCTGACACTGCATGTGGTGTATGAATTGTGAGGTTGTGTCCTAGCACTACATCTTCGCTTTTACTTACTAGCAATGCTATTGCTGCAACACTTCGCAAGCATGTGGGGAGGGATCGCGCTACTGTGTCTAGCTGAGCGCTATAGTAGGCTACCGGCCTGCTGGCATCACCATGCTTCTGGGTTAAACCACCTGCCGCGCACCCAGCACTCTCTGTTCCGTACAGCTCAAATGGTTTTCCATAATCTGGCATGCCTAATGCTGGTGCATGCGTTAGGCACTGTTTAAGTCTCTCAAATGCCATCTCAGACTCGTCTGTGTGCGAAATCCGATCAGGTTTGTTTGATGAGACCATCTCCTGTAAAGGCAAGGCCAGTATGGAAAAACCTGGGATCCAGTTACGGCAATACCCACACATTCCTAAAAACGTTCTAATCTGTTGCTGGGTTTGTGGCAGGGTCATGTCACGAATTGCTTGAATTCTATCAGCGGTGAGGTGTCTCAGTCCTTGTGTCAGACAGTGTACCAAATATTTTACCTTGGTCTGGCATAATTGTAACTTGTCTTTGGAAACCTTGTGTCCGGTGTCTGAAAGATGAAACAGGAGTTGTTTCGTATCTCTCAGGGATGATTCAAGTGAATCTGAACACAGCAGTAGGTCATCTACGTACTGTATTAATATTGATCCACTCTCAGGTTGAAAAGACTGTAAACAATCATGCAAGGCCTGTGAGAAAATACTTGGACTGTCAATGAAACCTTGTGGTAAGCGAGTCCAGGTGTACTGAACTCCTCTGTATGTAAATGCGAATAAGTATTGACTGTCAGGGTGCAGAGGTACCGAGAAGAAAGCGGAGCAGAGGTCAATCACAGTGAAAAATTTGGCAGTGGGAGGGATTTGCATAAGAATGACAGCTGGATTTGGCACTACGGGGAATTGACTCTCAACTATTTTGTTGATCCCTCTTAGATCCTGCACTAATCTGTAACCCCTCCCCCCACTCTTTTTAACAGGGAAGATGGGACTGTTGGCAGTGCTGGACGTCCTTACCAGAATGCCCTGTTGTAGCAAGCGCTCTATTACAGGGTAAACTCCTAACTCCACCTCTGGCTTCAGAGGGTATTGTGGGATTTTTGGAGCTATCCTACCATCTTTTACTTGTACAACTACTGGGGCTACGTTTGCCATTAATCCAGTGTCTTGTCCATCCTTGGTCCAAAGTGATTCCGGTATCTGGGAAATCATTTCCTCTACTTTGGACGGACACCTATTTACAATAACAGTGTGTGACATTAATCTTGTTGGGGAGTCTAGCATATCCTGCACTTCCTGAGTGTGGTTTTCGGGTATGTCCAAGAACACACCTTCAGGAGTACAATATATGACACATCCCATTTTGCACAGTAAATCTCTCCCTAGGAGATTAGTCGAAGCCGATGCAGCCAGCAGAAAAGAATGCTTGGTGTGCAAAGGCCCTATCGTAATCTCTGCAGGTTTGCTTAAAGGGTAGTGTTGTACTACTCCTGTTACTCCCATGGCTGGAATTGTTTTACCAGTGGTTCTCATGCCCACGGTCGAATTTATCACTGACTTGGCCGCCCCCGTATCTACAAGGAAATTTAGAGATTTACCAGCTACATCAATTGTGACCTCGGGTTCACTTCCAAGGCTCGCAATTAATTTCACTGGCTGCAGACTACAGGTGTGGCCCCACCCCTATTGTATGTGGTGACCTCCCTGTATTGCGCTGGCAGCTATTACCTGTGAAGGGGGTAAATGGGAACTATCAGAGACTTGCCAATCTCTTCTTGGGGGATACCTTTTTGTTTCCCCTGCGTGTGGCTCATAACTCTGTCTCTGCGGTCCTTGATCCCAATTTCGTGTGTCATGTCCTTGTCTAGGGGTTTGGTATGAGTTTTGTGCATTTTTCAATCTACAGTCTCGTGCAAAATGTCCCTCTTTATGACAGTAATAACAAGTTACCACATTTGACTTACCCACCAGGGGTCTGAGACTTATGCTGAGTTGGCCTTGTGGTAAGGGCCTGTATACTTACGGCCATCAGCTTATCACTCTGCGACTCCCTGTGTCTGGTGATGTTCCGATCATGATCAATAGCGGCATCTCTCAAAGTAGCCACCGACAAACCTCGCCAACATGGTTGGGTGGTCTGTACCCTCGTCCTCAATACTTCCTTTAAACCATCCATTAACACAGATACTGCTACTTCTCTATGATTCACATTTGTCTTAATGTCTTCTATACCTGTATACTTAGCCATTTCCTACAGTGCCCAATGAAAATAATCAGCAGCTATTTCTCCCTCTTTTTGCTTGATGGAGAAAATTTTGTTCCATTTAGCAACAGCTGGGAAATATACTCCCAGCTGCAAATTAATTCTTTTCACATTATCTTGATTGTACTCCTCAGTAAGGGGTACCTCTTCATCTAGTCTACAGTCAGCTATAAATCTCGCTGCGTCGACATTGGAGGGTAAACATGCCCTCAGCAATGTCCGCCAATCTTTGTTATTGGGCTCCACAGTATTTCCTAGCTCTCTAATGTACTTCTGGCTTGCAACTAGATCTTTCCTAGGATCAGGGAATTCAGACACCATTGATCTCAATTCCGTTCGGGAAAAGGAGCAGTGCATGGCGATGTTTCTGACAGGAGTGACTCCTGAAGTGTCAGTTTTCCCATTTGGTACTGCAATTACCCTAACGGGATTAAGTTCAATAACATCATTCTGAGTAGATTCTACAACATGTGGTGTAATGGTTTCTGCATAGTGTACAGTGCCGTACTTACCAGTTGATACGACCTCACCTGTCCCTCCACTAGGGGCCTTTGATACTGCTCTTACTGGTTGGGCCGTGCCCACTGTTGTTTCTGCTATGGTGGCTGCTAGAGAGAGTGCCGATATTGTTGTGGATTCATCCTCTTGGTCACAATCCTGGGGAAAGTTTAAAACAGGGCACAGCTTGCACGGGTTAGTATTAGCATCAACAATCTTAGTTACATTATTCTTAACATCTATACAGTTACTAAGTGCATGTTTATCATACACCAGTGTGCCATTCTCTGTAACCACTTTCTCTCCTGTTATGTATGGTGGTGGTGGTGCGGTGGCTATCAGTTTCCTGATAGGGTTAGATCCAGCAGCTTGAGCCAATCCTCTTTGTATTTCACCTTCCTGTTGCCATAATTGTAAATAATCATAATGTTTGATCCGTCTCTTTGCAGATTTAATGAGACATATCCTTCTCCTTAGATTTTGTAACACCTCGGGGCTAAAACTGCCTACCCGTGGGAACTTTTCCCCGTCAAGCACAGTCATTCTTTCCCATTCATCGCACAAAACCTCTGTGTGTGAACCGTATTTCTCACACATGATATACCTTGCCGACCCTATTGGCCGGTTTACTACATCAACCTGAACCAGGGTTGATCGCCCCCTACCTGAACAACTGGCCCCCATCTTTGCAGGTGTTGCTTTCACTACCTCTGACCTTCAAATCAGGGTCTTCAGCGAACCCTTACAAAAACCAAGATGTCCGGGGCAGGCCGACGGTGAAAGTTCAACCGAGTGCTTTCACACACTTCTCGCCCACGTTGGCCAGTACTGCAATCACTGACTCAGAGCTGCTGTACCTAACCTAGGGCCCCTATGAACCTTTATTTACTGAGGCATTGTGGGAGTAGGTTACCCATCCCCAGCAAGTATCGGTTGTTAGAGGATTCCTGAGTGACCAGCGAACCTCCCTTAAAATAAAAAAATGTACACAAATCACGTTAGAATGTACAAATAGCGTTTATGACCCCTCTACTGTACGCAAATGGTACTGGGTCAAGTTACAAACTAATGCACACAATTACATGCGGTACAATCGTACTGCACATAAGCAACTAATCTTATGTGCGGAACGACCAGTGGAATCGAAAATTGTGGCTGCGAATTCCTTCAGCCAGAGCTTAATGGCCTATATGGGTACCGCACCAACCCTCCTGTGGTTGTGCTTCTTGACTCTATCTGTAGCGGACTTCCTAGTCTGCTGCACCTAGACCTCCTGGTCTGTCTCTGGACCTCCTGGTCCGTGACCTCCTGGTCTGTGTCTACAGTAGACCTCCTAATCTTCTATACTCTAATGCTCTTATTTCAGTGTTTAACAAGGGATGCCTCCCAAGCCACCACGTGCCGTCACTTTCACGGATGTACCTCACGAGATCTCGACTTCTAGGTTCCAACCAAAAATGAGAAACTTATATATATATGTACACACTCTTTCACCCCATATACTCTTTACTTTCGTTTCTGTACAGAAATCCCTTTCATTCAGTATCGCAGTCTTAGTCCCAAAGGAGTTACAACTAGAGAAGGATCTTTTACGCTAAAATTTAGAACACTGAGATTGACTTGCGCTATTATCGCGTTGCCTCCGTATCGCCTACTAAATCAATACTATTGTGTGATTTGTATTACGTGGGCATATCCGTACGCTTCGTTGTGTAATATACGCTCCGTGCATCGGCCCTTGCGTCGCGTACGCTCGTTCTGCCCCTTGTTAGAGATACGTGTACGCAGGCCAGATATGTCCACAGAAATACAACTAACACGTATATATCAATGTAAATTATCTTTAACTGTAATCATCTACCGAGCACCACACAGATCTTTCCTTGTATCTTTAGGCAAAGCCGTGTGCGTGTTTTACAAATTACTCCTTTACGTATTATTTTTACTTTTAACTACCAATAGCAACAAATCTTTCTTAGCACGTTATCAATGATAAATGGCAAACAGGAAGGCGAGATGTGAAAATTACACAAATGAAAAATGCAGGTGTGTGCGTGTGTTGCGTACGCAATGCGTATCAAACAGAAATAAAACAGTTTTAAAAGACAATAGCGTACTGTTCTTACCTTCCGGTTCCGGATTCCACCAGCACTCCTACAGCGTAGCGATGCAGACACTTATCTAGTCAGCACTACCGTATCCCTCACCACCAACACGGATACGAAGGGATACGCCTTCCCGCCCTTTGCTGACAGATAAAGTCTGCTTGTGCTCGCTAGAGCGGATATGTGGAGGACGGACGAGCCGCCAATTGATAAAGCTAATTATTTATCTTATAACATTCGCTATATATTGGTAAGAGACTCAGTATGCAATGGGCGTATGGGGTACCGTAAGGGTACACACTTAGCGTAGCAGATGCTAGGCCGTGGTCGAGACGCACGAGCGGCATGTTCGCTCACAGCTTACGCTGGGTATCGAGCACGCTATAGGCGGTCCGAGTACCGTAATGCTACGCTACTAGCATAGCGGACGCTGTGCCCACAAGAGGAACACGAGCGGCGCAGACGCTCACAGGATGACACACAGTAAACCTTGTACGCAACACAATGAAGGGATATACTTGTACTGTAATGATATAACGCTTCTTAACCTTGTTAATATAAAAGCTGCTTGAGCGATTGAGACGCTCCGAATACCTTTAGCAATGTAATGATAAACACACAATACCTTGTAAGGTTCCAAAACCTTTATCTAGATGATTTTAGTATGTAAAAGGGGAAAACAGTTACAGCTTATACACTACAGCACTAACATAAACACCTAAACAGAATAACTGAAATTATACAATATACAACAGTTTCTTAATCCTAAACAATAACAGAGAGAGAGAGAGAGTATGGCAAATACAAACAGAGAATAAGTTGGTTACAGAGAAAAACTTACACACTGGGGAATGATCGCTGCGCAGTCCTGGAACCAGCTCTCTAGTTAGTCAATGATGAAAACCGTTGTGGAGAGTAGACTGAGCTGGCCCTGGCTGGCTGTTCTTATATACACTACATACAGTACACTACAAAGGGCCCTACAATCTCATTGTTCATTGGACACAGGAATCTGTCTTCACATTATAACAAAAGGTCATAGGTTGATTCAAACAGGTGGGCTGTGACTATTTCCTACTGCTCAGGTGGGAGGGAATCTCAGGATTCCCGCCGCATGGATAATGAATTTCAAATACAGTAAATGTCCATAAACTTCTTATAAGCATAACTATTTGCAGGAGCGATTAATCTCTTTCAAACCAATACCGGAATGTTACTAATAATATACTCTACCGTTGCATACTAAACACCACTGCTCAAAACCTGTCTGACCCTTCGTATCATGTAAAGAGGGATCTCTCTGTCCATGAACCAGTTACACTAAACAAACTTACTGATATTATTAAGGGGACCATAACCTATAAAATACACTATTTGGATTAACTATGTAACGATCGAGTCGCCCGCCAGATGCACACAAACTCTACTGTAAATGCACATACCACGCGCCT
This sequence comes from Pseudophryne corroboree, assembly GCF_028390025.1. Taxonomy (NCBI): domain Eukaryota; kingdom Metazoa; phylum Chordata; class Amphibia; order Anura; family Myobatrachidae; genus Pseudophryne; species Pseudophryne corroboree. The sequence goes on from NC_086445.1 coordinate 741,510,802, forward strand.
GAGCGCACGACCGTGGAGGCGCCATCACGCAACTGCGAATATGTGCACGCACGGGAGAGAATGTGCACGTGCAGCGGGCAAGCGCATGGGGTTAGTACAAGGCGATGAGAATAACTATATTTTTCGACTTTGACAATATATATATATATATATATATATATATGCTATATCATCTACTCCAACAACTTGCTTCCTCATTTGACTAACCAACAACAGTTGGACCTGAACGCGGATATCACGGAGGAGGAGATAAATGTTGCCATTAGGGGACTTAAGAAATGGCCTGCCCCTGGTCCTGACGGATTCACACCTCAATACTATAAGAAATTTGCGGCTGTTTTGATTCCTTTTCTAAAAGTCTTTTTTAATGAGCTACTGGATGGTGCGTCCTTCGACCCCTTGACCTGCTTGGCCAACAAAGTTGTAATTCCAAAACTTGGTAGAGATCCAGACTTGGTCACTAACTATAGACCCATTTCACTTCTGAATGTGGATATCAAAATCTATGTGAAACTCTTAGCAAACAGGTTAGGTCCTATACTCTCTATGCTAGTCCACCCAGACCAAGTCGGTTTAATATAAGGTCGACAAGCATTTGATAATACATGGTGTACAATTGATTTGATTCATGCAATCCATACTCAAAAACTGCCGGCTCTGGTAATGAGTTTAGACGCCGTAAAGGCGTTAGATGGGATCCAATGGCCTTTCATGTTTTTCGCCCTTTAATCGATGGGTCTTCATGATTGTTTTCTTCAGGGAATACCTTCCCTTTATGATAACCCTACAGCAGCTGTGTTGGCCAATGGGGTTGCATCCCCTACATTTCAGATCTCCAATGGAACCCGACAGGGTTGCCCCATGTCCCCATTAATTTTTGCCTTAATAATTGAACCACTTGCCACCCAAATCCGTGCCAACCCAAACATAGCTATACCAGAATACAATTTATTTAGGAAGGATAGAATGGGAAGAATAGCAGGATGGGTAGCATTGTATGTGAAAAAAAGTATAAATGCTACTTTAATACAAAATATTGAAGACAAAACTGAGGCCCTTTGGGTCACCACAGAAACCGCGGAGAAGGACATTATTCGCATTGGGGTGATCTATAGACCACCAGGCATGGTGCAGGATTTGGACTGGAACCTATTGTTGGACATCACTAAAATGGCTTTAAAGGGAGAAATCATAATCATGGGAGACTTTAATTTACCTGATGTAAATTGTAAGGGGTCTTTTGCAAGTTCAGCTACAAGTGGCAAATTTCTAAATTCCTTACAGGGAGCATCTCTATAGCACTTGGTGGGATAGCCCACTCGCAAAAACTTAATATTAGATTTAATTCTTACAAATGACTACAGGATATCAGACATATATGTGGGTGAGTACCTGAGATCCAGTGATCATCAAGCAGTATGGTTTAGTATAAAGACAGGATCCAACTCCTGTCATTTTAAAAACTAAGGTGTTGGATTTTAGAAATGCTGACTTTGCCAAAATGGGGAGATGTTTCAGTGATTCATTGGCGGACTGGAGGAACTTGGAAGGAGTGCAGGAGAGGTGGGAAAAACTGAAAAGTGCAATACTAAGGGCAATAGACCTTTGTATCAAAAGGGTTAGGAAAAGCACCAGGAAAAGGAAGCCAGTGTTTTTCACAAAAGAAGTATCAACTAGTGTGAAAGCAAAAAAGAAGGCTTTAAGGAAATACAAAGACTCAAAATAAATAATAACGACAAAGGTGTATCTTGACAGACGGAAGGATGCTAAGAAAGTGATCAGACGTGCAAAGGCAGAAGCTGAGGAGAAAATGGCCCAATCAGTAGATAAAGGGGGCAAAACTTTTTTAAGTATATAAATGAAAGGAGAAAATCAAGTGGAGGAATAATAAGACTTAAGACAGAGAGTGAGAATTTGGTGGAGGGAGACAAGGCAATAGCAGATCACCTAAATAATTATTTTTGCTCAGTATTTACTACAGAAGGAGAAGGGAAAAGGCCACAGATAAGTTGCAAAGACATTCAGAAAAATAAGGTAGATGAAACTACATTTACAGAGGAGAAGGTCCTAACAGAACTTTCAAAACTAAAAGTGGATAAATCAATGGGGCCAGATGGGATACACCCAAGGATACTAAAAGAGCTAACAGATGTGCTGGTGGCACCATTAACAGAATTATTTAACCAGTCACTAAATACAGGTGCCATTCTAGAGGACTGGAAAAGAACGACTGTAGTTCCACTGTACAAAAGTGGAAGCAAGGAAGAAGTAAGTAACTGCTTCAGTAGTAGGGAAAGTAATAGAAAAACTATTAAAAGAAGGAGTTGCGGAATATCTTAAATCAAACAACTTACAGTATCCAAAACAGCATGTATTTACTGGTGGGAGATCATGCCAAACAAATCTTATTGACTTTTTTTGACTCTGTGATGAAAATAATATACTAGAAAGAGAAAAGAAGACTCTATTTTGGGGACACTCTTCAAAATACAGACAAGGCCAAATATATCCTCAAGTATCATTAAAATATAACCTTCAATTGTTCCTTAAAATTGGGGGGAAAAAGGGAAGAAAAAAAGAAAAAGGAGAAAAAAACACACACATATATATATACACCTTAGGATCAAATTATTAATCACAAAGGTGTTCAGAGAACACTGATTGCTCACTATGGAGCTTAATTTTACAACCAAATACGGTGCCTCACTGTTGAAACAACCATACCATAAATAGGTAATAAATTTACCAATCGTCTGTTACTATATTTCAAAACACTTGTATTATTATGTAGGTTCAACAATTGCCCAAATGGTAAGTATGCAGTGTTGAAAATGCAGAATGCCCATCACAGTTAGATAGTATCTCTTGTTTATCAATTGATTAATGTTTGATTTTTTTATGGTTAATTCTCTCTATTGAATAAATTATGGAAAAAACAACCAAATTGTTTAGTTAGAAACTCAGGCTAAAGAAATTGTCTACACCACACTTAAATTATTTTCATGGGTGGATAGATATGGCAACAACAAACAAAATCAAGGATTATATTAATTGTCGGACAACAGGTGTGGTTTACTGCATCTCATGTGAATGTGGTATGCGTTATGTTGGTATGACCACCAGGATGATGAAACAGCGCATCCTGGAACACGTGGGAACAATCAGAAATGCTGCCCTCGATTTGAGCAGGGGGAAACAAATAACTACAGTGGCCAGGCACTTCCATTTTGTACATAAAGGAGACCTCAGGAATTTCAAAGCTTTTGGTTTAGAAAAAATACATCTTGGCATTAGGGGAGGTGATCTGACGAACGAATTATTAAAACAAGAAAGTTTTTGGACCTTCAGACTTTGTACATTGGCACCAGATGGTCTAAATGAATGTATCAATTATAGTGCTTTCATTTAATTGAGGCCCTCCTTCTCCTACCTATACTTCTTCCTATTATTATCACTATTTTTATTATTATTTTTTATAACCTTTTATTCCTCAACAATATACATAAAAATCCTTTACCCTCTAAATTCCTTATCCGGAACAATTGAGGGACCAATATGGATTCTAATGTGTGGATTCCTCTCAAATACCGCTCAGTATTCTGATTTGTTGTGTCTAAAACAAGATACAACCTAACTGATGTGGTTGTGGTAAAACTAGAGGAATTAACAAATCTAAGTTGCATTCTCTATGACTACAAGCCTACTATAGTTTGATGAATTATTATTTTTATTATTATTATTATTATTATTATCATTATTACATTTATTTTGAAATAACTTTTTCTGTATAGGAATTATCCCCGCTTATGTGGGGAGCTCTGTTATTAAGATACAATTAACAAGAAGTAATTTATGTCCTCTGTGAATATGGTCAATTTAATCCTAAATATGCCATTTCTTACACAGTGAATTCATGAGAAAACTATGAATTTATGTAAACTGTCAGTATTTAATTTATCATGGCTGGTGCATTAGTCTCTGCAGCGCAAAATTTATATAAAAGGATTGTTTAGATCATAGAACTGATAACTACTCTGATTTTAGCAAGGAAATTAATTTTGTGCTTGGTAATTTAACACCCACCTGTGTGTAAGTATATGATATATAATAGGGGGTATGTAATAGACTTTCTCCAAGCCATATATTGGAATTTATGCCTTGCAGAGGGTTAATCAATGTTTGGACTAACCGCAGGAGTTGGTGGTTAGGTCATAATTGGGAGAGCACTGAAAGTTTAACACACATCCTGTTCTATTGGTTAATACTGACGCCAATCACTTGTATTATTCAGTGATAGGATGAACAAGCCAATTTAATGGCTGGTAGTGAGTCTCACTATTGATGCCAGAGAGTGCAGTGAAGTGAGCAAGCCTACGGGTGAAACGCATTTGGCACGGCTGGAATCCGCATGGCAATGTCGCCCTGTTAAACATGGAATCACTGGTTCTACAACCAACATATACTGCTTTGCCCGGAATCACCGCTGCTACTTAGTACGGTAATGTCTCTTGTTTCGGCTAGCTCTCGCCCACGGATTGCGGTGCAGCGTCCTTGCTATGTCCTTTGATATCAAGGCGCCGCAACCGCTCTAATGTGGATAGCAGTACAGCTACTAATCTTTCTTCCTGTCAGCAACACCCGAAGCGCTGCTGTCTTCCTATCTACCGTCCGCTGTATCGGTCCTAGTGACCAGAGTGCATGACGGAGAAGTGATCTCAGCGGCAGGACTGGGTTTGCTGTCAAATTCTCTCTATTCTAGCTGGGTTTGCTGTTAAATTTTCCTCACTCAGCTTTAATGCATACTGCTCAGTGGCCTTGTTTATACACTTTAGCCCACATTAGAAAAATTAACTGATTGTGTAAGGATGAGCTTAATAATTATCAACATGCTGACAATTTAATACCTGGAATATATCAATTTAAGGGAAAGTACACTGCCAATGTTAATGTAGAGAACGGCTTTGTGGAAAAAAAATTTTTATTTTAGGTGAGAATGTGCACAGCATTAGTTTAATGTGGAACCTCCCTATGCCGTCCTCTCTGCCGTCATTTATTACCTATTAGGCAGAAATTGTATCAAAATTCGGCTAACACTCATCCCCGGATTGCGGTGCAGTGTCCTGCAATGTCCAAGGATATCAGGACATTTCATCCGCTCTAACAGGGAAAGCAGTACGGCCATCCATCTTCATTCTTGTCAGAATTTCCAGGTCGCTGCCCTCTCATCCGCCGGCCGCTGTGCCAGTAACTCTGTTTGAGCTCATGACGGTGAGACAGCAGAAGTAGTGTTCCATGGCATACTGACCTACTTTTCCATCCTCTCCTTTCTCTGCATGATTACTAAACTGTTTATGTTGGGTTATGATTGAGCAGCAATATTTAAATATACCGTTGTGTAAACCTGTCTTCATTCACCCATGAAAATAATTTAAGTGTGGTGTAGGAAATTTCTTTAGCCTGAGTTTCTAACTAAACTATTTGGTTGTTTTTTCCATAATTTATTGAATAGAGAGAATTAACCATAAAAAATCAAACATTAATCAATTGATAAACAAGAGATACTATGTAACTGTGATGGGCATTCTGCATTTTCAACACTGTATACTTACCATTTGGGCAATTGTTGAACCTACATAATAATACAAGTGTTTTGAAATATAGTAGCAGACGATTGGTAAATTTATTACCTATTTATGGTATGGTTGTTCCAACAGTGAGGCACCGTATTTGGTTGTAAAATTAAGCTCCATAGTGAGCAATCAGTGTTCTCTGAACACCTTTGTGATTAATAATTGATCCTAAGGTGTATGTGTGTGTGTGTGTGTGTGTGTGTGTGTGTGTGTGTGTGTGTGTGTGTGTGTTTCTCCTTTTTCTTTTTTTCTTCCCTTTTTTTCCCCCCAATTTTAAGGAACAATTAAAGGTTATATTTTAATAATACTTGAGGATATATTTGGCCTTGTCTGTATTTTGAAGAGTGCCCCCAAAATAGAGTCTTCTTTTCTCTTTCTAGTCCATTTATCTTTCTGACTCTGGGGAGCAACACCAACCCTGTATATGGTGAATCTACCTCAGTAATTATAGGCATTTGGTTGTCACTGTAGAATTACCCCTTGTATGTTTATATTGTTTGGAAGTTTTGTCATACATCTACGAACAAGGGGATATCTTGTTGCGGATCATCACAAATGTTTCTTTTTATGAAAATAATAGATCAAGTGGGAGCTGTAGATGTAGCATTTCTAGACTTTAGTAAGGCATTTGACACTGTCCCACATCGCAAACTGCTAAATAAACTTGAAAGCGTGGGGGTGGATTGTAAAACAGTTACATGGATAAGAACCTGGTTGCAGGATAAGAAACAGACAGCTGTAGTAAATGGAGTGCAATCTATGGAGGGAAATGTTACCAGTGGAGTACCCCAGGGATCTGTACTTGCACCAGTTCTCTTTAATATCTTTGTCGGTGACATTGCAAATGGTATTGAAGGGAAAGTATGCCTTTTTGCAGATGATACAAAGATTTGCAACAGGGTAGACACACAAGGAGGGGTAAAACAAATAATTGATAACCAAGCTAGGCTTGAAAAATGGTCAAGAACATGGCAACTACAGTTTAATGCTAAAAAATGCAAAATCATGCACTTGGGTCTCAAAAACCCAAAGGATAAATATAGTTTCAAGGGTACTATAATGGAAACTACTGAGGAGGAAAGGGATTTAGGAGTCACTATTTCAAGTGACTTAAAGACAGGAAAGCAATGCAACAAAGCAATGAGAAAGGCAAGTCAGATGCTTAGTTGCATAGTGAGAGGAATCAGTAGCAGGAAAAAATAAGTAATAATGCCACTGTATAGGTCATTGATACGGCCTCATCTGGAATACTGTGTCCAGTTCTGAAGATCATATCTCCAGAAGGATATAAATTAAATACATTAGAGAGTGTACAAAGAAGGGCAACTAAAGTGGTGTATTACCTACATCACAAAACTTACCCGGAAAGGCTAAAAGATCTTAACATGTATAGTTTGGAGGAGAGAAGGGAAAGGGGGGACATGATAGAAACTTTAAAATATACCAAGGCTTTTAACAAAGTTCAGGAGGGAAACATTCTTCAAAGGAAGAGGAGTATCACAACTCGAGAACATACACTGAAACTGGAGAGAGGCAGGTTCAGGGGAAATTTAAGGAAAAATTACTTCACAGAAAGGGTAGTGGACAAGTGGAATAGCCTCCCATCAGAGGTGGCAGAGGCTAAGACTGTAGAGCAATTTAAACATGCTTGGGATAGGCATTTGAATATCCGTACAAAGAATTAAGGTTCAAAAAGGGTTGAGATTACCTAAAGGATAATTAAAAGGGGCAGACAAGATGGGCCAAGTGGTTCTTATCTGCCGTCAAATTCTATGTTTCTATGTTACTGGACACTACTGTGCGGTGCAATGTGACTATTGGATACTACTGTGTGGTGTAATGTGAATAACGGATACTACTGTGCGCTGTAATGTGACTAACGGACACTACTTGGTGGTATAATCTGAATACCGGACACTACTGTGTGGTGTAATGTGCATACTGGACACTACTGTGCGGTGTAATGTGAATATCAGGACACTACTGTGCGGTGTAACGTGACTTATGGACACTTCTGGCCGGTGTAATGTTAAATTCTGTGTTGGAATGTAGAGTAAGGTAACAGCAATGTATGGGTGATAAGTGAGCTCTCTCCTCCCGTTAGCTGGTTGCCATACTCCTGCTCTGTGACCATGGTCATCTGTGCTGTAGATCGGTACCTCACTTTACAGTATATGAGATGCCAGTTTACAGTACAGCTAATCTGGATCACCTATCAGGAGCCCGAAAACCAGCTGACCAAAGAAGAGAGGTCACCGATCACCAGGCAGGTAAGTGTAAGCGGAGGTGGGTGGGATCACCTGAGAGGGGGGGCAGCTTGGCCGGTTACGGCACATGTTCTGTACGATCTGAGGATATACCCTGAGAATTGTGGTAACTGGATTTGCAGGGACAGAACTTTTTTGGAAAACCATGTCTCTTTATGCAATAATTGATACATCCTTGCAATGTATTTAATTACTGCAGTCGAAGTTATAACATCCCATCCACATCTTGGATGCAGATTGTGATAAATATGTCCCGTAGTGTGGAGATGCAGAGTAGTAGTGATATAATGAAGAGATGTAGTGTGGGGAGGAAGTGCAGTGATGTAGTATGCCACCCAGGGCCGGATCCAACTAGGGGCGACAGGGGCAGTCGTCCTGGGGCCCCCACACTCTCCCCCTTCATTGTGCCTGTCGCTCCCCCTGCATTTCACTCACCACCGCTTCCCGTGTATAGCACCCGCCGCCGCTTCCCCTGGAATGCGACCACCGCCGGTACTGAAATCGGAGCACAACATGATTCAACTTTGTCTCCAATTTCCCCTGTTGTACACGGCCGCGGCCGCCGGCCGGCTCAGCCCACCAAGCTGCTTCTGTGACGTCACATCAGAGTGACTTTCGCGGGATTTGGCTGGCAGCGCAGGGATGTCTATGACATGCCCAGGAGCTGAGAGTAAGGCGGCACCATTTTACTCTCAGCTCCTGCCTCAGCGGCGCCGGGTCTCTGTTTAGGTATCTGGTTCTGGAGCTGTTTTGTTTGTTTTGTGTGGCACCAGAACAACCCCCACCACTTCCCCCGTGGTGCTGCACTGCAGCAATAAGGTGCTTGTGCTGCACTTGTGTATTATTCACTTGTCTTCCACATTATTAAATATTATATATACTATACAGTATACAGAATAGCACTGTGTCTGTGTTTGTATACTACATATACTATATACAGATGAAAAAAAACGCACTTCACCAAGTCTCAGAATGTCGGGTGCCAGGTCAACTAATAGCATATCCAATTGTCCACACCATGAGGCTCCAGCAGGGGCTTATGAAGCAGACCAGACCAGCACTCCTTTAACTTATGAGTTGTTTTAATGCTTTGAAAAACAATGTGCAATATGAGCATAGTTCAAGCATAATTGGCAATCCAGCAATAAAATTGTTAGTATCTCACGATTCCTCTGGGGTCCTCAGACCAAACCAGCTACAGCTCCCAACAGCTGTTTCGGACCATGCCGTCATCAGGGGAGTATCAACCATCTGCAGCCTACCAATGCTTCTTTTATATGCTAATAATCAGACTCAATTGTGTACACCTGTCATGCTAATCCCCAATCCACAATCAGTGCTCACCACCGTGATTCCGTTGCCATGGGAACCCGCCGCCACCCTCACCGCCCACACCACACCCCCGTGTTTTCCTCCACCTCCCTGATCCCTCACTTACTGATTCCTTAGACTAGGCGCCGCCTGCACCGCTGTGTGATGCATCATTGCGTGACACATCCGCGACACACCACGCGCATGTGTTGCCTAGCTACACAACTACGTCACGCGTCGTCGCGACTAGTGTCCGTCAGATGACGCGCACACACGCGTTGCCCAGCAACCCGGTCAAACCAGGAAGCGTGTCCACAGTCAGGTTCCTGAGTAAGCCATCGACGGAGCATGTGTGTCAGTGTCAGGGTGTTGCCTAGCCACCACTGCACAACGTCCCCACAGTAGCTGCATCGACAGTGTATGGGATACAAACATATGTGAAAATGAATATAATTAAAAAGAATGCTGTGGCTGATGGCACACATCTCCTGGCCATGGGGCAAGTTAACACAATTAGCAACAATTACAATATACTAACCATATTATTTCCATAACCTAGCATTATAATAGACAACAGCCCCATCCAGCCTTAGTCTCCAAACAGATGTCAATCAGCCACAGCATCCAATACCTATCCAATCAAAACAATATACATATAAGTACAAAATATTTACAATACAAACAAACAGTTTTGATCATGAAATTTAGACTGTGAGGTACATCACCACAGGCCTACAAAGGCTTATAGGTAGACAGTACTAATTTAAATAACGGCAAACCTGTTCCACCAGTATAAACAATCAATATTGTCACAAAAACGGTGAAAATGACAGTTCCTCATTTAGTCCATCCGGGGTTAATGTGTTCATCTGGTAGATCCATCTACATTCTTGTCTCAACAACAAGTTACCCCTATCCCCACCTCTTCTCAACGGTGGTACATGATCTAATGGCATGAATCTGAAGTCCTTGATCAAGTGTCCACTGGCAACAAAATGTTTCGCCACTGGCGGAGTACTAGGCTCTATTTGTTGATAATCTTTTTTTATTGAAGACCGGTGCATTGAAATTCTTTCTTTGACCATCCGGATGGTCTTACCCACATAGAGCTTATTACATGGGCAAATGATGACATACGTCACATATCTGGTTTCGCATGTCAGCCTATGTCGGAGTTGGTACTCGTCCCCCAGACTTGGATGCACAAAGCTTTTTCCTGTCCGCATGAAGCTGCAGTTCGCACAGCTACCACATTTATAGGCTCCTTTTTGTGGACTTAACCAACCGGAACTTAAACCAACCCATGGGCTGATGTCGGAGTACGTGACCCTTTCTTTCAGATTCCCACTTCTTTTGTAGCTGAACAGTGGGGTATTACTACAATATCTGCTTAATACAGGGTCCGTCTGAACAATGTGCCAATGTTTAAGTATTGAATTTTTCACCAGGCCAGATGTTATAGCATAGGTACTAGCAAAGACCATCCGGTTTTCCGTGGATTTTCTCTCACGTGGTTTCAGCAGCTCCTCACGTTTCAAACTCAAGCATTTATCAATTGCTGTTTGTACTTCTCGCTGGTCATAACCGCGATCAACAAAATTCTGCCCCATTTTTGCCAGAGCCTCAGGTACTTGTGTGATGTCAGAAGTGATTCGTGCCACTCTCACTAATTGGGAAAATGGAAGCCCCTTCTTGAGGGGTTGAGGGTGAAAACTTGTCGCTAAAAGTAACGTATTTTTATCAGTTGGTTTTTTAAAAATATTCGTAGAGAAACAACCGTCCCTGATTCCCACTAGGACATCTACGTACTCAATTTCCACAAAACTATATTTACAGGTAAATTTGATGGAACCAGGTCTGCCGTTAAGATTATCAACAAAATCCAGTAGAGCCGTTTCACCACCAGTCCACAACAGGAACAGGTCATCTATGAACCTTACATAAAAAAATATAAATTTGGAAAATTTTGGATCCTGCATAACATTAAGCCGCTCAAAATCATACTTAAATAAATTTGCATATGAAGGGGCCATATTGGACCCCATAGCTGTCCCGTTTAACTGCAAATAAAATGAATTATCAAACAAAAAATAATTTTTATGCAAAATAATCTCTATCAGCAGTAACAAAAAATCAATCGGTGGACCTCCATATTGTGGACTGGCAGTGACGGCACTTCTTACAGCATCTAAACCTTCATTGTGTGCAATGTTGGTGTATAAACTGGTGACATCTAGTGTCACCAGCATACACCCTATAGGAGGTGGACCACATGCCCCAAGCTTGTTAATGAAGTCCGACGTGTCTCTGATATAAAAGGGGGTATCCTGAACTACCGGCTGAAGGTGGTAATCAACAAATTGGGATAAGGGCTGTCCCAATGATCCATTAGACGATATAATGGGCCTACCCGGAGGATCCACCAAACTCTTATGTATCTTGGGTAAGATATACAAGAGGGGAATCCTCGGGTAGTCTTGGGTCAGAAACCTTGCGGCTTGTTCGTAAATCCAACCATTAGTCTGTCCCAAGGAAATTATCGAATCAATCTCCCTTTTAAACTTATCAATCGGGTCAAAAGTGAGCTTTTTATAGCAGCTGATATCATTCAGCTGCCTAATGACTTCAGCAACATAATCACCCCTATTTAAAACAACTATACCCCCGCCCTTATCCGCAGGGCGGATGACTATGGCGGCATTGTTGCGTAGGAATTAATAGATGAATATTCTTCTTTGCTGAGATTGGAATGTTTAATCCTGGCCCTCTGTAACAATGGTAATGTATCTCTCTTAACCAGACGCAGGAACGTCTCAATAGAAGCATTTGAAGAGGGTGGGTCAAATACACTGGGAGTCTTGAATGGTATACACCTTTGCTCATTAGAAGATTTCTTACTAAAGAAATCCTTAAGTCTCAATTGCCTGTGGAATTTGTATAACTCTATTTCAAAATTAAATGGTTTCTGTCTATACGTTTGTACAAAAGTTAAACCCTTGGACAGAACCTGTATTTCTGAATCAGTCAATTCATAAGATGACAGGTTAAATACCGCTATCTGCGGTTCCCTTTGGCATTCTTTTCCCCTGTACTTTTTGTGTTTGACACCCCCTCTCCGTGTGCGTTTTCTACATCCTTGTCCCCGCCCCTTTGGCTGCGGGTGTACAGTTTCCCTCCTAAAAAAGTTGGTTTCTTTTGTTTACTGGATTGATCCGAATCACTTTGGGACGTATTGGATTCAATATCTGTAAACTGCCAGGCTGGTCTCCTACGGAAAGTCTGTCCTGTCGTCCATTGTCGTCTACTAGGTTGCGACAATAACCATGGGTACACTCTAAGATCCCTATAGTCCTCTTTTACCTTCTTATATTTTGTCTTTTTAAAAGCTAATAACTCAGCTCTAAATCCTGTCACACTCTCCTCTAATTTAGCTAACCAATCGGTGTTAGTATCTGTTTGAAAACTGTCTAACCCAGATGATTCACAAGCCCGCAATTCCTTTTCCACATTTTTCATATCACTATTGACCTGTTGTATCACTAAAAGCATTAGATCAAAGCTACATTGATTCAGGATAAGACACCACTGACGACAAAACTCTTTACAATTACGTCCGAGAGTTGGCTGGTTTCTAATCCTAAACCCTCTGGGGATTAAATTATCTTTATAGTACTGTGATAGAGTAAGCCCATGTAACTCCAACTCAACCAGCCTCTTACGTAAATGTTACAAATCATCATATATTTCCGATGGGCTATCCTGATCAAACGCTAATTGGTCTGTATTCGTGAATAGAATTTTCGACACATCCTTATCCAAAAATCTCTTTGTACCCGAGATGTCACCAGCACTAAATTCCATGATCAAAATGGTCACACACTTAAAAGACTATTAGCACTCAGTCTAAAACAAACAATAATAAATAACAAACACTGTAAAACCGTGGTGCAGTTTTGAATCCAATTGCGGAAATCAATAAACAGATGAAAAAAAACGCACTTCACCAAGTCACAGAATGTCGGGTGCCAGGTCAACTAATAGCATATCCAATTGTCCACACCATGAGGCTCCAGCAGGGGCTTATGAAGCAGACCAGACCAGCACTCCTTTAACTTATGAGTTGTTTTAATGCTTTGAAAAACAATGTGCAATATGAGCATAGTTCAAGCATAATTGGCAATCCAGCAATAAAATTGTTAGTATCTCACGATTCCTCTGGGGTCCTCAGACCAAACCAGCTACAGCTCCCAACAGCTGTTTAGGACCATGCCGTCATCAGGGGAGTATCAACCATCTGCAGCCTACCAATGCTTCTTTTATATGCTAATAATCAGACTCAATTGTGTACACCTGTTATGCTAATCCCCAATCCACAATCAGTGCTCACCACCGTGATTCCGTTGCCATGGGAACCCGCCGCCACCCTCACCGCCCACACCACACCCCCGTGTTTTCCTCCACCTCCCTGATCCCTCACTTACTGATTCCTTAGACTAGGCGCCGCCTGAACCTCTGTGTGACGCGCCATCGCGTGACACATCCGCGACACGCCGCGCGTATGTGTTGCCTAGCAACACAACTGCGTCACGCGTCATCGCGACTAGTGTCCGTCAGATGACGCGCACACACGCGTTGCCCAGCAACCCGGTCAAACCAGGAAGCGTGTCCACAGTCAGGTTCCTGAGTAAGCCATCGACGGAGCATGTGTGTCAGTGTCAGGGTGTTGCCTAGCCACCACTGCACAACGTCCCCACAGTAGCTGCATCGACAGTGTATGGGATACAAACATATGTGAAAATGAATATATTTAAATAGAATGCTGTGGCTGATGGCACACATCTCCTGGCCATGGGGCAAGTTAACACAATTAGCAAAAATTACAATATACTAACCATATTGACTGTGGACACGCTTCCTGGTTTGACTGGGTTGCTGGGCAATGCATGTGTGCGCGTCATCTGATGGACACTAGTCGCGATGACGCGGGACGCAGTTGTGTTGCTAGGCAACACATGCGCGTGCGGCGTGTCACGGATGTGTCACGCGATGACGCGTCACACAGTGGTGCAGGCGGCGCCTAGTCTAAGGAATCAGTAAGTGAGGGATCAGGGAGGTGGAGGAAAACACGGGGGGGTGGTGTGGGCGGTGAGGGTGGCGGCGGGTTCCCATGGCAACGGAATCACGGTGGTGAGCACTGATTGTGGATTGGGGATTAGCATAACAGGTGTACACAATTGAGTCTGATTATTAGCATATAAAAGAAGCATTGGTAGGCTGCAGATGGTTGATACTGCCCTGATGACGGCATGGTCCGAAACAGCTGTTGGGAGCTGTAGCTGGTTTGGTCTGAGGACCCCAGAGGAATCGTGAGATACTAACAATTTTATTGCTGATTGCCAATTATGCTTGAACTATGCTCATATTGCACATTGTTTTTCAAAGCATTAAAACAACTCATAAGTTAAAGGAGTGTTGGTCTGGTCTGCTTCATAAGCCCCTGCTGGAGCCTCATGGTGTGGACAATTGGATATGCTATTAGTTGACCTGGCACCCGACATTCTGTGACTTGGTGAAGTGCGTTTTTTTTCATCTGTTTATTGATTTCCGCAATTGGATTCAAAACTGCACCACGGTTTTACAGTGTTTGTTATTTATTATTGTTTGTTTTAGACTGAGTGCTAATAGTCTTTTAAGTGTGTGACCATTTTGATCATGGAATTTAGTGCTGGTGACATCTCGGGTACAAAGAGATTTTTGGATAAGGATGTGTCGAAAATTCTATTCACGAATACAGACCAATTAGCGTTTGATCAGGATAGCCCATCGGAAATATATGATGATTTGTTACGTTTACGTAAGAGGCTGGTTGAGTTGGAGTTACATGGGTTTACTCTATCACAGTACCATAAAGATAGTTTAATCCCCAGAGGGTTTAGGATTAGAAACCAGCCGACTCTCGGACGTAATTGTAAAGAGTTTTGTCGCCAGTGGTGTCTTATCCTGAATCAATGTAGCTAAATTAGAGGAGAGTGTGACAGGATTTAGAGCTGAGTTATTAGCTTTTAAAAAGACAAAATATAAGAAGGTAAAAGAGGACTATAGGGCTTTAGAGTGTACCCATGGTTATTGTCGCAACCTAGTAGACGACAATGGAATACAGGACAGACTTTCCGTAGGAGACCAGCCAGGCAGTTTACAGATATTGAATCCAATACGTCCCAAAGTGATTCGGATCAATCCAGTAAACAAAAGAAACAAACTTTTTTAGGAGGGAAACTGTACACCCGCAGCCAAAGGGGCGGGGACAAGGATGTAGAAAACGCACACGGAGAGGGGGTGTCAAACACAAAAAGTACAGGGGAAAAGAATGCCAAAGGGAACTGCAGATAGCGGTATTTAACCTGCCATCTTATGAATTGACTGATTCAGAAATACAGGTTCTGTCCAAGGGTTTAACTTTTGTACAAACGTATAGACAGAAACCATTTGATTTTGAAATAGAGTTATACAAATTCCAAAGGCAATTGAGACTTAAGGATTTCTTTAGTAAGAAATCTTCTAATGAGCAAAGGTGTATACCATTCAAGACTCCCAGTGTATTTGACCCACCCTCTTCAAATGCTCTATTGAGACGTTCATGCGTCTGGTTAAGAGAGATACATTACCATTGTTACAGAGGGCCAGGATTAAACATTCCAATCTCAGCAAAGAAGAATATTCATCTATTAAATCCCTACGCAACAATGCCGCCATAGTCATCCGCCCTGCGGATAAGGGCGGGGGTATAGTTGTTTTAAATAGGGGTGATTATGTTGCTGAAGTCATTAGGCAGCTGAATGATATCAGCTGCTATACAAAGCTCACTTTTGACCCGACTGATAAGTTTAAAAGGGAGATTGATTCGATAATTTCCTTGGGACAGACTAATGGTTGGATTGACAAACAAACCGCAAGGTTTCTGACCCAAGACTACCAGAGGATTCCCCTCTTGTATGTCTTACCCAAGATACATAAGAGTTTGGTGGATCCTCCGGGTAGGCCCATTATATCGTCTAATGGATCATTGGGACAGCCCTTATCCCAATTTGTTGATTACCACCTTCAGCCGGTAGTTCAGGATACCCCCTTTTATATCAGAGACACGTCGGACTTCATTAACAAGCTTGGGGCATGTGGTCCACCTCCTATAGGGTGTATGCTGGTGACACTAGATGTCACCAGTTTATACACCAACATTGCACACAATGAAGGTGTAGATGCTGTAAGAAGTGCCGTCACCGCCAGTCCACAATATGGAGGTCCACCGATTGATTTTTTGTTACTGCTGATAGAGATTATTTTGCATAAAAATTATTTTTTGTTTGATAATTCATTTTATTTGCAGTTAAACGGGACAGCTATGGGGTCCGATATGGCCCCTTCATATGCAAATTTATTTATGTACGATTTTGAGCGGCTTAATATTATGCAGGATCCAAAATTTTCCAAATTTATATTTTTTTATGTAAGGTTCATAGATGACCTGTTCCTGTTGTGGACTGGTGGTGAAACGGCTCTACTGGATTTTGTTGATAATCTTAACTGCAGACCTGGTTCCATCAAATTTACCTGTAAATATAGTTTTGTGGAAATTGAGTACCTAGATGTCCTAGTGGGAATCAGGGACGGTTGTTTCTCTACGAATATTTTTAAAAAACCAACTGATAAAAATACGTTACTTTTAGCGACAAGTTTTCACCCTCAACCCCTCAAGAAGGGGCTTCCATTTTCCCAATTAGTGAGAGTGGCACGAATCACTTCTGACATCACACAAGTACCTGAGGCTCTGGCAAAAATGGGGCAGAATTTTGTTGATCGCGGTTATGACCAGCGAGAAGTACAAACAGCAATTGATAAATGCTTGAGTTTGAAACGTGAGGAGCTGCTGAAACCACGTGAGAGAAATCCACGGAAAACCGGATGGTCTTTGCTAGTACCTATGCTATAACATCGGGCCTGGTGAAAAAATCAATACTTAAACATTGGCACATTGTTCAGATGGACCCTGTATTAAGCAGATATTGTAGTAATACCCCACTGTTCAGCTACAAAAGAAGTGGGAATCTGAAAGAAAGGGTCACGTACTCCGACATCAGCCCACGGGTTGGTTTATTTTCCGGTTGGTTAAGTCCACAAAAAGGAGCCTATAAATGTGGTAGCTGTGCGAACTGCAGCTTCATGCGGACAGGAAAAAGCTTTGTGCATCCAAGTCTGGGGGACGAGTACCAACTCCGACATAGGCTGACATGCGAAACCAGATATGTGACGTATGTCATCATTTGTCCATGTAATAAGCTCTATGATGGTAAGACCATCCGGATGGTCAAAGAAAGAATTTCAATGCACCGGTCTTCAATAAAAAAAGCTTATCAACAAATAGAGCCAAGTACTCCGCCAGTGGCGAAACATTTTGTTGCCAGTGGACACTTGATCAAGGACTTCAGATTCATGCCATTAGATCATGTACCACCGTTGAGAAGAGGTGGGGATAGGGGTAACTTGTTGTTGAGACAAGAATGTAGATGGATCTACCAGATGAACACATTAACCCCGGATGGACTAAATGAGGAACTGTCATTTTCACCGTTTTTGTGACAATATTGATTGTTTATACTGGTGGAACAGGTTTGCCGTTATTTAAATTAGTACTGTCTACCTATAAGCCTTTGTAGGCCTGTGGTGATGTACCTCACAGTCTAAATTTCATGATCAAAACTGTTTGTTTGTATTGTAAATATTTTGTACTTATATTGTTTTGATTGGATAGGTATTGGATGCTGTGGCTGATTGACATATCTGTTTGGAGACTAAGGCTGGATGGGGCTGTTGTCTATTATAATGCTAGGTTATGGAAATAATATGGTTAGTATATTGTAATTGTTGCTAATTGTGTTAACTTGCCCCATGGCCAGGAGATGTGTGCCATCAGCCACAGCATTCTATTTAAATATATTCATTTTCGCATATGTTTGTATCCCATACACTGTCGATGCAGCTACTGTGGGGACGTTGTGCAGTGGTGGCTAGGCAACACCCTGACACTGACACACATGCTCCGTCGATGGCTTACTCAGGAACCTGACTGTGGACACGCTTCCTGGTTTGACCGGGTTGCTGGGCAACGCGTGTGAGCGTCATCTGATGGACACTAGTCGCGATGACGCGTGATGCAGTTGTATTGCTAGGCAACACATACGTGCGGCGTGTCGCGGATGTGTCACGCGATGACGCATCACACAGTGGTGCAGGCGGCGCCTAGTCTAAGGAATCAGTAAGTGAGGGATCAGGGAGGTGGAAGAAAACACGGGGGTGTGGTGTGGGCGGTGAGGGTGGCGGCGGGTTCCGATGGCAACGGAATCACGGTGGTGAGCACTGATTGTGGATTGGGGATTAGCATAACAGGTGTACACAATTGAGTCTGATTATTAGCATATAAAAGAAGCATTGGTAGGCTGCAGATGGTTGATACTCCCCTGATGACGGCATGGTCCGAAACAGCTGTTGGGAGCTGTAGCTGGTTTGGTCTGAGGACCCCAGAGGAATCGTGAGATACTAACAATTTTATTGCTGGATTGCCAATTATGCTTGTACTATGCTCATATTGCACATTGTTTTTCAAAGCATTAAAACAACTCATAAGTTAAAGGAGTGCTGGTCCTTTCTGCTTCATAAGCCCCTGCTGGAGCCTCATGGTGTGGACAATTGGATATATATATATATATATATATATATATGTGCCAATAGAGGAATGGGCGCACTTGGGTTGTTTTTCCACCCAATATTCAACGGGGAAAAACAGCAGTCTCCCTAAGATATTTACTCCTAATTTGTGAGCATAAAACCACATTTAAGATGTTCCATGTAAAATTTATTACAACATAAAAGCAATGATACAAAACGGTATAGTATCTCTTCTTGCAGATAACACCATATAGTACAGAGGACCAGTTGAAATAACTTTGATAGATTCCTCCTTCTCCTTTGACAATTCGGAGATTTGATGTTTATGAACAAATAACCAGTGTAATGTAAAGTTTACACTGGTTGTGACTTGAAGCTATTGTAGCTGCTGGCAAGGTTACACACGCATATGAAATTGTGGTAGACCTGTGTATTTGAACTTGTTATCCAAATCCCTGAATCATAAGGTCACATACCTATTTGAACTTGCGTTCAGGCCTATGCGTTTGAACTTGTTATTCAAGCACTTAACCATAAGGCTTAATCTAACTTTCACCTGTGTACCCCACCGGTGTGTGGTTTTTTCAAGTATCCAGAATACGTAATTGCCATTTTATTGATGCACTAACAGTATTTATCAAGCACTAGAGACATACCCCTGATGAAGTCTTAGAGTAAGACGAAACGCGTCGGGTTATTTGTTCATAAACATCAAATCTCCGAATTGTCAAAGGAGAAGGAGGAATCTATCAAAGTTATTTCAACTGGTCCTCTGTACTATATGGTGTTATCTGCAAGAAGAGATACTATACCGTTTTGTATCATTGCTTTTATGTTGTAATAAATTTTACATGGAACATCTTAAATGTGGTTTTATGCTCACAAATTAGGAGTAAATATCTTAGGGAGACTGCTGTTTTTCCCCGTTGAATATTGGGTGGAAAAACAACCCAAGTGCGCCCATTCCTCTATTGGCACATATTTGTATCTTTTTAGTCCCTCCTAACAAGGGACTTAGTGGAATTTGGCAGCCTTAACCCAATCCTTTCTCACTTTCTGTTTAATAGCGCAAAAGGGAGAGTATCTGTTTTGTTTATATATATATATATATATATATACACTGCTCAAAAAAATAAAGGGAACACTAAAATAACACATCCCAGATCTGAATGAATGAAATATTCTTCTTAAATACTTTGTTCTTTACATAGTTGAATGTGCTGACAACAAAATCACACAAAAATGATCAATGGAAATCAAATTTATTAACCCATGGAGGTCTGGATTTGGAGTCACACTAAAAATTAAAGTGGAAAAACACACTACAGGCTGATCCAACTTTGATGTAATGTCCTGAAAACAAGTCAAAATGAGGCTCAGTAGTGTGTGTGGCCTCCACGTGCCTGTATGACCTCCCTACAACGCCTGGGCATGCTCCTGATGAGGTGGTGGATGGTCTCCTGAGGGATCTCCTCCCAGACCTGGACTAAAGCATCCTGGACAGTCTGTGGTGCAACATGGCGTTGGTGGATGGAGCGAGACATGATGTCCCAGATGTGCTCAATTGGATTCAGGTCTGGGGAACGGGAGGGCCAGTCCATAGCATCAATGCCTTCGTCTTGCAGGAACTGCTGACACGCTCCAGCCACATGAGGTCTAGCATTGTCTTGCATTAGGAGGAACCCAGGGCCAACCACACCAGCATATGGTCTCACAAGGGGTCTGAGGATCTCATCTCGGTACCTAATGGCAGTCAGGCTACCTCTGGCAAGCACATGGAGGGCTGTGCGGCCCCCCAAAGAAATGCCACCCCACACCATTACTGACCCACTGCCAAACCGATCATGCTGGAGGATGTTGCAGGCAGCAGAACGTCCTCCTTGACATCTCCAGACTCTGTCACGTCTGTCACATGTGCTCAGTGAGAACCTGCTTTCATCTGTGAAGAGCACAGAGCGCCAGTGGCAAATTTGCCAATCTTGGTGTTCTTTGGCAAATGCCAAATGTCCTGCACGGTGTTGGGCTGTAAGCACAACCCCCACCTGTGGACGTCGGGCCCTCATACCACCCCCATGGAGTCTGTTTCTGATCGTTTGAGTAGATACATGCACATTTGTTGCTTGCTGGAGGTCATTTTGCAGGGCTCTGGCAGTACTCCTCCTGTTCCTACTTGCACAAAGGCGGAGGTAGCGGTTCTGCTGCTGGGTTGTTGCCCTCCTACGGCCTCCTCCACGTCTCCTGATGTACTGGCCGGTCTCCTGGTAGCGCCTCCATGCTTTGGACACTACGCTGACAGACACAGCAAACCTTGCCACAGCTCACATTGATGTGCCATCCTGGATGAGCTGCACTACCTGAGCCACTTGTTTGGGTTGTAGACTCCGTCTCATGCTACCACTAGAGTGAAAGCACCGCCAGCTTTCAAAAGTGACCAAAACATCAGCCAGAAAGCATAGGAGCTGAGAAGCGGTCTGTGGTCACCACCTGCAGAACAACTCCTTTATTGGGGGTGTCTTGCTAATAGCCTATAATTTCCACCTGTTGTCTATTCCATTTGCACAACAGCATGTGAAATTGATTGTCAATCACTGTTGCTTCCTAAGTGGACAGTTTGGTTTGATTTCACAGAAGTGTGATTGACTTGGAGTTACATTGTGTTGTCTAAGTGTACCCTTTATTTTTTTGAGTAGAGTAGTATATATATCTATATCTATATATATCTCTCTCTCTCTCTATATATATTTATATATATATACATATACATATGTGTGTGTGTGTGTGTGTGTGTGTGTGTGTGTGTGTGTGTGTGTGTGTGTGTGTGTATAAATGTGTGTGTGTGTGTGTGTGTGTGTGTGTGTGTGTGTGTATACATATATGTATATGTGTGTGTGTGTGTGTGTGTATATATATATATATATATATGTGTGTGTGTGTATATGTGTGTGTGTGTGTGTGTATATATATATATATATATATGTGTGTGTGTGTGTGTGTGTATATATATGTGTATATATATATATATATGTATGTATATATATATATATATATATATACGGTTCTTCCACATGTAAAACAAAAATGAATGGTGCACTTTTTGACTGAAGTATAAAGCTCACATCTCAGTTAAAATTCATCAGCATAGAAACCGTTCCCTTAGTGCTACCAATTAGTCGCCAGGTATACGATCCACGATACTGTGTCTCTATGATATTCAGTACAGTCTTATGTTCATCAGAACCGGCATGTGACGTCAGCGTGTCCATTACATCCTCCAACTGAGATGTATGTGAGCATTATACTTCAGTAAAAACAAGACCAGCGGTGCGGCACTCGGCACAATGCAGACTAGCAAAACAGTGGATTAAATTCATCCTGCTGGTTTACTGGTTTTTATTGTGACAAGTGCCGCAACGCTGGACTTATATTATATATTCAGAGAATATGCTAGCCAATTTTATATTATAATCTAAATATATATGGACATAGAGCAGGGAGCAATTCCTGAACATAGGTGGTCATTCCGAGTTGTTCGCTCGTTGCCGATTTTCTCTATATTGCGATTAGTCGCTTACTGCGCATGCGCAATGTTCGCAGTGCGTCTGCACCAAGTACATTTGCTAAAAAGTTAGGTATTTTACTCACGTCATTACGAGGATTTTTCATTGTTCTGGTGATCGGAGTGTGATTGACAGGAAGTGGGTGTTTCTGGGCGGAAACTGGACGTTTTATGGGTGTGTGCGGAAAAACACTGCCGTTTCTGGGAAAAACGCGGGAGTGCCTGGAGAAACGGGCGAGTGTCTGGGCGAACGCTAGGTGTGTTTGTGACGTCAAACCAGGAACGAAACTGACTGAACTGTTCGCAGTGGCAGAGTAAGTCCCGAGCTACTCAGAAACTGCAAAGAAATTTCTATTCGCAATTATGCAAATCTTTCGTTCGCAATTCTGCTAAGCTAAGATTCACTCCCAGTAGGCGGCGGCTTAGCATGTGCAACGCTGCTAAAAGCAGCTAGCGAGCGAACAACTCGGAATGAGGGCCATAGAGCTGTTAATAACAAATTAAAAAATGGCTGCATTCAAAAACAGTCCATCCGTAAAGAAGACCAGGTGTCCTAGCGCAGAAGCTCATGAATCAAAATCCAAACACAAGCACACTTATGCTGGGTACACACTAGACGATACATACTGTACACTCCATGAGCGATATCATCAGTGTTTCCCCTTGAACTCCTGGCCGAACGAGGTAGTGCATACACAATGAACGATATTGCTATCCTGCCTCTGTGCTGTACATGCATCATCAACGACATAGTCAAAATTGACCTGCATGTACAGACGACCTTGTTAACGAGAGCGCATCGTTAACATTATTGTGTGTACACACTGGACAAAGGGGGTCATTCAGATCTGATTGCTGCTGTGCGTTTTCGCACCGCGGGCGATCAGCAATAAACTGCATATGCACCGCAATGTGCACGCACATCGGCAAACAACAACAGGCATCACTGGTCAATGACAGGATGGTGCGAAAAATGCAATCGCACAGCCATTCGCATGCTGATTGAGAGGAAGAGGCAATTTGTGGGTGGTAACTGACTGTTTTCTGAGAGTGTCAGGGAAAACGCAAGCATTCCCAAGTATTTTCAGGGAGGGTGTGTGACGTCAGCTCCAGATCCAATCAGCCTGTTCTCATCACACTGTAGGAGTAAGCCCTGGGCTGCGCACACACTGTACACAGTGGAAAAATCATTTAATGGTGAGTGAGGTATGAACGGATTTGCAGCTGTCTGCTGACTGAGGGATTTTTAGCAGCACGACGTACACATGCGATCGTACACACATGCACGGCGAATATACACTCCCCTTAGGTCGCGACTATTTGAACGCAGGACAACAAATTTAGCAGCCCGGCAATCAGGTCTGACTCACCCCCAATATTACAAATGATATAGCTCAAAAGGGTGAAAATTTGCGATATCATTTAAAATATTTCCTAGTGTGTAGGCTTTACTCTTCTAAAGCCTTATTATGGTCGTGTGGGCTTTTTTTAATCATCTACAATCACATTGCATACCTGATTTAGAACGCTGGCTAGTTTAGAGTACACATGCGCTCCCTGTATTTGATTAAATATTTTTCTTGGTTGCTATAAATCGTTGTAAGCTGGGAAAGGCTATTTTAAAAATAGTTAAGCATTATATATCTATTAACAGTCCAATGTTGTACTGCTATCAGTATTATTTGCACTGCTGTTAATCCTTTTTCAACTTTGTAAAAAGACTGTTGCCAGCCAAGTTTATCTATTGTATTCCTTAGCAACCAGGGAAAGCATTTTAACTGTATTGTACTTTAGCTGTATAAATGTATAGTTTGGAGCAGAGAAGGGAAAGGGGGACATTATAGAAACTTAGAACACAAGCGCATGCACTGAAACTAGAGGGAGGTAGGTTTAGTGGAAATTTAAGGAAAAATTACTTTACAGAAAGGGTAGTGGACAAGTGGAATAGCTTCCCAATTTGTGGCTAATTGGTGGCATGCCAGGGGCATATGGAAATGTTTGGTATCGTGTCACAGCCATATGAAGATGTTTGAGGGCATGATGACCACTAATCTCTTCTCTCTTTATCCCTAGGTTGACAGTTCTCTACACAGCGACTGTGTGCTTGAATCCTGAGCGAACCTACAGATTCAGACCACCTGGACACAGTAGCAAGGTAAGAGATGTTATGATTATCTCCGTAAAAATGTTATTGTCAGAGGGATCAATAAATACTGCCTGCTTTTGTGTGTAACTCAGACATACTGGACAGCATCCTTTTACACTACAGCTTAGTCCTTAGTTTTGACACACCCCTCCCTGATCTAAATCCCTCCTCATATTTTACAACTGCCACACCTGCAGTGCAACATGCTCAATGACTTATTTTTTTTTTTTCTTTACTTCCATCTCAGAATCAGACCCAATGTTCTTACCTCATATGCTTACAGAAGTTTTTAAAAACAATTTATTTCTATGGACATTACTATTGTATTATATTGTAATATTTAGCATGCCATGTTTATTGTGACTCTTCTATTTTATTTGATTCAGTAAAATGTACATTTTAATATTACTTTGCCTAAAGTGTATTTCAGGAGCGTATGGTGGGGGTTGATATATTATAGTTATTATGTTTAGCACTATACATTTTACATATTATGTAACTCTGATTATAATAATTTGAACCAATGTACTGTTTGCCTGTCACTGGGGTGTTGCTTGGGATGCTGTGTGTACTGTATGGGGGGCAATTGAATATAGAGTGACTATAGTCTATGGTGGTCACTTGGATCATGCTGAGTTTCATAAACCTGTTTTTTCTCTCTTTAAAGCAAATTGCGCAAACATGAGTAACAGGCATAAAACTCCACGTGTGTATAAAAGTAGTGCAGAAAAAAGGAAATTGGCTGAAGAACGTGAGAGTAAGCAACAAGAAACTATTGCAAAGGTCGGAAGAATTGAGAACTACTTCACGAGTGTGAGACAGCCTGCTGTGGTAGCTTCAACATTGTCAGTGTCAGCAGTGTCATCATGTTCACCTACATGTTCACCTACATCCAGCGGTGCAAGTGTGCGGGTACGCTCGGGTACGGAGTAACCTTAAGAATTTGGCAGCGGGTACGCAGTACCACCTGTCACACACTTTGCCATTACCACAATTATAATGTTCCACAAAGCAACAAGACCATGGTGCTTGGCAGCATGACGGCTCCTCCCACTTTGTCAGGGTTACTGGGAGTGCAACAGTGGCTGTTATAATGGAGGCATTACTATATATTGTTATTAAATTGGGGGAATTACTATATATTTCTATTATTCTGGAGGTATCACTATATATTTCTATTATAAGGGAGGCATTACTATATATTTTTAGCCTTTCCTCCAGATAAAAAAAAGGGCCTGTCATGTGGTCACGCCGCTAGTGTCATGTAGCCACTCCTACTAGCAGCATGTGGCCACACACCCTCACAACACGTGATCACGCCCATTTTTCAGCACTCAATATCACTAAGAAAATATTTCTACTTGCACCATTGCCTACATCACAACAAGAAGCAGAGATAGCAACTACTACTCTGTCACATGGTAGTGAAGTATCCGTTGAAGATATTAGTGATTCAATGATGGAAGAAAATACTGAGCACCAATATGAAGAAATTGGGTCCCAAAATCCTGGACTAGGCAATGATATTGTCTTATGGCCAGAAACACCCACACAGGAAATGATCTCCTTTTGGGCAAAGAGAGGATCAGCTCAATTACAAAACTGTGATGATCAATTGCTAGAGAAATCCACTCCACAAGAACTGTCCAAGGATGGGAAGCAATTTATGCGAAAATGTACACGGAATTTATTTAATCGGAAAACTCAGAACAATAAAACAATTAATCATTCCTGGCTCTGCTTCTCTCCAACAACTGGAATGGTTTACTGTTACATGTGTAAACTTGTTGCTACAGAAAAGAAACAATTATCTAGTTCTGAATTTTGTGACTGAAAACATGGAAATATACGGTTCATTGAACATGAAAAATCCAAAGCTCATCTAGAATCTGCATTCATCTTGGCAAAGCGTGGGAAAATAACTGGAGGAGTCGACCAGAATTTGGCACAACAGGAAAAAGAATTTTGTGGATACTGGCGAAAGCTTTTTATGCGTGTTGTGAGCACCATAAAATGTATTGATGAGCGTGGATTGGCTTTTCGTGGTACAGAAGAAAGTGATGGCATCACCATAGAATGGAAATTATCTTGGAATTTTGGAATTGCTTTCAGAATATGATCCATTTCTTTCTTCTCATATTAAATTAAATGCAAATAAAGGTCGTGGTCATACAAATTACCTTTCATCCACCATTTGTGAAGAAATAATTGGGATAATGGGTCAACACCTTTTGAAGCAGATAATTGCAAGAATAAAGGAATCAAAGTACTACTCAGTGTCCCTTGATTCAACCCCAGATGAGTCTAACATTGATCAGCTGACTTTGGTTATACGTTACATAGAGTACACATCCCCAAAAGAAAGGTTTCTAACTTTCATGCCCAACCATGGCCATACAGGTGCTGCTATGGCTAATGCGTTACTTGAATTTTTGGCCTGTCATGACATTGATATAACTGACTGCCGAGGACAGTCCTATGATAATGCTGCAAACATGAGTGCCAAGTACCAAGTAATGCAAGCCCACATAAAAGAAAAAAATAGCTTGTCAGTTTTTGTACCATGTTGTGGACACTCTCTGAATTTAGTCAGAAAATCGGCAGCCAATACATGCTCTGCCGCTGTACGTTACTTTGATTTTGTACAGCAAATATATGTATTTTTCAATGCATCTCTAACACGTTATGCAATTCCAAAGGAAACATTGTCCCAGGCACACAAACGGCTATATGTTCCCAAAAGACTGAGTGAAACTCGTTGGTCCTGTTTGAGCTGATGCAACAAAAGCCATTGTACAAGGATATGAAAAGATAAAAGAAGCACTAGATGACTTCATGTGACGAGGAGCAGAAGGATGTAGTTCGAAATTAAGCTGATAGTCTTCATGAGAAGATGAGTACATTGGAAATTGCATTGTACACTTCTTTCTGCAATGATATTTTAGAAAGATTTAATGCAACTTATCACATACTACAGGACCCTACATTGGTTCTCAATTCTGCAGTAACAGCACTCAAGTCTTTAAAAACATTTGTAGAGTCAAAGAGAGAAAGTTTTGATGAATAAGAGAATTCAGGGAAGAGATTGTTTGGAACATCCGATTATGCTCAGATTCGTCATCGCATGAGAAATCTTCGCCTCAACCCACTGTATTATGGTAAAGCAGAGTCTGCCCAGATGACTCCCAGTTGTTGACCAGGTTTATTTCATCCTTAACGGAGAGAATAGCTGCTTATGATATGGTTTGTGAGCGGTTTGGGTTCCTTAACCGACTTGAAGAGTTGAATTCTTTTGAAATATATTCAGCTGCAGACAGTCTTCTCAGCATATACCAGAATGACCTAGAGCATAACCTTGGTAATGAGTTAGTGCATTTTGCTGCCATTGTGAAGCTTTACAAAGAAGACTACAACCGCAATATGCCAAAGGAACTGTTCTTCTACAAAATTCTTGTAGAGAAAAATTTAAAGTCAAGATTTCCAAATGTTGAAATTAGAGAATCTACTTGGTAATGATGGTGTCAAACTGCAGTGGGGAACGATCTTTTTCAAATATGAAGATCATAAAGAACAGACTTAGAACAGCAATGACTCAAAGTCGTCTCTCGTGGCTCACGCTGATGAGTATTGAACATGAGATAATGCGTGAACTTGATTTCAATTATGTCATTCACTTATTTGCTTCTCAAAAAGTCAGGAAGCATGTTTTCTAATAGTTTAAATGCATAAAGTAAATATGAGTCCATAGTTTAAAACATGCTGTAAATACAGTGCATCCGGAAAGTATTCACAGTGCTTAATTTTTTCCACATTTTAAAATAAAAAACTAAGAAATCACATGTACATAAGTATTCACAGCCTTTGTTCAATACTTTGTTGATGCACCTTTGGCAGCAATAATAGCCTCAAGTCTTTTTTAATATAATGCCACAAGCTTGGCACACCTATCTTTGGACAGTTTTGCCCATTCCTCTTTGCAGCACCTCTCAAGCTCCATCAGGTTGGATGGGAAGCGTCTGTGCACAGCCATTTTCAGATCTCTCCAGAGATGTTCAACCAGTTTCTAGTCTGGTCTCTGGCTGGGTCACTCAAGAACATTCACAGAGTTGTCCTGAAGCCACTACTTTGATATCTTGGCTGTGTGCTTAGGGTTGTTGTCCTGCTGAAAGATGAACAATCACCCCAGTCTGAGGTCAAGAGCAGTCTGGAGCAGGTTTTCATCCAGGATGTCTCTGTACATTGCTGCATTCATCTTTCCCTCTATCCTGACTAGTCTCCCAGTTCTTGCTGCTGAAAAACATCCCCACAGCATGATGCTGCCACCACCATGCTTCACTGTAGGGATGGTATTGGCTTGGTGATGAGCGGTGCCTGGTTTCCTCCAGACATGATGCCTGGCATTCACGCCAAAGAGTTCAATCTTTGTCTCATCAGACCAGAGAATTTTGTTTCTCCTGGTCTGAGAGTACTTCAGGTGCATTTTGGCAAACTCCAGGTGGGCTGCCATGTGCTTTATACTAAGGACTTGCTTCCGTATGGCCACTCTACTATACAGGCCTGATTGTGGATTGCTGCAGAGATAGATGTCCTTGTGGAAGGTTCTCCTCTCTCCGCAGAGGAATGCTGTAGCTCGGACAGTGTGACCATCGTATTCTTGGTCACCTCCCTGGCTAGGGCCCTTCTCCCCCTATCGCTCAGTTTAGACATCCGGCCAGCCCTAGAAGAGTCCTGGTGGTTCCGAACTTTTTCCATTTACGGATGATGGAGGCCACTGTGCTCATTGGGACCTTCAAAGCAGCAGATATTTTTCTGTACACATCCCCAGATTTGTGCCTCGAGACAATCCTGTCTTGGAGTTCTACAGACAATTCCTTTGATGTCATGCTTGGTTTGTGCTCAGACATGCACTGTCAAGTGTGGGACCTTACATAGACAGGTGTGTGCCTTTCCAAATCATGTCCAATCAACTGAACTTACCCCAGGTGGCTCCAATTAAGCTGTAGGAACATCTCAAGGATGATCAGTGGAAACAGGATGCACCTGAGCTCAATTTTTGAGCTTCATGGTAAAGGCTGTGAATACTTATGTACATGTGATTTCTTAGTTTTTTATTTTTAATAAATTTGCAAAAATCTCAAAAAATCTTTTTCATGTTGTCATTATGGGGTATTGTGTGTAGAATTTTGAGGTAAAAATTAATTTATTCCATTTTGGAATAAGGCTGTAACATAACAAAATGTGGAAAAAGTGAAGCACTGTGAATACTTTCCAGATGCACTGTATGATGTAAGCTCTCAAGCAGGACCATCTTCCCTTGTGTTTTTCCTTCGCTTGCTACTATCATCCCCTTCCGATTGCGTACAATAGCACCTAAAATGTTATTGCTGATGCCCTGCTGCTTACTTGGGTACTGTGACTGCCAATGCAGCAATGTTTATACACCTTGTCCATGTCCTTTAATGCTCTGTATTGTAAGTCACATTTTCTTGTTTTGTTCTTAATGTCTCTGTTTGTGTACTTTGTACAATGCTGCAGACCAGGGCCGGCTCTAGGCACGTTCGACTAGAGCGGCCGCGCGGGGCGCCACCCTTAATGGGCGCCGCGCGCTGGCGCCGCCATAGTCTTACCTGGAGCCGGCCCTGTACACTGCAGGCAGCTCTCCCCGCCGTCCCCGGCCTTTCAAAACTGTGCGCTGCGCTGCGCGGCGCCGGCGTCTGACGTCAGACGCCGCGCAGCGCGCACCAAGCGGCCGGGAACAGTCGGTGGCCCTCAGGCTCAACAGCAGCACGTCCCCTCCCAGCGTCGCCGCAGGTATGTTGGGATCGTCGGGGCCGGGCACTGTGTGGGGGCACTGGCACTGTGTGTGGGGGCACTGGCACTGTGTGGGGGCACTGGCACTATGTGGGGGCATTGGCACTGTGTGGGGGCATATCTGCACTGTGGGGGCAATGGCACTGTGTGGGGGCATATCTGCACTGTGGGGGCACTGGCACAGTGTGGGGGCATATCTGTCGCTGTGGGGTCATATCTGCACTGTGGGGGCATTTATGAATCTTGCACTGTGGGGGCACTGGCACTATGTGGGGGCATTGGCACTGTGTGGGGGCATATCTGCACTGTGGGGGCACTGGCACTGTGTGGGGGCATATCTGCACTGTGGGGGCACTGGCACAGTGTGGGGTCATATCTGTCGCTGTGGGGTCATATCTGCACTGTGGGGGCATTTATGAATCTTGCACTGTGGGGACATTTATGTATCTGGCACTGTGGGGGCATTTATCTGGCACTGTGGGGGGCATTCATTTATCTGGCACTGCGGGGGGGGGCATTTATCTGTGCACTGTGAGGGGGCATTAATGTATCTGGCACTGTGGGGGCATTTCTGGCACTGTGGGGGCATATCTGCGCTGTGGGGGCATTTATGTATCTGCACTGTGGGGGCATGTATGTATCTGGCACTGTGGGGGCATGTATGTATCTGGCACTGTGGGGGCATGTATGTATCTGGCACTGTGGGGGCATTTCTGTATCTGGCACTGTGGGGGTATTTATGTATCTGGCACTGTGGGGGTATATCTGCACTGTGGGGGCACTTATTTATCTGGCACTGTGGGGGGCATTTATTTATCTGGCACTGTGGGGGCATATCTGGCACTGGGGCATATCTGGCACTGTGGGGGCATATCTGGCACTGTGGGGGCATATCTGGCACTGTGGGGGCATATCTGGCACTGGGGGCATTAATGTATCTGACACTGTGGGGGGCAATAATGCATCTGGCACTGGGGGCATTTATGCATCTGGCAATGTGTGGGCATTTATGTATCTGGCACCGGGGGCATTTATGTATCTAGCCCTGTGGGGTCAATTTTATATATGGCACTGTGGGGACATATCTGGCACTGTGTGGGCATTTTTATATCTGGCACTGTGTGGGCACTTATGTATCTGGCACTCTGTGGCCATTTATGTAGCTGGCACTGCTGGGGGGGGCATGTCGCGTGTAGCTGGCACTGCTGGGGGGGGCATGTCGCGTGTAGCTGGCACTGCTGGGGGGCATGTCGCGTGTAGCTGGCACTGCTGGGGGGCATGTCGCGTGTAGCTGGCACTGCTGGGGGGCATGTCGCGTGTAGCTGGCACTGCTGGGGGGCTTGTCGCGTGTAGCTGGCACTGCTGGGGGGCTTGTCGCGTGTAGCTGGCACTGCTGGGGGGCTTGTCGCGTGTAGCTGGCACTGCTGGGGGGCTTGTCGCGTGTAGCTGGCACTGCTGGGGGGCTTGTCGCGTGTAGCTGGCACTGCTTGGGGGCATGTCACGTGTAGCTGGCACTGCTGGGGGGCGTGTCATGTAGTGTTCCCGCTAGGCGTCTGTGGCTAGGCAATGTGTCTCAGTGCTGTGCCTGGCGCAAAGTGTATAGGAGGTTCTACCTGGTGCAGTGTGTATTAGCTGCACTACTGTGTGGTGTAATGCAAATTGCCACTATTATGTGGCCACGTACCTTCCCCACGAAGTAACTCCCCTTAATTTTTGCTGCGCACCTTCGGCGCGCACTGTCCATTCTTTGGCATATAGGTATGGGAACAACAAGCAGTATGTACATCATTTTGCCCTCCTAACTTAAAAATGTGCCCTCCCTGTGATCAGCACCATGCCCTAAAAAGTGAACACTATCATGTGTAGCTGGCACTGCTGCGGGGCATGTCATGTGTAGCTGGCACTGCTGCGGGGCATGTCATGTGTAGCTGGCACTGCTGCGGGGCATGTCATGTGTAGCTGGCACTGCTGCGGGGCATGTCATGTGTAGCTGGCACTATACTGGAGACATTGTGTGTAAGGAACACTACCGTGGCTATGTGTAAGGCTGCTAATTGTGTGAAAATATGTTTATAGTTTGATGATATGAAGTTATGAGGTCACGCCGACTCTTCCAGAGGCCACACCCACTTTTCCGTGAGCGCGCGCGCCTTCGGCGCGCGCATGGGGGGGGGGGGGGCGCTTTTACATTTTCTCGCTCAGGGTGCTAGTAGGCCTGGAGCCGGCCCTGCTGCAGACCCCTGTGGGGCCATATAATTTATATATATATATAGATATAGATAGAGAGATAGATAGATAGATAGATAGAGAGAGAGATATATATATACACTGCTCAAAAAAATAAAGGGAACACTAAAATAACACATCCTAGATCTGAATGAATGAATGAAATATTCTTATTAAATACTTTGTTCTTTACATAGTTGAATGTGCTGACAACAAAATCACACAAAAATTATCAATGGAAATCAAATTTATTAACCCATGGAGGTCTGGATTTGGAGTCACCCTCAATATTAAAGTGGAAAAACACACTACAGGCTGATCCAACTTTGATGTAACGTCCTTAAAACAAGTCAAAATGAGGCTCAGTAGTGTGTGTGGCCTCCACATGCCTGTATGACCTCCCTACAACGCCTGGGCATGCTCCTGATGAGGTGGAGGATGGTCTCCTGAGGGATCTCCTCCCAGACCTGGACTAAAGCATCCACCAACTCCTGGACAGTCTGTGGTGCAACGTAGCATTGGTGGATGGAGCGAGAAATGATGTCCCAGATGTGCTCAATTGGATTCAGGTCTGGGGAACGGGCGGGCCAGTCCATAGCATCAATGCCTTCGTCTTGCAGGAACTGCTGACACACTCCAGCCACATGAGGTCTAGCATTGTCTTGCATTAGGAGGAACCCAGGGCCAACCGCACCAGCATATGGTCTCACAAGGGGCCTGAGGATCTCATCTCGGTACCTAATGGCAGTCAGGCTACCTCTGGCAAGCACATGGAGGGCTGTGCGGCCCCTCAAAGAAATGCCACCCCACACCATTACTGACCCACTGCCAAACCGGTCATGCTGGAGAATGTTGCAGGCAGCAGAACGTTCTCCTTGGCATCTCCAGACTCTGTCACGTCTGTCACATGTGCTCAGTGAGAACCTGCTTTCATCTGTGAAGAGCACAGGGTGCCAGTGGCGAATTTGCCAATCTTGGTGTTCTCTGGCAAATGCCAAACGTCCTGCACGGTGTTGGGCTGTAAGCACAACCCCCACCTGTGGACGTCGGGCCCTCATGCCACCCTCATGGAGTCTGTTTCTGATCGTTTGAGTAGACACATGCACATTTGTGGCTTGTTGGAGGTCATTTTGCAGGGCTCTGGCAGTGTTCCTCCTGTTCCTCCTTGCACAAAGGCGGAGGTAGCGGTCCTGCTGCTGGGTTGTTGCCCTCCTACGGCCTCCTCCACATCTCCTGATGTACTGGCTTGTCTCCTGGTAGCGCCTTCATGCTCTGGACACTACGCTGACAGACAGCAAACCTTCTTGCCACAGCTCGCATTGATGTGCCATCCTGGATGAGCTGCACTACCTGAGCCACTTGTGTGGGTTGTAGGGAGGTCATACAGGCACGTGGAGGCCACACACACTACTGAGCCTCATTTTGACTTGTTTTAAGGACATTACATCAAAGTTGGATCAGCCTGTAGTGTGTTTTTCCACTTTCATTTTGAGGGTGACTCCAAATCCAGACCTCCGTGGGTTAATAAATTTGATTTCCATTGATAATTTTTGTGTGATTTTGTTGTCAGCACATTCAACTATGTAAAGACCAAAGTATTTAATAAGAATATTTCTTTCATTCAGATCTAGGATGTGTTATTTTAGTGTTCCCTTTATTTTTTTGAGCAGTGTATATATATATATATATACTAGGTGATTCATCGCGCCCTACGGGCGCTCTTCACATCGTCGCAAGGGGCTACGCCCCCTTAACCCCTGCACGCCTTTCTGGTGTTCAATATTTGTATTATATGGAGAATTACCAGCATTCCTAGTTTTGTTAGTGATTAAATATTGCACAACAAAAGGGCATGCGATGGTGAAGAGGGCGTAGCCCCTTGCGACGGCGTGAACAGTGGCTGCAGGGCACGATGTACAGAATGTAGGTGTAAGTTCAGTGTGGGAATGGAGGGGCTTGAAAAGAGGGTGGGTGCAGTGAGGTGGAGGTGCCTCTCCGTGCAGCTGATCACCCCTGATTCAGGGACTCACTGGTAGCGGCTGCGGATGGTGTCCAAGGTGCTGCGTGTGGTGGAGAGGTGGGCTGTGGATGTTGGAGGGTGTCACAGTACCGTCCGTCACGTTACACCGCACAGTAGCGTCCGTCACGTTACACCGCACAGTAGCGTCCGTCACATTACTCCGCACAGTAGCGTCCATCAGTCACATTACACCGCACAGTAGCGTCCATCACATTACACCGCACAGTAGCGTCCGTCACATTACACCGCACAGTAGCGTCTATCACATTACACTGCACAGTAGCGTCCGTCACATTACACCGCACAGTAGCGTCCATCACATTACACCGCACAGTAGCGTCCGTCACGTTACACCGCACAGTAGCGTCCGTCACGTTACACCGCACAGTAGCGTCCGTCACGTTACACAGCACAGTAGCGTCCGTCACGTTACACAGCACAGTAGCGTCCATCACGTTACACCGCACAGTAGCGTCCGTTACATTACACCGCACAGTAGCGTCGGTTACATTACACAGCACAGTAGCGTCCGTCACATTACACCGCACAGTAGCGTCCGTCACGTTACACCGCACAGTAGCGTCCGTCACGTTACACCGCACAGTAGCGTCCATCACGTTACACCACACAGTAGCGTCCGTCACGTTACACAGCACAGTAGCGTCCGTCACGTTACACCGCACAGTAGCGTCCGTCACGTTACACCGCACAGTAGCGTCCGTCACGTTACACAGCACAGTAGCGTCCGTCACGTTACACCGCACAGTAGCGTCCATCACGTTACACCGCACAGTAGCGTCCGTTACATTACACCGCACAGTAGCGTCGGTTACATTACACAGCACAGTAGCGTCCGTCACATTACACCGCACAGTAGCGTCCGTCACGTTACACCGCACAGTAGCGTCCGTCACGTTACACCGCACAGTAGCGTCCGTCACGTTACACCGCACAGTAGCGTCCGTCACGTTACACCGCACAGTAGCGTCCGTCACATTACACCGCACAGTAGCGTCCGTCACATTACTCCGCACAGTAGCGTCCGTCAGTCACATTACACCGCACAGTAGCGTCCGTCACATTACATCGCACAGTAGCGTCCGTCACATTACACCGCACAGTAACGTCCGTCACATTACACCGCACAGTAGCGTCCGTCACGTTACACCGCACAGTGGCGTCCATCACGTTACACCGCACAGTA
Source organism: Pseudophryne corroboree (assembly GCF_028390025.1). Taxonomy (NCBI): domain Eukaryota; kingdom Metazoa; phylum Chordata; class Amphibia; order Anura; family Myobatrachidae; genus Pseudophryne; species Pseudophryne corroboree. Next base: position 741,546,693 of record NC_086445.1, read on the forward strand.
GCGTCCGTCACGTTACACCGCACAGTAGCGTCCGTCACATTACACAGCACAGTAGCATCCGTCACGTTACACCGCACAGTAGCGTCCGTCACATTACACAGCACAGTAGCGTCCGTCACGTTACACAGCACAGTAGCGTCCCTTACATTACACAGGAGGGGAGAGAGAAAAAGAGATGGGGGTGGGGGAGAGAGAGAGAGAGAGAGAGAGGAGGGTGAGAGAGTGAAGGGGGGAGTGAGAGAGGGGGTAGAGAGAGAGAGAGAGAGAGGGGAGAGAGATCTTCTCTGGCATGGTCCCAGCTCCCTGTCCCTCCTGCAGCTCTTTGAATTTGTGTACCACAGCAGGTCATCTCATGTTCCCTTCCCCCAGACCCCTCTAACCTGTGTCTAGTCAGTGTGAGCCACGGGAGTGGAGGGCCGGGCAGAGGGGGACTGTCATCATGGAGCTGCTGGGAGCCGCGGCGTGTGGCCAGACATACAGGCAGGCAGGAGAGGAGGGCTGGGCAGAGGAGGCACATCACGGTTGAGCCGCCGGGATCTGGCGGGCGGGCGCCGGCGCGCTGTACAGTGAGTGAAGGTGACTCACTCACTGAGCAGCGGTTCCCTCCACTGACCGGCGCTCTACGCGGCTTGCAAAGCCCGCGTACGCGTCGTGCCGGCCAGAGCACACGGGGAAGGCAGCTTCACCGCTGCAGTGCTAATACAGCGCAGGCAGCGCTGAAGCTTCGGCACAGGTTGTGGGTCCAGGTGAATGGCGCCTCTCTCATGATTTGGGGGGAGCGAGTTGCACCCTTGCCTCCCCCCATTCCGACGCCCCTGCCCCCCACCCCAGTACCCGCCGTGTGCAGGAGCCAGGAGGAGCGTGCCGGGACGGGGAATCGCAGGCAGGACGTGTAATAATTATTACCTGCCCTGCATCCAGCGCAGCTATCTCCTGATTCTGCCCTGCATCCTCTCCTCGATCCGTGACTCCGCCCAGATCTGTGACTCCGCCCAGCGTTACGGGCAGGCACAGAGTCACAGATGTAGGCAAATATATAGGAGATATATATATATATATATATATATATATTAAGCAGGATATTTGGAAAATTAGAGTATATTTTGTAAGGTGTGATTTCCATTTGGGTTTTAAAAAACAATACTATATCTTCTTTCTTAAGGAATTGAACACAATCACAATGCTGATTAATAAATTATACTTTATTTTATAACATCGCCATTATATAACTTTTATTGATAGGGGACCCCACAAGCAGCGCCGTAACTACGTGTGTGCCAAGGGGGCTTGGCACACAGCGCAGTTGCCCTGAGGGCGCAACGGCCAGCGGCATGTAATGAGTCAAATTGACTCATTACATGCCGCCTCTGTGTGCGCCGTGCGCGGCTGGAGGGAGAAGAGACCAGCGCCGGGTTCAAGGAGGAGGAGGGAGGGGGAGCAGGGAGCCGCAGCAGCGCTATTTGATTGGTAGTAAGCGCCGCTGCAGCATCCCCCTCGCCTTCTGTATTGGCTGCCCGGCGCTGCTATGGATGCTGGGATGCGGTTCCTTCATCCCAGCATCCATAGCAGCGCCGGGCAGCCAATACAGAAGGAGAGGGGGATGCTGCAGCGGCGCTTACTACCAATCAAATAGCGCTGCTGCGGCTCCCTGCTCCCCCTCCCTCCTCCTCCTTCTCATCTCACTGCCTGCACCGAGAGGGAGATGCCAGCACGAGGAGCCTGTCAGCGGAGAGAAGGTAAGTATATCCCTCTCTCTCTTTCTTTCTTTCTCTCTCTCTCTCTCTTTCTCTCTCTCTCGCTCTCTCTCTCTCTCTCAGGGGGACACCGTCTGCCGCAATGTGTAAAAAGGGGTCCTGGCTGCCGCAATGTATAAAAAGGGGGTCTGGCTGCCGCAATGTGTAAAAAGGGGGGGGTCCTGGCTGCCGCAATGTGTAAAATGGGGTCCTGGCTGCCGCAATGTGTAAAAAGGGGGCCTGGCTGCCGCAATGTGTAAAGAGGGGGCCTGGCTGCCGCAATGTGTAAAAAGGGGTCCTGGCTGCCGCAATGTGTAAAAAGGGGTCCTGGCTGCCGCAATGTGTAAAAAGGGGTCCTGGCTGCCGCAATGTGTAAAATGGGGTCCTGGCTGCCGCAATGTGTAAAAAGGGGGCCTGGCTGCCGCAATGTGTAAAGAGGGGGCCTGGCTGCCGAATGTGTAAAAAGGGGTCCTGGCTGCCGCAATGTGTAAAAAGGGGGACTGGCTGCCGTAATGTGTAAAAAGGGGGACGCTGTCTGCTGTAATGGTATAAAAGGGGCACTACCTGGTGTAGTGGCGCTACTGTGCAGCGTAATTTGAATAATGTAGACTACTGTGCACCGTAGTTTGAATTGCTATTATTTTGTGGCCACGCCCCTTCCCTGTGAAGCCACGCCCCTATACATTTTTCGCACGCCTACAGCGCGCACTGCCCCTATCTTACATGGGGGGGCGCCACTGTCGTTTCTTGCACACAGCGCTAAAATGCCTAGTTACGGCACTGCCCACAAGTTTGTTGTCCAGGGCCCCCACAGACCTTAATCCGGCCCTGATGCCACCACACACCCCTGCCCACACAGGACGAAATTCTCTGTGGCACTAATCACACCCACTGCATGACATACAATAGGCCCATTATAAATTTCAGCTCCAGTCCCATGTGGACCTTAATCTGGCATTGGACTCTTGATGTCATAGCAAGTCTTAATCCAGTTTATACTGGGTTTATTAATGCTGGCAATAAATCAATTAAAGTTATTGGGGTGCTTTTTTGGTTAAACGATTACATAAAAAAAGAAAAACATTTAAAAAGCTCCTATGTAATTGGCCCTTCGTGATTTTTGTGAAAGTGAAATAAAATTTATGTACAAAGGGGTCAATTCTATTCAGCAACAGTTGAATAGCGCCGGGAGTTAGCTCCCGGCACCATTCAATACAGCGCCAAGTGACACCAATTGTCGGGAATTCTTCTCTCACCCCCGGGGGATGAGAGAGGAAATCCGACAAAAGTGCTGCCGCACAGCCTGCGCAAGGCTGATTCTGTCGGGAATCAGCATTACACCGGGGAGCTAAGTCGGAGAATGCCCGTTCTCCCGACAATTCAACCTGTTAAAAAGGCGAGAACGGGCCTTCGCCGACTTAACATAAGCTGAATTGAATAGCGACGGGAGCTAACTCCCGGTGCTATTCAACTGTCGCTGAATAGAATTGACCCCAAAGACTTTTCTTTAAAGAAGCATGAGATGGATAAGGGGCAAAGGTTTCAGGTCCATTTCTATAGGCAATTCGTTACACCACCTAGAAAGTCACATCAAGTTTTGTTGTGAAAACTTTCATACTAATACAGAGAACATTAACTTTTCAGATTTTCCTGCAATAATGTTATATTTAATGGGATGTAGTTAAAATGCTGATGCCTGGAATCCTGAACGTTCTGCTGTGGGGGGGAGGAAGGTTAGGTTTAGGCATTAGAAGGGGGGTTAGGGTTATAGTGCAGGATGGTTAGGTTCCGGGAAAGGGGGATTAGGGTTAAGCACTTACAAGGGGAGGTTAGGGTTAGGCACCAAGTGGGGAGAGTTAGGTTTAGGCAGCGGGGAAGGGAAAGTTAGGGTTAGGCACCACTGGGGAGGGTTAGGCACCACCGGAGAGGGTTAGGGTTATGCACCCACAAGGGAGGATTAGGGTAGGGGGCAGGGGAGGGTTAGGGCACTTTCTGGGGGGGCTGTTGGGATTTTGATGGCTGGGATGCCGCTGTTGGTATTATGACTGCCGGCATCCCGTCCATCGGTATATCATACCGAATCCTATTTAATTGCAGTAAGATAATGGGGTCCATTTAGTCATATGCAGGCAAGAGAATTTTATGTAAACACACCTTTTATTTTAAAGGAAAGCCATATTTGACAAATGCCTTGCAACTATTGTTTCTGTCACATTAAGCCAAAACAGTTATATTGCAGTTTGTGTATTTCCATATATTTCCTTGTGGTTGTTTATTTTCGCTCCAGTTTTTTGTAGAATTTCCTAGGTCTGGAGATATGATATGCATTTCTGTACTGTGCATGCACACCAAAAATTCATCTGCGTACATCTGTATGTAGACTTTTGTATATTGTTGTGAGGAGCTGTAACTGGGGGCAGAGTTTGACCACAGGAATTCTGGAGGGATTCCCTGTAATGGGCGTGACACAGTACACGTCGGAACAGTTGCACAACAGCCCATGCCCTGTTTGCATGCCAGAACCTGCACGTGAACATGACAGACTAGGATTAATGAGTGTTGGAAACATATTCCATCAGACATGATTCGTAAAGTTGTGGAAAATTTCCACATACAAATGTCAACCTAAAAGGAAACTACATTTGCAGGTGCAACAGAATATTTGAGGAAGAAATATTAACTTGAAATAAATCTCTCCAAAATAGGTAATATGATATGTATAGAGGCAAAACGCAACATGCCGCCAGACATACCATGAACATTTCCTCAGCCTTTGGTTCCACCTGCAGAGAATGAGGAACTGACATTTTATAGATGTTGGGAGAAGGCACATTTTAGAATAAATTGTCTGAACAATTTATTTCCCAAACAGAAAATATTAATGGCTTCAAAAGCAATAGTGTAAGTCCTTATGGACAAAAGGTTTGTTGGTGTCATATTCACAGAAAAGTATGGCAAATGGTCTGCTGCTCATGTAAATTCAATGCAAAATAAAGAGGTAATAATAAGTATCAATAGGAATTCTAAAGACTGATGTTTAGGGGTCGCTTATGATTAGTGGATGGACTCAGGGGTGTATCTAGGGGTCCAAGCGCCCCTGGCAAAGTAAGGGTCTGGCGCCCCCCACCCCCATATTCTACCTTGCCTGTTTTTTCCCGCTAACACGCATAAAAACACAAAAAACTTACGAGATTAATTTAATATATATATTTTTTTAAAGTATTTTATGATGGATATATTATAATGATATAAACACTAACCCTTTCCTGCTTCTCCCGTTTGGATTCCCCAGGGGCTTTCTTTCAATTCTAAGTTTCTTCTGCTGCTGTCGCCCCTCAGACTCCTCTTCTCTCTAGATTCCAGGTCATCTCCACTATGATAGGGCGGTGCAGCCTGTGCCACAGCACAGAGCACAAGATGCTCTAGGGCGGAACTGGATGCAGCTGCAAACTCCATTTGCCAGGCACACACTGCCATGTATGTCACTTGCGGTGTGCCCGGCTCCTTCTATTCAGTTGCTATTCATAAGCCCTGACAGTCAGGTCCCTGGGCCTATGGCATCTAGACCTTCATGGTGGCTAGTCAGTTCCGTATAAAAAAAATGATCTATAGAAAAGTGACCGAGAGGGCTTCAGAGCCTTCCTGGTCACTGTATCTCTACTCTTTCTTGCTTTCTGCTGGCACCATCTGGATTCCGGAGCCCTCTACGCAGCGGCTTCACTCTGCCCAATGCTCTCCTGCAGCTCATACCTGATGAGTCAGTGATGTCTTACAGCTCCCTCTGTCCTGATCTATGGCTGCACCATCACTTGACCCCTGGTCAGGGCCATATTAAGGCTAGAGGGGGCCCCCACCAATAAAATTGAGTATTCCCTCACCACCGCCACTGTCACTACTATGCCCCTTATAGGAGCAGGAGAGAGTGAGGGGAATGAGAGTGAGACAAATAAGGTGTCAGGGAGAGAGAGAGGGAAAGAAAAGGAAAGAATGAGAGGATATCAGGGAGAAAGAGAGGAGCGAGAGAAAATGGTGTCAGGGTGAGAGAGAGAGAGAATGAGAGAATATCAGGGAGAAAGAGAAGAGCAAGAGAAAAGGATGTCAGGGTGCGAAAGAGAAAGGAGTTAAAAAAAAAGAGAGGGAGGGAGACAGATGGGTCAGGGAGAGAGAGAGTGGGTTTAATGGAAAGAGGGAATGAGAGAAAGAGAGAGGGACAGAGATGATCGGGAAAGAGGGTGTCAGGGAGAAAGAGAGAAACAAATGAGAGAAGAAGAGAGAGGGCAGCAGGAAGAAAGAAAGAAAGTGGGTGTCAGAGAGGGAGGGAGAGCGAGTGGGAGGGAGAGAGAGAGAGAAAGTGTCAGGGAAGGAGAGTGAGAGAGAGACACTGTCACAGAGAGAGATAGAGTGTCAGGTAGAGAAAGGGAGAGAAAGACAGTGTCGGAGAGGGAGATATAGTGTCAGGGAGATGGACATTGTCAGGGAGAGAGAGAGGGAGGGAAAGAGCGACTGTGTCAGGGAGAGAGAGGGGGAGAGAGGGGGATAGAGACAGTGACAGGGAGGTAGAGAAAGTCAGGGAGATAGAGAGAGGAAGAGAGAGACACAGTGTCAGGAAGAAAGAGAGGGGGAGAGAGATAGTTAAGGTGATAGAGAGGGAGAGAGATACAGTAGACAGTGTCAGCTAGAGATTTCAGGGAGAGAGAGCGAGACCATGTCAGGGAGAGAGGGAGAGACAGTGTAATGGATAAAGACAGAGTCAGTTTGGACCTGATCACACCGCTGCAAAATACCTGCAGCGTGCGATCAGACCGGAATGACCCCCAGTGTCGGAGAGAGATAGTGAGAGTGTGAGGGAGAGACAGAGAAAGTGTCAAGGAGAGGGAGAGGGCCAGGCAGAGAGAAAGAGAGGGGGGAGAGACACTACCTGACTACACACAGAGCTCTGTGATGGGGGCGGGCACTCGCGGATTTAGGCCCCGCCCCCTAAACACCCGCGATTTGCGGCTCTGTGCTACCAGAAGGCTTGGCTGGATAGGTAGGGACAGAGTGGGCCAGTCTGGGGAAATCATGTTGATGCAGTTTGAGGGTCCCTGGCGCCACCCTGCCTCTGGCCCTCCAGGTACTCACCAGTCACCACGGCAGACGCTGACCTGCCCCTGTCCAGCTTGCTAGCTCCTCCTCATCAGCCACAGCAGCTCCGGAAACAACAGGGGATGAACTGATGGGTCCTCTTGTTGTGCACACTGTCTGCACCTGCCGTTGAAATGACGGGTGCACTACACCACTGTGCAGGCGCCTATTCTCCTGACTTCTGCTGCTCTGTGAGGCAGCCAGGCACTACTATAAATCTACCCCTTGGCCGTGGGAGGCACCTCCAGGCAGCGCCCCCCCATTGGCCAGCGCCCCTGGCGAGTGCCATCCTGGCCAATGGGTAGATACGCCCCTGGGACTATCAAAGCTAAGTCACAAGGCTAAGTATGTCCTGATTCTGGTGCTAAACACAACAGGAATAGCGCAAGATTGAGGTAAAATAACACACTCCCATATACCACTGTTCTTCATACAGATAATGTACCCCGATGACAGATAATGTACCCCGATGATGGTCTAGCTTCCTGCAGGGGCAAGATAATTAAAGAGTGATACAGAAAGGGGTACATTCCTGGCAATACAGAGGGAAGGGAGGGGTGAAGAACATTCATTAATAATAATTTAAATTATTTAAGATTTATATACGCATTTTGATAGTTTACGTGTCATAGGCTCAGAGCCCTAAAGAGAATATTTCCCAACTATCCTGATTTTTGGGGAGAGACAGTCCCCATTCCCCTTGCCACAAGGCAATACCACTTTTTGGCATGCGCAAATGTCCCTGCTTGGTACAGTAGATTGCAAAAGATTTTCGGCCTTTAAGAGTAGATCACCATGTTTGAAAGTCTGGCCACCTATGAAGTTGAGTATGATGACATGGTAGTAATGTTAACTAAAGCACTGTAATCATGTTGGCACTATAGCTTTAAACATGAGGTAAAGTGTGTCACAATGTGCTTGTTGATATTGTGACTGTTGCCCAATTAAATACAAACCGCACTTTAGACATTGATGTAGCATAGAGAGAGAAAGAGAAGAACAGCAGTATCCTCAGGGAAGCAATTAGACCTTCGCCCCAACACTCAGTGACATTTACAAAGATCCCGTGTGGCTTTGGCACACAACTTAAAAACTGTTTGTTCAACTTCGGGAAAGAAGACATCTTGATGAAATGCCAGGAGACCAAAAATCAAGCCTCCATCAAGTTGGATCATGATACTAAAATAGTGAGAATCATGTGTGCCTTAGAGGAAAACATCAAAGTGGTATGATGCATCAGACTTTTTGGATGTAGCTCAAAAGCAACATCATTCTTCAACATTTTCATACATCTTATAATAGGTCTCATGATTTGATAGTAATGATAGTTGTCTATAGAAAGATAAAGAGACTTAATAAACAACTCCAAGGCAGAACTAGAAAACTATCAAGAAGAGCAATATGTAATGGTTAAGAAAAAACAAATGATGAACTATTAAGGAAGGAACGACTTGTGGACAGAGTAGGACATGACTGAGAGTTGCAGGATAATTCTTATTTTTCATGGACATTTTCTTGGGGGAGCGGATGCTGCTTCCGCCTCTCTGTAGATCCACTAGGAGGTTTGTTTTAACATTTCTTCCATAATCGATTAAACATAGTTGAACATTGCTGGGGATCCCTCTCTCTGAGATAAATTTACTAAGATGGGTGTTCTATTTAAGATGGGATATTTCCCATAGTAACCAATCAGATTCCAGGTATTATCATCTAGAAGGTGCTAGATAAATGAGAAGTAGAATTTGGTTGGTTGTTATGGGCAACATCCCATCTTAAGAAGAAATCCCATCTTAGTAAATTTACCCCTCTCTTTTATGTTTCTGAATTTTAAAAAGACTTTGCTGGATTTCCGGACCACTACAAAAGGTCTATTGCTTGGATGTTTGAAGAATCTTATGGATCTTTATCCCACATGCTCTCCCAGTCTCTCACTCACTAGTTTGCGGGTGTAGCTTGCGCAGAGTTTTAGTTGAAACACATCTGCGTTACAGCTGGGACCCTCTATGTAGGTACAAGATGAACATTTGAATAGAAAATAACTTTAAAAACATCACAAAGCCACAAAGTTACATTATAAGACATAGTAAAAATACTATGAAAAGAAAACATTGTATTGCATGTAAAATATTTATGAGCTTAGTTGTAAATGGTCTGTAATGTATTTTTACAATTCGCCTCATAGTTTAATCAGTGCATTAAAAAATCACCCTATTTAACAATCATTGACTGGCACCCCATTATTCCTGGAGATGTAAACGTAGAACGTCGGCTGAGTACAGTAAGGGTATGTTCTCATCATTGTGATACAATTAGATGTGAATTCATTCATAGATATGCATCTAGGAAACACAATGATGATGTGTTGGGATGCAGTTAAAATACTGGCTGTCGGGATCCCGGCGTTCAGGAGATCGACGACGGAATCCCAACAACCGGTGAAATGCCACCGGATGGATGTCACAACTGAGGGCTGGGGCTGATGGGAGGAAGCCTAGGTTGCAGGGGCAGAGGTGTAGTTAAACCTGGGCGGTAGTATGGGACTCTTGGACATGCAATATCCCAGCCTGAAGGTGTGACCACGACAACAGGAGTAAAGTTTAAAAAGTTTATTTCAAGCACTGTTCAGGTGGTACATCAACAGCAACATGAGATATGGTAAAAGGATATGCAATACACAGTTCCTGTGAATACAACAGAGATGCAGATGGTACTGGGTGTGGTAATAATAGGTATTAGTCTAGATAGACTTAGGAGGTGGAATGTCCTTAACCTACACCCAGCTGCTGAATGGTGCAATGAAGACAGGAACTGACCAGCAGATGGTTCACTAGAAGCTGGTTGTATTGTCGGATACTGTAGGTGAGTTAGTTGCTGGGTAGGCCGGACGGAACCGGACTGAATGATGAAATGAACAAAGTGTTTGATGAGCCAATGTAGCTGGAGATTAGCTAGATGCACAGGTGATGCTAGAGATCGTTGGAATTGAGAAGACGGTGACAGAGCACCGACGATGGCTGGTATTCGATGGCGGAGCACCGATGATTATTGGTATTCGATGGCGGAGCACCGATGATTGCTGGTATTCGATGGCAGAGCACCGATGATTGCTGGTATTTGATGGCGGAGCACCAATGAGGTTTGAAGACAGAACACCGCTGGAAGCACACTGCTGGAAGCCGGTGTTTGGGCACTGCCAATTGCAGCGCACAGTGTAAGGACACGGCAGAGTCAGGCTGCACCGCTTGATGTTGAACTGGTGCGGGTCTCTAGTGGAGTTGGAAGCAGGAGCTGGAATACCTGGAATAGCAAACAACCACAAGCAAGGAGACTGGAAGTTGTCAGTGCTTTGGTTGTCAACCCAGTGTTACACTGGGTTGACAACCAAAGCACTGACAACTTCCTGGTTCAGGAACAGGACCTTTATACCTGCAGCAGTGCAGGGATTGGATGGACAATCAGGCAGAGTTCAGCGGTGCTGTGGATTGTTGGAAACAGTGTCATGTGACTAGAACTAACATGGCTGCGCCCATACTAGCATTTGGAGGGAAATCTAGCTTGTTGCACCATGTGAGGAATTACAGTAATGGCGGCGGAGGCCACGGAGGACAGTGAACGCCAACTTGCGCACTTGATTCACAGAGCTGGCGGCAGAGGCCGCAGCGGGCGAGAGACGCCATGCAGACTTGTTTGCGCATTTGAATTATAAGGATGGCGGCAGAGGCCGCAGTGGACAGGAGACGCCATGCAGACCCATCAGAGTACTGGAAGTGCAGCAATGGAAGCAGATGCCGCGGAGGGCTAGAAACGCCATTCTAACTACATGAGTTCCTTGTGACAACGTCTGCGGACTGGCAGAGAGGAGATGTGAAGTAAGGATGTCAGCACCATGACTGAGACCCGGCCCTGGAACGCTGAGCTAGCCTCAGGAGACACCTGAAAGGTAGATAATGGCGTCTAGTAACCCGGATCATGACAATGGAATCCCAACCTCCACAGGGCATTCCAACTCAGTCGGCGGGTCAATGTCACCAACCGAGTGGGAATATAACCTGTGGCGAGCGAAGTGAGCCCCTGAGGGGACTCGCTGCCTTGCTGCCGGGATTCCGACAGATGGGATGCCACTGTCAGTATACTGACAGCCGGCATCCCGTCTGCCGGTAAAACATACCGATTCCAATGTGACACTATCCACCTGTTTCTGTTTGACTAATTGCCTATTGAGCTCTGTAGCTGATAGTACTTAAATCATTAGCTATATTGTTAGAAGGCACCCCTTTACTTTTGCTCTTTTCAGAGCTAGCCATGCCCCTCTGTGACATTCCCACAGCCATGTCCCAAATACTGTACGACTCACACACCTCTCCATGATGTATCTATGCCCCTGGTCTGGAACAGCTCCACAGCAATATGGGGAAGAGTATGGTAGTGTGAGTAGATTGAACCAGTATTTGACTTGCAGCATGTACAGTAGCAGAAAGTGTATTAAGCGTATACAGTAGGTGTATCACCAGAAGAGTATTTACCACGTGTGTTTTGTATTATTAAAAATAAAACATCAAAAATAATAGAAGTATAAAATATACATAAATGATACATAAAGATATACAATATAAATATAAAAGATTTTAAATTTCAGGTGGAAAACCACAGAAAAGGTATGGTTTTGTAAAACTGCCATGTAGAAAATTCGTATATACTCACAGTTGGCAGGAAAGATACATGGGCAGGAAAGATACATGGGGATTTTAAATCTGAATGAAACTTAATAGCGTCTAGTGCAGAGGATCTCAAACACGGTCCTCAAGGCACCCAAATTGGCTGAGGTGAAATTAAGTCACCTGTGTCCAAGCATGGATATACCTAAAACCTGGACAATTGGTTTACCTAGAGGACCGCGTTTAAGAAAATTCTGGTCTAGTGGCCTGTAAGGTTACTTGTAACTTGTGATAAACAAAAAAAAAAATTTGAATTTAAAAAAAATGGTAAGAAATATTTAGGATACTTAAATAAGTATAAATTACTACTATTATTATTATTATTATTATTATTATTATTATTATTATTGCAACATCATGCAAAATGTATAAAATGTTACATTTTTTGTGTTTTTGCTAGTATGAAACCTATAATAAACATTTATCCTTTAGGGGTATATTTACTAAGCAGCAGGGATCCAATGCTGCTGATTCAGTGGAGCACGCAGGAGGGATTTCTGACAAGGGTGTAGCTACCATAGGTGCAGGCAGTGCAGCTGCTATGGGGCCCAGAGCTGAAAGGAGCCACCTTCCTGTTAAAGTTACATGTGTTATATACATTTTTCGCCATTGGGTTCGTAGGGGTCCTTTCAAACTTTAACCTTGGAGCCTGCAATATATCTAGGTATGCCTCTGGACCTGCTCATTGTAGTGTGGCATAAAATGAACTGGAGGGCATTTAAATGTTATATAATATGAACCGGGGCACTGTAATGAGGCACAATATGAACGGGAAGCACAGATGGCGTAATGGTTAGCATTACTGCCTGACAGCACTGAGGTCATGGGTTTGATGCCCCCTATGGCCCTAACTGTGTGAAGTTTGTATATTCTCCCTGTGCTTGCGTGGGTTTCCTCCGGGTTCTCCGGTTTCCTCCCACAATCCAAAAATATACTGGTAGGTTAATTGGCTCCCTACAAATTAACCTTAGCGTGAATGTGTATGCGTGTACATGTGGTAGGGAATATAGATTGTAAGCTCCACTGGGGCAGGGACTGATGTGAATGGCCAAATATTCTCTGTAAAGCGCTGCGGAATATGTGTGCGCTATATAAATGACTGGTAATAAATAAATAATATATCATAATGTGAATTGAGGGTACTGTGCAGCATAATGTGTACTGGCAGCTCTGAAATGTGACATAGGCTGAACTTAAGCACCACTGCAATTCATAAAAGAAACTAGGGCACTACTATGGGGCATAACATTAAATAAGGCTCTACTATGGTTCAGAAAATGAAAAAGGGCACTGTTATAGGGCATAAAATTAACAACTGCTGCAGAGAAGTGTCTTTCTAGAAGCATTGGGACGGGGGCCCCTTCAAAATGTTGCCATGGGGCCCACAAAGTTCTGGCTATGCCCCTGGTTTCTGAGTACCCAGTAAACTCCAATGACCGTCAATTTTATTCCTCACATGGGTCATCAGAGTGGGCACCATGTTATTAGGCCCCTATTTGTGGGACAATGGGAAGGGGGCGAGGCCAATATATAACCGTGGTATGGTGTACTATACAACTGACGTGGTGCCTTCCTTTTGGGGAAATACAAAACCACATCAGGGTTCTCTGGAGTGGGGCTGTTGCTTCCCTCCTCACGATGTATAAGAACCAGGCGGCACTCAGCGGACTTGATTAATAAATACTTCTTTAGTATAACATAAGTGCAATTAGGGCATAGCTTGCCAACATTTCAGCGCCGCGCAAATATTTATTCTTCAAGTCCGCTGAGTGCCGCCTGGTTCTTGTACATCGCAAGGATGGAAGCGACAGCCCCACTCCAGAGAACCCTGATGAATATACATATTGTGACAAGAACACTGGAATAGTGTTTGAGGGCAGGTATGTTTGTCCTAGGGTTCTTGTCTTACCTGTATTAGGAAAATGTTTTGTTTTGTCAGAACCTTTTCAGTTTATTGGAAAAGCTGGATAAGGGCCCTGAAAGAAGGATAGGGCAAGTTCCAGATGTTGGGCCCAGTTCGGGTCTTTGGCCTCACAGAGGGCTAATCAGGGTTTCAGCTGTGTAAGTGGGTTATAGGGCTGCTAGCCTGATTAGTGTGGGCAGACTGCCTGTGAAGACTGCAGGATTTCTGTGAGAGAAATACGCTTCCTTATACATGTGAGCCATACAGTGTTGACTGGAAAACTCTGTGTTTTTTTGTTTAGAAACAGTTAGGAACGTCTTGTGTTTAGTTAGTGCCGGACAGGCAAGGTATTTTCTTTTGATGTTTGTTTTGTTTTCTGCTTAATAAGACTGGTCGTGGCCAGTTGCACCACACACTGGACTTGTGTGATTCCTCAGCTGCTGCTTGCTAACATTTACCCCACGAAATGGCACCTTGTTCCCTTACAGTGTTACAACTTGGTGGAGAATGCGAGCATGCCGTTCTGCGCATAAGTGAAAGCAGCAGCTTTATGAGGCCTGCGGAAAATGGTGGTTTATGCAGATACAGCCCAGTGTGAAGTTGCTGAAACTCGCCCTGAGGATTTGATATATGTCCTGGGTGAAAGCAGCTACAAAGCCGCCTGAAAAATCTGTCGACATGGAGGAACTGCTCAAAGCCTTGCTGCAAGCTACAGCGGCTCAGCAGGAGGCCAACAGACAGCAGCAGGTGGTAATGGAGGAAAATAGGAGACAGCAGCAGGTGGCTATTGACGTACTTTACAGGCAACAGCGTCAGGGTAGAGAGGTCTTAACAGAAGTGGTGCAGAGCCTTGCAGCCCGGATTGGAGATGTGGCCGTCAGTGCTCCGATCAGCTCTAGTTCTATACGGGCCAGTCACTTCCTGCAGAAAATGACAGAGGCTGATGATGTAGAGGCCTACCTGACCACATTTGAAAGTACTGCCGAGCGTGAGAACTGGCCGAAAGCACAGTGGGCCAGTCTGCTGGCGCCTTTTCTGTCAGGCGAGCCCCAAAAAGTGTACTTTGATTTAAGCCCGGCTGAGGCTCGGGTCTATGATAAACTAAGAACTGAGATCCTGACCCGCCTGGGAGTCATGCTGTCAGTACGAGCACAACGGGTGCACCGTTGGGTGTACGCCATGGAGAAACCTCCTCGCTTCCAGATGCACGACCTTATTCAGCTAACAAAAAAATGGTTACAGCCAGAGACATTAACTGGTCCCCAGATGGTTGAAAGAGTCGTCATGGACCGCTATTTGAGATCTTTGCCCGTGGTCCTGCGCAAGTGGGTGAGCCATGGAAACCCGTATACTGCTGACCAATTAGTGGACATGGTAGTGAGGTATTTGGCGGCAGAGGAACTACTGATGACCACCCAGCAACCCATAGATCCTCGACAGCGCCCTTCAGTGAAGACTGGTAAGACTGTTCCGTGGGAAAACGTTGCTGGGCGGTTAAGAGAACGCAAGGCTGGAGAGACTGTAAACACTGGCCCTGGAGACAGGCCAATGGGGCTAGAACGGTCTATGTTGCCCAAACGGGTTGATAATCGTGTGGTTAAATGTTTTAGGTGTGGTATGCCAGGTCATGTTATTGCCAATTGCCCAGTCACGCAAGAACCCATGCATTGTGATGCTGCCTTTGAATGTCGCAGAATGTCTTTCTTTGCTAGGTTAGCCTGTACTGTGGTACCTTCACCTGAGCTGGAAAAACAAATGTGTGATGTGTTCTTAGAGGGTAACCAGGTAGAGGCCTTGCTAGATTCAGGAAGTTTAGTTACCCTCGTGAAAGCTGGGTTAGTGAACCCCTTAAAGGTCCAGCAAATACCTATTGGGGTAACTTGCATACATGGGGATACCCAACATTATGTCACTGCTGAAGTGAATATAGAAACTTGTTGTGGGTCAGCAATCGTTAAAGTAGAGCTGGTCCCCACCTTGGTGCATGAGGCCATAATAGGGAGGGATTTTCCTCATTTTTGGAAACTGGGAATCACGTTTATCAACAAATGTGAAAAGTAAAGAGCCAGTTGATAATACCGGTGATTTTATGGTTGTACATGTGTCTTCGGAACTTTCTGACCCTTTGCCTTTTGCTAGTTTGGCTGGGGAAGTGACAGATGGGGAGTCCAGTGAGGACCCTCTTGCTGGGAACAGAGTCATAGTAGTTAGAACTGAAAGCGTGCCTGACCTGGAGGTAAAGAAGGATCTGTTTGCATCTGAACAGTTAAAGGATCCTACCTTGATAAAGGCTAGAGAGAATGTTAAGATTGTTAATGGGGAACCTGTGGTACCAGGTGACAGGGTTACGTATCCCCACATGGCCATCTGTAATGAGCTCTTGTACCACATTGTCAAAAAGGGTGAGGATGTGGTGGAACAGCTGGTAGTTTCCCAGCCTTATCGGAGAACGGTACTGGATTTAGCTCATAGTCACGTTACAGTAGGACATTTAGGGGCAGAAAAAACCACTGAAAGAGTTTTACAAAGGTTCTTCTGGCCAGGGGTTTATAAAGAAGTGTCTGAATATTGTTCTTCCTGTCCTGAATGCCAGTATCATGCCCCTAGACCCCATTTCAGGAGCCCACTAGTTCCCATGCCTATTATAGAGGTCCCATTTGACAGAATAGCCATGGATCTCGTGGGGCCCTTGTTAAAGTCCACTCGAGGCCATCAGTATATCCTGGTTATTATGGACTATGCCACTCGATATCCTGAGGCTGTCCCTTTACGCACTATCACAACCAAGGCGATAGCTAGGGAGCTGGTGCAGGTTTTTAGTAGAGTGGGAATACCAAAAGAAATTTTGACTGACCAAGGTACTCCATTTATGTCAAGGGTCATGAAAGAATTGTGCAAATTATTTAAGGTCACTCACCTCAGGACGTCCATCTACCATCCCCAAACTGATGGGTTGGTGGAAAAGTTCAATAAAACATTAAAAAGTATGTTAAAAAAGGTTGTTGATAGAGATGGGAAAAACTGGGATTGTTTGTTGCCCTACTTGTTAATGGCCATCAGAGAAGTTCCTCAGTCCTCTATGGGGTTTTCTCCATTTGATTTGTTGTATAGTAGACACCCCAGAGGGCAGTTGGACATTGCCAAAGAGACGTGGGAAGGACAGCCCACTCCTTATAGAAGCGTTATTGAACATGTAACACAAATGCAGGATAGGATTGCAGCCGTGGTACCTATTGTCAGAGAGCACATGGAACAGGCCCAAAGTGCTCAACAGAGGGTATATAACCGGAGTGCCAAGATACGGGAATTTGCTCCCGGAGATAGAGTTCTTGTTTTTGTACCCACTGTGGAAAGCAAGTTCCTAGCTAATTGGCAGGGTCCATTTGAGATTAGGGAAAAAGTGAATGAGGTTAATTACAAAGTATAACAACCAGGAAAGAGAAAACCCGAACAAATCTACCATGTTAACTTAATCAAACCCTGGAAAGATAGGTTGTCTCTGTCAGCGGAGCCTTGCCCTTCGGTGTCTTCACCTCGGTTGCTTCCCGCAGTAAAGGTGTCAGAGACGTTATCAGCTGATCAGAACAATCAAGTTAAAGAATTTCTCATCCAAAATAGGGAGATATTTTCAGAGCTGCCTGGCCGAACGACCATAATAAAACATGACATTGTCACAGAACCAGGGGTCAAGGTCCATTTAAAGCCATATAGGATTCCTGAAGCTCAGCGAGAAGCTGTTTCTAAAGAAGTTAAAACCATGTTAGAACTTGGAGTCATAGAGGAATCTAACAGTGAGTGGTCCAGTCCCATAGTTCTCATCCTGAAACCAGACGGTAGCATACGCTTCTGTAATGACTTTCGTAAGTTAAATGAGGTGTCCAAATTTGACGCATACCCCATGCCCCGTGTGGATGAGCTTATAGAAAGGCTGGGAACAGCCAGGTTTCTCACCACGTTGGACCTGACCAAAGGGTATTGGCAAATACCTTTAACTGATAGCGCAAAAGAAAAAACAGCCTTTTCGGTTTCCGGAGGGGCTATACCAGTATAAGATGTTACCCTTTGGGTTGCATGGGGCTCCAGCAACCTTTCAATGGGCGATGGATAAAATTTTGAGGCCCCATAGAAAATATGCAACTGCCTATTTGGATGATGTGGTAATTCACAGTACAGACTGGGGGTCCCATTTGGTTAAAGTGCAAGCAGTACTGGACTCAATCAGAGAGGCAGGGTTAACTGCTAACCCAAATAAGTGCTGCCTCGCAATGGAGGAGGTCAAATACTTGGGCTTCACCATAGGCAGAGGTCTGATTAGGTCCCAATTGAATAAAATTTATGCTATTCAAAACTGGCCTCGTCCAGTGAATAAAAAACAGGTAAGGGCTTTTTTGGGAATAACTGGGTACTATGGGGGTAATTCCAAGTTGATCGCAGCAGGACATTTTTTAGCAGTTGGGCAAAACCATGTGCACTGCAGGGGGGCAGATATAACATGTGCAGAGAGAGTTAGATTTGGGTGGGTTATTTTGTTTTTGTGCAGGGTAAATACTGGCTGCTTTACTTTTACACTGCAATTTAGATTGCAGATTTAACTCACCACACCCAAATCTATCTCTCTCTGCACATGTTAAATCTGCCTCCCCTGCAGTGCACATGGTTTTGCCCAACTGCTAAAAAATTTCCTGCTGCGATCAACTTGGAATTACCCCCTATAAACGGTTTATTACCAATTATGCGACCACAGCAGTGCCGTTGTCAGACCTTACCAAAGGGAAGCAGTCAAATATGGTGAAATGAAACCCTGATGCAGAAAAAGCATTCCAAACATTAAAAGTGGCTTTGTGTTCACAACCGGTATTGATGACACCAGATTTCTCGAAAGAATTTGTTGTACAGACAGATGCCTCAGAGGTAGGGATAGGGTCTGTGTTGTCCCAAACCAGAGATGGGGACAAACACCCTATCATTTATTTGAGTAGGAAACTCAATGAGCATGAAAAAAGGTATGCCATTGTGGAAAAGGAAGCTTTGGCCATTAAGTGGGCACTAGATAACTTGAGATATTACCTCTTGGGTAGACAATTCAGACTAGTGACAGATCACGCCCCTTTAAAATGGATGGATGTAAATAGAGGTCAGAATGCTCGGGTAACTAGATGGTTTCCAGCATTGCAGGAATTTAAGTTTACTGTTGAACATAGACCGGGTACACAATTGGCCAATGCAGATGCATTGTCCCGTATCTTCTGTTTGGGGGCTACAAGTGTTCTGGCCCCTATGTCAAAACAGGGGAGGGGGATATGTGACAAGAACACTGGAATAGTGTTTGAGGGCAGGTATGTTTGTCCCAGGTTCTTGTCTTACCTGTATTAGGAAAATGTTTTGTTTTGTCAGACCCTTTTCAGTTTATTGGAAAAGCTGGATAAGGGCCCTGAGAGAAAGATAGGGCAAGTTCCAGACGTTGGGCCCAGTTCGGGTCTTTGGCCTCACAGAGGGCTAATCAGGGTTTTAGCTGTGTAAGTGGGTTATAGGGTTGCTAGCCTGATTAGTGTGGGCAGACTGCCTGGGAAGACTGCAGGATCTCTGTGAGAGAAATACGCTTCCTTATACATGTGAGCCATACAGTGTTGACTGAAAAACTCTGTTTTTTTGTTTAGAGACAGTTAGGAACGTCTTCTGTTTAGTTAGTGCCGGACAGACAAGGTATTTTCTTTTGATGTTTGTTTTGTTTTCTGCTTAATAAAACTGGTCGTGGCCAGTTGCACCACACACTGGACTTGTGTGATTCCTCAGCTGCTGCTTGCTAACATTTACCCCACGAAACGGCCCCTTGTTCCTTTCAAAGTCGAAAAATATTGCAGTACACACATCACGTACGAACTACACACAGATGACCTCCGCGCGTGTACTTGTTCTGCTGTGCGTGCACATATTCGCAATTTGCGTATGGTCGCTCCCGCGGTCGTGCGCATCAGTGCGTGGTATGGGTATTTACGGAAGAGTTTGTGAACGCATGGAGAGCTATCAAAACACAT
This sequence comes from Pseudophryne corroboree, assembly GCF_028390025.1. NCBI lineage: Eukaryota > Metazoa > Chordata > Amphibia > Anura > Myobatrachidae > Pseudophryne > Pseudophryne corroboree. The sequence continues at coordinate 741,566,203 of NC_086445.1, forward strand.
TACATATTTAATCCAAATAGTGCACAATGTACACATAGTCCCCCTGCACCACACCAGAAAATAACAACAGTTTAAATGGTTTCAGAACAAGGGGATTCACCTTTACAGAATAGGAGGGAACAGAACAAGGTCATAAGGTGGTGTTTGGTATCCAGCTGTAGGGTATTTTAAGGGTAACATTCCGGTGTTGGTTTGAGGAAGATCACATGTTCCTGCGGATAGTTATGTGCAGAAGCAGAATATAGATATAAACTGTATTTACTGTACATTATGTATGCGGCGGGAATCCAGAGGAGACCACCCACAAGAGCAGTTAGAACAGACATCGCCCACCAATTCAAATCGACCTATGACCTCTCCTGTACTGTAAAAGTGCATTCCTGTGTCCAATGGACAAAGGGATTACAGTATCCATTGTATTGCTTTTGGAAGAATTGTATAAATAAAGCCTGCTGCAGCCTGGTCTGACACAAGACTCACAACGTTATCCATTAGATTACGGAGGACCGGACCGGGAAGCGCACGCGAATATACTCACGTATGTACCATTGACTGTAGCCATTATTCTGTTATATTGTCTTATATTGTATTGTATATATTGTAACCTCCTTTCAGCAATATTACGCTGTGGTGTCGGAACCCAGTGATTTAACTACAAATCGGTGTTGTGTCTTCCTTTCCCCGCTATGGTTTAAAAGTGTATTAGTAATGCATTGCATTGCTGTATAAGGTTTAAAGCATTTTCATTGGGTGTGTACGCGCTGCAGGTGCATTGTACATCGTACGGGACTCGGTACGCTAATAGTGTAAAAAGTACGTAGCGTGTATACCAAGTATAGCGGCCGCAGCGGCTAAAGGTTTAAAGTGTGTTTAGAGTGTATAGAAGGTATAGCTTTTCATTCCTGTATATAAATCGACATTATCAATTGGGGGCATCGTCTGGTCTTCCACATATCCACAGCCTAACAGGTCACAGCAGACTTAACCTATCAGCAAAAGGGTGGACAGGTATCCTACATATCCTTTTCTTGGTCGGTGGATGCACTGAGAAACCCTACTTATTTGCTGATTAGATGACGTCTGCTCTGTATGGTTTGTAGGGATGCTGGCAGAACTCGTAAGGTAAACAGAAAAAAAAGCTATTTAAAATCTGTGAATTTATTTTTGGCACCAAATGCGTACACAACAAAAGCGTACACCCATACTCTTTGTATACCCGCTCACATTGTTGCCATAGGACTGATTGCTAGATTCATAATATAAATATTAAGGAAGTAAGTGTAAAACACAAACGCAGTCTGGCCTAGTTATAAAGGTTTATACAGAAAGAAACTGTGTGGTGTGTTAAGCGAGTGATTATAGTTAGTATTGCTCACATTTATAGAAATTGTGTGAGTTGTTTTATTGCTACCGCACATTGGTACACGTGGTACGAGGCGCAAGGCCGCACACGTGGCATAGAGGTATGCACGGTTGCGTAATTACGCAAGCTTGCGTAGCGTTGTGTGCGCATAATAAAACCACACGATAGTTCGTTTAGTTTAAAGGTGGGACAGTAGCCACGCTACAATAGCACAAGATTGCCCAGTTTCCAAAGGTTAGTATAAAACTCTTATTTACTGTATTGCCTCTGGGAGTAAAACTGCTTGTCTGAATGAATGATAATTTTCTGTACAGAAAAACCAAAGTGTATTTGAGTGAGCGAACGTAGGAGCAAGTGGAAATTTGAACCCTGGAATTCAGGATCCCGTCGTGCGGTACATCAAGTGAGTGGAGACTTGGTGGCGTGAGGCGGCTGACTCACGTTAGTATAAGGTTTAAAACGCAAATCGTGAGGTGATTTGTAAAGGAGCGTGATAGTGCATTGTATTGCGAAGTATTGAAGTTAAAAGGTTTTTGGTATTACGCTCCAGACTGAGGGTCCCAGTTTGTACAACGACCCGTGATCGTACGGCAGATAGGTAACAAGTACCTATATGCTGTGCGATTGGACCGCGCATTTGTGGATGCGATATATATATAGCGCCACTGTATACCCCTTTACGTGCTTTGCGTAAAATCGCGGTACCATTAGCACTGTATAGAGTATACGCAAGTGTGATTTGCGTATAAGTGTATAGGGAGTTTTCGCTGGTCTCTCTCAGGAAAATCTCCAACGGTGTATATTCACTGGAAATAGGTAAGTCACTCCTAAACACTTCCAGTGAATAGAAATCAGATAGGGACCACACTGGGTACGCGGTGGTCATTCTTGGAGTGAGTCGTGGTACCCGGCGGAGAAGGAGTGGGTGAAAGCGCTTTAAGAACTTTCACCGACTATTCGTATTGTGCATTGGGGATTGCGTAATAGGAAAAAGTCTGCGATGGGATCCAATTGCACAAGCGGTGGACGTTTAACCAGGGTTCAGGTTGAGGTGCCGCGGCCCAAGGGGTCAGCGAGGTTTGTTATGTGTGGTAAATATGGATCACACACTGAAGACTTTTTGTCTGAATGGGTACGTATGACTGACAAAGATAGGGTACCATTCCCTAAAGTGGGCAGTTTTGAACCAGAGGTATTGCAGAATTTAAGGATAAGGATATGTCTAATAAAATCCAGAAAACAAAGGATTAGACATACAGATTGTTTAAATTTATGGCAGCAAGAGGGGGATATACAAAGAGAATTAGCTCGCGCAGCAGGTTCCAAACCTAGCGGGAAAATAATGTCGACCGCACCACAACCACCACCGTATATTGTGGGGGAGAAAGTGGCTACAGACAATGGCACATTGGTACAAGATAAGAGTGTAATTGATAAATGTACTAATGCTAACCCTTGCCAGTTGTATCCCATTTTAAATTTTCCCCAGGACTGCGAGCAGGAAGATGAGCCCAGCACGATATCGGCACTCTCTCTAGCAGCCACCATACAAGACACTCGGGTGGGCACGGCCCAACCAACAAGAGCAGTAGTCAGGCCCCCTAGCGGAGGGATAAGTGAGGTTGTGTCCACAGGTAAGTACGGTACCGTACATTATGCAGAAACCATAGCAACCCACATTGTAGAATCAAACCAGAATGATGTAATTGAATTAAATCCTGTCAGGGTGATTGCAGTCCCCAATGGGAAGACTGACGCTCAGGGAGTAACTCCCGTCAGGAACATTGCCATGCATTGTCCCTGGTCCCAGACAGAATTAAGGTCAATTATGTCAGAATTTCCTGATCCCAGAAAAGATCTAGTCGCATGCCAGAGGTTCATTAAAGAGTTAGGTAACGCCACCGAACCCACAAACAAAGATTGGCGAACAGTGCTACGGGTATGTTTACCCTCCAATATTGACCCCGCAAAGTTCATAACTGATTGTAACCTAGACGCAGAGGTACCTCTCACTGAGGACTACACTCAGGAGAATGTGCGGCAAATAAATCTGCAATTAGGAGTATATTTCCCTACTGTTGTCAAATGGAATAAAATCTTTTCCATAAGACAAAAAGAAGGTGAAATGGCATCTGAATATTTCCATCGAGCACTGCAGGAAATGGCTAGATACACTGGGGTTGAGGATATTAAGGACAATGCACATCACAGGTAGGTAGCCGTTTCTGTATTAATGGACGGGTTGAAGGACACACTGAGGACAAGGGTACAGACCTCTCTACCAAACTGGAGAGGTATCTCAGTGGCTGCATTGAGAGAGTCCGCTGTCGAGCATGATAGGAACATCGTTAAACAGAGGGAGTCACAGGGGGAAAAACTGATGACTGTAAGTATAGGTGCACTTACCACAAAGCGACATCAGCCGAAACCCCAGACCCCTGATGGTAAGTCACGTGAAGCAACATGCTATAATTGTCACAAGGTAAACATTACTCAAGGGAATGTAGGAATAAAGGTTCACATAATGTATACCGACCCCCTAGACCAGGATATGAACCACACTACAATACACATAATTGGGATCAGGGACCGCATAGGAGAAGTTACGAGCCACACGCAGGGGAAACAAGGAGGTACCCACCTAGGAGGGACTGGCAGACCTCTGAAAATTCTCAGATACCCCCCTCACATATTGTAGCTGCCAGTGCGCTGCAGGAGGGTCTCACCACACAATAGGGGTTGGGCCACACCTGTAGTCTGCAGCCAGTGAAGTTGATTGCTAGCCTTGGTAGTGATCCTGAGGTCACGGTTGATGTAGCTGGTATACCATTACCTTTTCTTGTAGACACAGGGGCGGCCAGGTCAGTGTTAAATTCGACTGTAGGTATAAAAACCACGGGTAAAACAATTGCGGCAATGGGAGTAACAGGAACAGTGCAACACTACCCTTTGAGTAGACCTGCAGAAATTACGATAGGGCCTTTGAAAACCAAGCATTTTTTTCTGCTGGCTGCAGCGGCTCCGACTAACCTGCTTGGAAGAGATTTATTGTGTAAAATGCGGTGTGTCATATACTGTACTCCTGAGGGTGTCTTCTTGGATATACCTGAGAATCACGTTCAGGAAGTACAAGATATATTAGACACCCCTCAAAGGCTAATGTCGCATTCTGCTGTTATAGACAAGTGCCCAGCAAAGGTAGAGGAAATGATCTCACAAATACCAGGTTCCCTTTGGACCAAAGATGGACAAGACACTGGATTGATGGCGAATATAGCTCCGGTAGTAGTGCAAGTAAAAGACGGTAGGATAGCTCCAAAAATCCCCCACTATCCTCTGAAGCCAGAGGTAGAATTAGGAGTGTACCCCATCATAGAGCGGTTGCTACAACAGGGCATACTAGTCAGGACGTCCAGCACGGCCAATAGTCCCATCTTCCCTGTGAAAAAGAGTAGGGGGAGGGGTTACAGGCTAGTGCAGGATCTAAGGGGGATAAACAAGATAGTTGAGAGCCAATTCCCCGTAGTGCCCAATCCAGCTGTCATTCTCATACAAATTCCCCCTACTGCAAAAATTTTCACTGTCATTGACCTCTGTTTTGCCTTCTTTTCTGTCCCTCTGCACCCTGACAGCCAATACCTCTTTGCATTTACATACAGGGGAGTACAGTATACCTGGACTCGTCTCCCCCAAGGTTTCATTGACAGCCCAAGTATTTCTCCCAGGCTTTGCATGACTGTTTACAACCCTTTCAACCTGAGAGCGTATCAGTGCTAATACAGTATGTCGATGACTTATTGTTGTGTTCTGATTCACTCGAATCGTCCTTGAAAGACACGAAACAGCTTCTGTTTCATCTTTCTCATACAGGACACAAGGTTTCTAAGGATAAGTTGCAGTTGTGCCAGACCAGGGTAAAATATTTGGGCTTGACTCAAGGACTTAGACATCTCACCGCTGATAGAATACAGGCGATTCGCGACATGACTCTGCCACAAACCCAGCAACAGATCCGCACTTTCCTTGGAATGTGTGGGTACTGCCGAAACTGGATCCCAGGGTACTCCATGCTGGCTTTACCTTTGCAAGAAATGGTCTCTTCGAACAAACCAGATCGGATCTCGCACACAGATGAGTCCGAACTGGCATTTGAGAGACTCAAACAGTGCCTATCACAGGCACCTGCATTAGGTATGCCAGACTATGGGAAGCCCTTTGAATTATACGGTACAGAAAGTGCAGGGTAGGCGGCAGGTGTCTTAACCCAGAGACATGGTGATGCCAGCAGGCCGGTAGCTTACTACAGTGCACAGTTGGACACTGTAGCGTGGTCTCTCCCCACATGCTTGCGAAGTGTTGCAGCGATAGCTTTGCTAGTAAGTAAAAGCAAAGACGTAGTGTTAGGACACAACCTGACCATCCATACACCTCATGCAGTATCAGCCTTACTAAACTCCGCCCAAACCAGACATGTCTAATTGGCACGGTTTACAAAATGGGAATTATCACTGATGGCCCCTGTAAACATCACCATTAAGAGATGCAGCGCACTAAATCCTGCAACTTATTTGCCAAGTGTGCCTGGACAGGCACAAAGGGTGGAGGATGAGAATGATGGTGAAGGAGGATTTAGTGCAGAGACTGATACGCATGATTGTATGGAATACCTGAATCAGACTTTCACTGTGAGACCTGACATCAGTGACAACCCACTGGAAGGCGTAGACTTTACCTTTTACACTGACGGTAGTTGCCACAGACAGACAGACAGAATCGGGAGACTTGTGTACTGGATCCACAGTTGTAGACGACAGAGGTATCATAGAAGCTGAACCCCTGGGCCCACCGCACTCAGCACAAGTTGCTGAGCTGGTCGCCCTAACCAGAGCATGTGAATTGGCCAAGGGTAAGTCAGCTAATATATACACAGATTCTAGGTATGCCTTTGGAGTGGTGCATGATTTTGGGGCCCTATGGCGCCTCAGAAATTTCATGACGGCAGCTGGCACACCTGTAGCGCATGCGTCCCACATAAAAAGGTTTCTAACAGCGATACAAGAACCAGACAGAGTGGCTGTTATCAAGTGCAAAGCACACACTTACAACCAAGACCTAATTTCACTTGGTAACAGCCGGGCAGCCAGCACCCCCATACAAACGAACATCACATCACTGATGACATTCAACACAATCAACACACAAAAATTAATTGAAATGCAAAATTTGTGTTCTTCACAGGAAAAGGCAGTCTGGAGGTCAAAGGGGTATGGCTAGGAGTACTCAGGACATTGGACAAGTGGACACGGTAAGCCAGTGGCCCCCAGAGCATATCTTCCAGGTCTAGCTGAGGGGCACACGGTCTGACTCACCTAGGCAAAGAGGGTATGTGCAAGCTAGTGAGAGCCTACTGGTGTGCGCCAGGATTCTCTTCTCATGCAGGTAAGAGAGCAATGACATGCCTTACTTGCTTGAGGAAGAATATTGGAAAGTCAATACCAACAGAGCCATCCCATATCCCTCCGACAGACGGACATTTTCAGGTAATACAAATTGATTCATACAGTTACCACCCTGTAGGAATTTAAAATATGTGTTAGTCAGTATTGATGTATTTTCCAATTGGGTAGAAGCGTTCCCTGCTGCCAATAATACTGCTACGTTCACTGCAAAGAAAATTGTGCAGGAATTTGTGTGTAGATATGGTATCCCTAGAATAATTGAAAGTGATAGGGGTACCTATTTTACAGGTGAAGTCTTTCAGGTTATGTGCAAACTAATGGGAATTAATAGCAAGCTGCATACTCCGTACCGACCACAGGCGAGTGCGAAGGTGGAGAGAATGAATAGCACTATTAAGAACAAGCTGAGCAAAGTGATGGCTGAGACTGGATTGTTGTGGCCAGAAGCTTTACCACTAGCATTGCACAGCATCAGAACCACTCCCAGGTCTCCCCTTAACCTATCACCCTTTGAAATTCTTTTTGGTTGACAACCTCATGTAATGATAGACCCCCAGGATGATTTGAAATGCAATAATGAAGTGACTATTTGAATATTTGGTTGGAATGAGCCAGCAGCTGAGAAATCAACAAAGAAATCTAAAGCTGGTGATTCCTGACCTACCGAACAGTAATTGTCATGACATTGAACCTGGGGATTATGTAATGATTCGAAATTTTCTACGCTCAGGTTGCCTCATTGACAGGAAGGAAGGACCGTACCAAGTCTTGCTAACCAGCATGACAGCATTAAAGGTTGCCGAAAGAGAGACTTGGGTCCACTCGTCCCACTGTAAGAAGATCGCTGACCCGGAGAGAACCCGTGACAAAGAGCAGAGTGTAGAGAACATCGTATCACTGGAGTGTCTGTTCCGGGAAGGTTGAGAGGCAGGACTGTTGAGACAGCACCTGAGCGCGGAGAACAACAAGACCAGAGGCGGTTGTCGCACCAGTTTTTTTTCTTTTTCCATCTCCCACTACCCTCCTTCTCTTCTTCTCTTTCTCCCCTCCTTCTTGTCTCCCTTCTCTCCCCTTAGCAAGATGGATCTACCCCAAGAGACTGCGTTTCGGGTTTTTCTGTTAATCCTGTTGTTGACCAGGACAGTCTGTTACGGTGAGGGTCCCAGAGAGGTCGAGCAAGGATCTGGAATGGGTTCTGATGGCGAGGATGGATTTGTAGAATCTCAGGAGCAACACATCATTAGAGCAAAGGCGGGTATCAGAAAGCGCTCTGGTAGTCAGGGAGCTCGGAGGCACTGTGAAGGGTTATTGTCTGAGGAAAATCGCATTTGTAGGAATTGTGAGAACATAGTCGAGGATGGGTGCATCCAGAGATGTCAGTCCAGCCTTAATATCGACATGGACCGTCATCCATTGAGTGATTACCACTCACTAGTGGGTAAGGTCTTAAACCAGACAGAATGCTGGGTGTGCTCACAAGTACCTCAAGGTCAGAGCAAGTCAGGATTAGTACCATACCCTTTAGCAATAGATGAGGTACTCGAATTACGGGGTGGGAGACCGGTGGACAAGAAATTCAATATTTCTAGGCCCCCTAGTTTGAAGCTCCACCAGTATCATGTAGATAGATCCTTATTATGTTTCAATATTTCCAATTACCAAAAAACTGGAAATTGGGAAATGACGTGGAATAACCAGACAATGACCTTTTCACACAGAGCTGATAGGATACCCATAGACTCTGAACTTGTACGCCAAATAGCCAACAGTGGGAGGTATTTTCGGTATAGGTATACTCGTGGAAGCAAGACCATTTGGGTTGGAAAAGTATCGCCAGGGTATTGTGCCCATATCATCCAGCCCGATACTTGTACTGAGCAGATGGGAGAACTAGGGATTGGTTTCTTCACTTGGAAAGTTTGTAATATGGTGATGTCATATTCTGTCCCCTATGTTCTCCCGGATGATGCCTATTTCATATGTGGGAGGATGGCGTACAAGTGGTTTGCCCCGAGCTCAGAGGGATTGTGTTATATTGGGAGAGTACTGCCAGAGGTCATGACCATAACCCATGATAAGATGAGAGATGTTCACCGCAGTGCTCAGGCTCCTTATACTCATACTCACTATGAACACATCGTCAAGAGACACCTCATAGATAGGACAGAGCACGCAGCCTCTGATTTGATCCACGAATCCACTGGGATTCAATTCCTTCTCGCATTAGACATCACCCGTACTGCCAGAGGAATTATAAATTATAGGTATATCCATGCGCTAGCGAACTTAATAGATAATATCACTGAGATGTATGACGACACCTTCAGGTATACGGGAAGGGAGTTACAAGCTTACAAGAAGGAATTCATCCAGCACAGGATGGTCCTTAATTATATCACAGCCGTGACGGTTGGGTACTGTGTCACTTAGGCAACTCAATATGGTGTGAAGTGCTGTACGTATATTACAAACAGCACTGACGACCCCACGGAGATTATCTATCAAAAGATGGATGATATCTTGTCGTTGAAGTGGGAGTTCCGGAGGAGACACAACCTTACCCTGACGGCTGTGGGTAATGAGCTGGTTGAATGGTTGAACCCACGAAATTGGTTCTCAGGATTAGGAGAGTGGGCTCAAAATGTTATTATGCGTGTAGGGAAGTTTCTCCTTTGTATCCTGGGAGTCGTCATAATTACTGGCTTGATATTTAGGTGTGTTCGAATTCTGACGCGGCACAAGCACGGCACAAAGTTGATGAGTCTAGGAAGCGAGGGCATTGTTATAGCAGCAGATTTAATTTACGACCCATCCATAGAGACAGTGTTATGATAAGGATTGCAAATGAATTCCATGGCCTGTTTCTTTCACCCGTTTTTCTTTTGTCTCCCCCTCTGCCCAGATACACCCATCTGGAAAAGGCATCAGCCCTACACAAGAATGTTTATGTAAATGTTTATGTGAATGTATTTTAGATATGTGTCTTATCTTCATCTCTACAAACGACACACATAGTCGACAGGTGATATCTACATATACTAGCACTCACATATGTTCCCCCTCCATGTATCATCAACTAAATGTGTACCCCATTTGTTGGAACAAGAAGCCGAAAAGAGCTCGGTAGTGTTTGTTGGCCCATTTACAGACCCTTAATACGGGATGAGAAGGATTTAATGTATACTTTGCAATACCTCGAAGCTTATTTAGAACATATACGGCACGATGATACATGCCCCTCAGACATGGAATCATACATACATGCTTTTTACTATCCCACTAGGTCATACATTTCCTACCTACCACTCTCCCCCGGCCATCCAAAACTTCTGTAGATATTGTGTAGATATTTTTCTGTTTAGTAATTAGATAGTGGCAGTTATTGGTGACTGCCAAGGGTGGACTGTCAAAGTCGAAAAATATTGCAGTACACACATCACGTACGAACTACACACAGATGGCCTCCGCGTGTGTACTTGTTCTGCTGTGCGTGCACATATTCGCAATTTGCGTATGGTCGCTCCCGCGGTCGTGCGCATCAGTGCGTGGTATGGGTATTTACGGTAGAGTTTGTGAACGCATGGAGAGCTATCAAAACACATTACATATTTAATCCAAATAGTGCACAATGTACACATAGTCCCCCTGCACCACACCAGAAAATAACAACAGTTTAAATGGTTTCAGAACAAGGGGATTCACCTTTACAGAATAGGAGGGGACAGAACAAGGTCATAAGGTGGTGTTTGGTATCCAGCTGTAGGGTATTTTAAGGGTAACATTCTGGTGTTGGTTTGAGGAAGATTGCATGTTCCTGCGGATAGTTATGTGCAGAAGCAGAATATAGATATAAACTGTATTTACTGTACATTATGTATGCGGCGGGAATCCAGAGGAGACCACCCACAAGAGCAGTTAGAACAGACATCGCCCACCAATTCAAATCGACCTATGACCTCTCCTGTACTGTAAAAGTGCATTCCTGTGTCCAATGGACAACGGGATTACAGTATCCATTGTATTGCTTTTGGAAGAATTGTATAAATAAAACCTGCTGCAGCCTGGTCTGACACAAGACTCACAACGTTATCTATTAGATTACGGAGGACCGGATCGGGAAGCGCACGCGAATATACTCACGTATGTACCATTGACTGTAGCCATTATTCTGTTATATTGTCTTATATTGTATTGTATATATTGTAACCCCCTTTCAGCAATATTACGCTGTGGTGTCGGAACCCAGTGATTTAACTACAAATCAGTGTTGTGTCTTCCTTTCCCCACTATGGTTTAAAAGTGTATTAGTAACGCATTGCATTGCTGTATAAGGTTTAAAGCGTATTCATTGGGTGTGTACGCGCTGCGGGTGCATTGTACCGTCAGCGCGGCGTTTGTACACAGAGTCCGTACATCGTACGGGACTCTGTACGCTAATAGCGTAAAAAGTACGTAGCGTGTGCACCAAGTATAGCGGCCGGAGCAGCTAAAGGTTTAAAGTGTGTTTAGAGTGTATAGAAGGTATAGCTTTTCATTCCTGTATATAAATCGACATTATCATTCCCTTACAGTGTTACAACTTATATATATATATATATATATATATATATATATATATTATATAATCAGAGAGATTTGCGGCACTCACAGCTGTATAAAGAAAGACAACTAGACCCCAGGTCAGTATCAATGTTTCAATTCAGCCCAGTTGTCTTTCTTTATACAGCCATGAGTGCTGTGTATCTCTCTGATTTACACTGCTACATGCTTTTGTGAGGGCACCGGGCGCAGCTGCAATTACCCTTAAGTGAGTGCCGAATGCCTACCCAATTTTATATATATATATATATATATATATATATATATATATACATACATACATACATACATACATACATACATACATACATACATACAGTGCTCAAAATAGGCCGGTACACCCCAGTATCGCATACCGGCATTTTCAAGCACTGAAGACCCCACCGCTGCAGCCGCCGCCTTTCCAGTTCCGCACTGTGTAAGCACCAATTGGAGCTCTGGAACCGGCAGCCAATCTTGTCTGCCGGTCCGTGGCAGATTTTAAATGGTGGAGGTCATAGGGACCTCACCAGAGCTGCACCGAAGGCCTCCTCTCCACACTGCTGCCCACAGATTCCGCCTCCGCACTGCCGCAGCCCATGGTCTCCTCCTCTGCACCGCCGCCCATGGCCTCGTCCTCACCGCTGCCGACTACAGCCTCTGCACCACTACCGACCACAACCCCCTCCGCACCTTCGCTGCTCATTAGGTAATGTTACCCTGCTTCCCTCTGTCACTCTTTCTGTCCCTCTGTCACTCTTCCTGTCACTGCTGTCACTCTCTCTGTCCCTCTGTCACTCTCTCTGTCCCTGTGTCACTCTCCCTGTCACTGCTGTCACTCTCACTCTCCCTGTCACTCTCTCTGTCACTGCTGTCACTCTCTCTGTCACTGCTGTCATTGCTGTCACTCTTTCTGTCCCTCTGTCACTGCTGTCACTCTCTCTATCCCTGCTGTAACTGGTTGTGTCACTCTCTCAAAAACTCCTGTCACTCTCTCTGTCACTCTCCCTGTCCCTGCTGTCACTCTCCCTGTCCCTGAATTTTGGCTCATACTGTGTGGCGTAATGTGAATTTTGGATCATACTGTGTGGCGTAATGTGAATTTTGGCTCATACTGTGTGGCATAATGTGAATTTTGGCTCATTCCATGTGGCATAATGTGTAAGGGGCACCAGTACTAGATAGTATAAGTGTCCCTACTATTGTGGTGCATAATGTGTATAAGGGGTATATGGTGTGGTACACTACATTTAAGGACACCTCCCCTTTTGAGTGGCCACACCACCTTTTCCGGTGAGCACACACCTTTGGCGCATGCATAATTACAACCTTCACTTTTCCATACCCCCACTTCAAAATTACCACTTCAACCACTGTATGTATATATATATATATATATATATATATATATATACTAGGTGGTTCATCGTGACCTACGGGCGCTCTTCACACCGTCGCAAGGGGCTACACCCCCTTAAGCCTTGCACGGCCTTTGGGCATGCAATATGTTGATTATATGGAGTATTACCTCCACACATAATTGTGTGATTGGTTAAATAGTGCGCGGACAAAGGGCGTGTTATGGTTAAGGGTCCGTAGCCCCTTGCAACTGTGTGAACAGCGCACACAGGGCATGATGAATCACCTAGTATGGTGGAGGGGGTGTCGCGGCTGAGGGAGGGGTGGTTACGGGAGTGCTTAGGGCGGTAGAGGGGCGGATGAGGGGGGGACTGCGGATGGAGGAGGGTGGAGGGGGGGCGGATGGGGGAGGAGGCCGGAGGTGCTGAGGATGGGGGAGTGTCGGGTGTGGGATAGATGCGGATGGGGAGGGTGTCCAGGGGTGCGGGGGAGAGTCATGAGCCACCGTGGTAGGGGGGTAACGGGGTGCTGCGTGCAGGGTGGTTGAGGGGGTGCAGTTGGTGGGCCAGGAGCGGTGGTTGGGGATAGGGCGGATGTAGGGGTGCCACGGTGGGGGTGGTGGTCCGGAGCCACCGCTGGTGGGGGAAGGTGTGGTGGTGCTGCGGTTGGGAGTGGTGCGGGATTGCATGAGGTGCATCCAGGTGGTGCACCGCAGAGGTGACAGTATAGGGGACACAGGCACAGCATAGGTGACACATGGCGCCACAAGGTCATGACCAGCAGAGCCGGGACACAGCAGCAGAGCTCTCCCGGAGACAGGCAACACAGAGCCGGGCCATGTGTTGTGCACGGCAGGAAAGGGGAGAGCAGCAGCGTACTGCCGGGCTCCTGCAACCCTCCGATGATGCATCCGCGCTACTTACTGAAGTCCTGTTGGTAGTCTCCTGTGTGCTGTAGAGCAGCATGCAGCTGCGCCAGCCGCGGTGACACGCTACGGTGCTCTCTCCATGGCACGGCTTCTGGGCAGCGGGAGCAGCTCGGCAGAGGCTAAACGGCGGTCCAGAGCGCCACAGCACGTGCATGTTACTGTGGTGGCGGAGGTGCGGGCCCTACACACAGCTGCAGCAGCGCTATCCGACACTGCCGCTAATACCAAATTGTAAAGTGACCTCTGACGTCACCAGGGGACGGATCTACGCTAGCGCTAGCCATGCCTAGCATTAGCCACACATCACTCTGGGCTATTATGTAGGAAATGCACGACGAAGGGGCGTCCGATGATGAAGGGGGCGTAGCCCCTTGCGATGGTGGAGGGGGTCTGGAGGCGCTGCGGTTGGAGGAGGTGTGGGTTTGGCATTGCCGCAGGTGGGGTAAGGGGTCCGGAGGTGGCGCGGGTGGGGAAAGGGTTGGTGCGGGGGAGCCGCGGATGGGGGAGGAGGTCTGGAGACGCTGCGGTTGGTGGAGGGGCGGGTGTGGTGGTGCCACGGGTGGGGTAGGAGGTTACGGAGGTGGGGCGGGTGGGGGAGGGACGTGGGTGCGGCAGATGGGGAAGAGGTCTGGAGATGCTGCGGTTGGAGGAGGGGCGGGTGTGGGCGTGCTGCGGGTGAGGTAGGTGGTTCGGAGGTGGCGCGGGTGGGGGAGGGGTGGATGCGGGGATGCCACGGATAGAGAAAATCTACATTGTACCAGAGAGTACTGCCCTCTATACACACACATAGCTGCAAACACATGTACACGCCCCACATATCACAATGCCCCCCTAGCTGCAGGATATAAATAATGGCCATCCTCATCTAGTGGCAGGGCCCCCTGTGCAGCCATTGTGTCAGCAACAGGCAGAGAATGATGGGGGCAGCTCATTGTGCGGGGCCGAGGACGAACCCAGGCGCTCCCTTCGTGCAGCTGCAGGTCCGGCTGCTCCAGGGATGGCGATGGGCCGCAGGCATCGGGGTGGGGGTTGCCTGCTCTCGCTGTGCGCTGTGCTCTCCTGAGCGGAGGCTGCCGCCTCCTGCTGCACACCGCCCAGCGTACACACCGCAGCAGGCAAGCCAGGAGAGGAGAGGAGGAAGGCGGCAGGCGGCACCACACACCGCTGATCACCCGCATGAGACGAACGGGTGAGGAGGACGGGGCGGTGCAGGGGAGTTGGTCTCCTTGGTTGGGGCGAGAGCCGGACAGTAATTGAAGGCGGGGTGATGGGGGTTTGTGTGGTGTCTGTAACCTATTAGGCCAGATCTGTGACTCCGCCCAGCATTTGACTCCACCCAGCATTAGCAAATGAGTCACAAAGTCACAGATCTGGGCTAATATATAGGAGATAATAATATGTGGGATGAAGTTAATTTTCTGGCTGTCCTCGTTCCTCGTTTGAATGGAGTAGTAAATAAAGAGAGAATAACCAAGAACAAACCTGGTAGGTGGCTGCCTCTATACTGAACTAATATAACTGCAGTGGGCTTTAAGGGGCATATTTTGCTTTGTTAGCAAAAAAAGCACACAAATGGGCAAAACCATGTTGCACTGCAGGTGGGCAGAGGTAACATGTGCAGAGAGATTTAGATTTGGGTGGGTCATATTGTTTCTGTGTAGGGTAAATACTGGCTGCTTTATTTTTACACTTCAATTTAGATTTTAGTTTAAACGCACCTCACCCAAATCTAAATCTCTCTGGACATGTTATATCTGCCCCCACCTGCAGTCCAACATGGTTTTGCCCATTAGTGTACTATTTTGGTTTTCTAATAAAACTGAATAACCCCCTTAATATTCACGTCACTTTACGAACATGAATTATGTTATTGTGATAACAGAAAAGTAAAGTGATTATTAAAGGTCACAATAGCTAGAAAGGCAACACAATTCACAGGTGATTACATTTGTGGATCCCAGATGGCGATAGTGGGGTATAAATATCTCTTTCTTTGCCGTTCCATACTTAACAGATGTGCCTCTTTTGTTGTTTTGTGCTCCAATTAAAACTAGGTTTTGCATTGCATATATTGTTTTTAAGAATATAAAAAATACATGTAGGAAACTAGACTATTTCATATTCATTATGTTACCTTGGTTCTGATTCCGTTTGTATTTATTTTCTGCTCTCTGTTCCTACAATACACTTGGTAATGCTCTAAATGTCATTGCATTCGCAACATATAAGCAGCATCCCAAGCATCACAATAAGCAGAGGTTTTATGCTAATCCCACACCTGAAGGTTTAGTTGACATACTCCGATTACCAGAAAATTACTAAATAATCCAACTTTTTCATAGTGCCACCACATCCTAAAGTAAGAAAATTCCAAGTTGATTTTTAAACTATAGGTCAGGAAATTACCGTATATACTCGAGTATAAGTCGACCCGAATATAAGCCGAGGCACCTAATTCTACCACAAAAACCTGGGAAAACTTATTGACTCGAGTATAAGCCTAGGGTGGGAAATGCAGCTCTAGCCGTACACAGCCCTCAGTGCCAGATATGCCCTCATACTGCAGATATGCCCCCACAGTGCCAGATATGCCCTCATACTGCCAGATATGCCCCACAGTGCCTGATGTGCCAGATATGCCCTCATGCTGCCAAATATGCCCCACAGTGCCAGATGTGCCAGATATGCCCTCATGCTGCCAAATATGCCCCACAGTGCCAGATGTGCCAGATATGCCCTCATGCTGCCAGATATGCCCCTCATGCTGCCACATATGCCCCACAGTGCCAGATGTGCCAGAAATGCCCTCATGCTGCCAGATATGCCCCACAGTGCCAGATATGCCCTCATGCTGCCAGATATGCCCCTCATGCTGCCAGATATGCCCCTCATGCTGCCACATATGCCCCTCATGCTGCCAGATATGCCCCTCATGCTGCCACATATGCCCCTCATGCTGCCACATATGCTCCTCATGCTGCCACATATGCCCCCTCCCCCAGTGCCTGTTACTTACCCCTCCGTCGATCCCGCGCTGTCTTCTGAAGGAGGGACACGGAGCGCACAGCGCGCGCCTCTCCTGTGTCCCTCCTGCATCTCCGGCGGCCATGGCGGGTCTATTAAAGGAAGTGCCGGTTCGTGATCAGAGGTCACGAACGGGTACTTCCTTTAATAGACCCGCTGCTGCCGCCGGAGATGCAGTAGGGACACAGGAGAGGCGCGCGCTGTACGCTCCGTGTCCCTCCTTCACACTGCTCTGCATGTCACACTGCACTGACTCGAGTATAAGCCGAGGTGGCTTTTTCAGCACAAAAAAAGTGCTGAAAAAGTCGGCTTATACTCGAGTATATACGGTACCTTAGATTAGTGATTAATGAATTGAGAAGGGGGTGCCTAATTTGGATGGGGAGCAAATCCAATAAAAGCATGTAACTTTGTATCTGGAACAAACCATGTTGCAATGCAAGGGGTGTAAAAGCATTTATTGTATTGCTGCAGGGTAATGGGCAGACTAGGTGGGCCAAGCGGTTCTATCTGCTGTCACATTCTGTGTAAATACGGGCTGCATGTAGCCCACAAATGCAGGACAGCTTTATTTTTACACTGTAATGTAGATTTTAGTTTGGACACGACCCTCTTGCAACTAAATCTCTCTGCACATGTTACATCTGCCCCACCTACAGTGCAGCATGGTTTTGCCAGGGTTACTTGCTCTGTTTCACATTGCTCTCAACTCAGAATCAGCCATGTGTGACCATGGGGGCATATGCAATATGGTCCAGAGGCAGAGCCGGATTAAGACCATGGGGGGCCCGGGGCACTTAAGAGAGTGGGGCCCCTAATAGAGAAGGCAGAATATATATATATATATATATATATATATATATATTTGCCTCCCCAAGCAGCACACGGCGGACCTCCTGCCCTGCACTCCCGTCCCCACTGCAGCAGCGGCCAGCCTGCCGCTCAGTCATTGGCTGGGCAAGTAATTAGTACACCCTCCCCCCACCCCACACCTCTCAGCGCCACTGGTCTTATCCCCCACTGTGAGAAGGTGATTGGGATATATAACACGCACAATACTCCTATATCATTGGACACATAATTGTTCCATTGACTTAAAATATACAATATGTTTAATAGCAATAAATGTCCTTTCTTTATACAGCTACTGTATATCCATTACATATGTTCCATTAACACTCCACACAGTATTCAGTCACAGTTTCAGAGACTGAACCAATCCTTTACCAGCTGGAGAGTGAAGAAGAGTGGAGAAGTGGCCAGTAGAGAAGTTCTCTTCCGCGCGCCCCCACCATCACCTGTCAGCGGTCTTCATGTTAATGTTATGTAATCTTGAAGGGCACAAGTACCTCCTGCCCTGCACTCCCGTCCCCTCTGCAGCAGTGGGCGCACAGACAGGACAGCTGAGCTGAGCGACGGCTCTGCTGTCCAATAAAGTATGAATGAAGCAGCCTGCCGCTCAGTCATTGGCTGGGCACGCAGGCTGTTTCATTCATACATTATTGGACAGCTGAGCCGTCGCTCAGCTCAGCTGTCCTGTCTGTGCGCAGCTGCTGCAGTGAGGACGGGAGCCGGGGAGCACAGCACCGCAGATCGGATCGGAAGAGAGATCCGATCTGCGGTGTGGCAGGGGGCCCTTTTGGAAAGGGGGGCCCGGGGTACGTATACCCCTGCCCCCCCTCCCCCCCTTAATCCGGCTCTGTCCAGAGGTGAGGATTGCTGGCTGATCTCAGACTTTTTTTAAAGCAGCAATCATTTGCAAGGCAATACCATGTCTTATAAATAATTGCCGCTTTAAAAATAAAAAAGTCTGAGATGGGCCAGCATTCCTCACCTCTGGCACACTCAGACTCTATTACATATGCCCCCATGTTGTTAATCATATCTGTCAAATGTAAGGATGCCGAAGTGGTATGAAGCCTGCGCCCGTGTAAGTGGATCACTGCTTACCTCCGTCTGCACCGCACACTCCGCCCGCTCAACCTTGATTGCAAAGGACGCCTCTTCGGGGCCTCCGCCCGGAACCCAGCCTGGAACTCGGCGGCTAGAGGGGACAAGAAATATTCTCACTGCGTGCCCGCTTCTCCCTCCGGGGGAATAAGTGGCACACCGGTTAGGTGAATGTCATCATCGGCCCGTGGGCCTCAGCCACCCAAATCGTCACCTATTTGGCACTTGCGCACCGAGGTGGGAGCGAGCCCGCTAGGCCTAGCGGGGTCTCGCGACCGGCGCTCAACACAGACAAGGACACACACTCACAAATAATACTCACACTGGTACTCTTGTCAGCTTGCTTGATGCGCCACTCCGCTCCTGGGGAGAGAATGACAGCAGCCTCCCTACAACTAAACAACGGCTAACAACAAAACTGAGCCTAACTCCTATGAACTACAACAGTTTACTGGGTCGGCTACTCCACCTCATCTCTGACAACAGGTCAAGCAAACACAAGTTCAATGTGAGTACAATATAAATGAGGAGTACCTTACCATCCGGTCCGACGCAGGTTCTGCTACCTCGCCCCCGTGGTGACCAACTCTCCACGACCCTCCCCCACCTTGAGAGCGTACACAAGGCGCGAGGGTCAGCCGACCCTCCGTGCCCAGCCCGCAATGTATCCCGCCCGAGCGGCCGCACAGCTCACTCGCCGAGGTGTGCAAGGGACGGGGCTCCGCTTGATTTAAGAACGCCCTGCTTGTCTCCCCCTTTCCTTAGTTGGTACCGTTGGATGACCTGGACCTGATGCCCTGGGTCACCTTATGATTCCCTACCCCCACTGGCTAGGTACCCTAGGACCTACTGTCCCCTTCTGCTCCGCAGGCCTATGGCCCGTTATGCCCCCCCGGGCCTAATGCCCGCCTGACTGGCGGGGGTTCGGGCCTAACGCCCAAAACCCCACAGAGAGGAAATGGTCGGGTCTGGGCCTACAGGCCACGGGCCGGGTGGAGCCCCGACTACGCGCGGCCTCCCAGGCCCAGACGCGCCGACCAAAGGTGCCCACGGGCCGGAAGGGCCCGACTATCTGCCCACAGGCCGGGAGGGCCTGACTATGCCCACGGGCCTAGTGCCCGAACACCCGGTGGTCCAGGGGGAAGTGAGAGACTCGGCACGAGGCCGCTTACCGGGCCGTAGGGACAGGCCGCGGTGGGGAGCTTCGTTAGCTCTTTTGCCTCCCACACACCGCGGCACTCTCCTCCGGAACTTCCGGTGGGCTCCTCTTCCGCGGCCGTCCCGACGTCTTCTTCCCGGGCGTCGACTGGCTCTCCCTGCTGGGGCCGCTTCTGGCTTCTGCTTCCCGGCCGCTCCCGTCGCCGTCGCCGCCTCTTCTTCTGGACCGCCGCCTTCTTTCTTCTGCTTCTTCCTCTTCTTCCGCTGGAGCTCTTCTCTGCTCCGTCCCCGGCGCCGACTGGCCGCTCCCGCTCCGCCGCGTCTGTTATAAGACGCTGGGAAGGGGTGGCGCTATGACGCGACGAGCCTTGATTGGCTCGTCGCGGCATGTTCTGATTGGCTGACCGGGCGCGAGCCCTGATTGGCTCCCGCCCGGCGCCATCCCCGCCTCTTCGCGCCGTGATTGGAGGGGCTTGAATCCCACCGGATGCAAGCCCCTCCGTGCTGGGGACCCGCCGCAACGCCGCCGCTGACCGGGGGGAACGGAGGCAAGTGACTTCCCCCATCCCCCCAACCCGCTGCCCTCTCACACATACACAACTTTCTCATACGTCCTAGAGGATGCTGGGGATGCTTCAAGAACCATGTGGTATAGACGGGATCCGCAGGAGACATGGGCACTTTAAGACTTTAAAAGGGGTGTGAACTGGCTCCTCCCTCTATGCCCCTCCTCCAGACTCCAGTTAGATTCTGTGCCCAGTGAGACTGGATTCACACTGAGGAGCTCTCCAAAGTTTCTCAGAAAAAAGACTAAAATCCATTTATGTCACTACAGGTTCGCTACTCAGGCCTGCCGTTGCTTCGGCATGGGTGAGTAGCGCTATTGAAAAGTGGGCAGATAACTTGCCATCTGAGATAGATATCCTGGACGGGGATAGCGTGTTTTTGACTCTGGGTCATATCAGGGACGCTGCAGCATATTTAAAAGAAGCTGCGAGGGATATTGGCCTTTTGGGATCAAGGGCCAATGCCATGGCAGTCTCGGCTAGGAGGGCATTGTGGATTCATCAATGGAATGCTGATGCTGACTCTAAGAAGACTATGGAGTCTCTACCATTTAACGGTAGTGTCTTGTTTGGTGACGGCCTCACTGACCTGGTATCTACGGCTACCGCGGGTAAGTCATCATTTTTACCTTATGTTCCTGCACAACAAAAGAAAACGCCCCACTATCAGTAGCAGTCCTTTTAGCCCAATAAATACAAAAAAGGACGAGGGTCCTCCTTCCATGCTGCGAGAGGAAGAGGAAAGGGAAAAAGGTCACAGGCTGTGGCAAGTTCCCAAGAGCAGAAGTCCTCTCCGGCTTCTACCAAATCCATCGCATGACGCTGGGGCTCCTCTGCGGGAGTCTGCACCGGTGGGGGCAAGTCTCAAACTCTTCAGTCAGGTCTGGGTGCACTCGGACCTGGATCCTTGGATATTAGAAATAGTAACCCAAGGGTACAAATTAGAGTTTCAAGATGTGCCCCCTCACCGATTTTTCAAATCGGCCTTGCCAGCTTCTCTTCTAGAAAGGGAGGTAGTATGTGCTGCAATACTAAAGCTGTGTCAAAATCAAGTCATTGTCACAGTACCCCCGTCACAACAGAGGGAGGGTTTTTATTCGAGTCTGTTCGTGGTCCCGAAGCCGGATGGCTCAGTCATACTGATTCTGAACCTAAAATCCCTCAATTTCTTTCTAAAAAAATTCAAATTCAAGATGGAATCTCTCTGAGCAGTGATCTCCAGTCTGGAGGAGGGGGATTTTATGGTGTCGGTCGACATAAAGGATGCCTACTTACACGTTTCCATATATCCTCCACATCAGGCATACCTGAGGTTTGCTGTTCAGGATTGTCATTACCAATTTCAGACGTTGCCGTTTGGTCTGTCCACGGCTCCGAGGATTTTCACCAAGGTTATGGCGGAAATGATGGTTCTCCTGCGCAAGCAGGGAATCACAATTATCCCGTACTTGGACAATCTCCTCATAAAGGCGAGATCCAAGGAGCAGTTGCTGAAAAATGTTGCGCTCTCACTGACGATTCTGCAACAACATGGTTGGCTCCTAAACTTGCCAAAATCACAGTTGGTTTCGACGACACGGCTGTTGTTCCTGGGTATGATTCTGGATACAGAATTGCAGAGAGTTTTTCTTCCAGTGGAAAAGGCTCTGAAAATACAGAACATGGTAAAACGGATTCTGAAACCGGCAAGAGTGTCAATTCTTCAATGCACTCGGTTGCTGGGGAAGATGGTGGCGGCCAACGAGGCCATTCTGTATGGCAGGTTCCATGCCAGGGTGTTTCAGTGGGAGCTGTTGGACAAGTGGTCCGGGTCTCACCTGGACATGCACCGGAAAATATTCCTATCTTCCAGGACCAGGATCTCCCTTCTGTGGTGGCTGCACAGTTCTCACCTTCTGGAGGGACGAAGGTTCGGGATTCAGGATTGGATCCTGGTGACCACAGATGCAAGTCTCCGAGGTTGGGGAGCAGTCACACAAGGGAGAAACTTTCAGGGAAAATGGTCAAGCCAGGAAGCTTGTCTGCGCATAAACATTCTGGAATTAAGGGCCATTTACAACGGCATTCTGCAAGCGGAACATCTTCTTTGCGGTCTGCCCGTCTTGATTCAGTCAAACAACATAACAGCAGTGGCGTACATAAACCGCCAGGGCGGAACAAAGAGCATTGCGGCGATGGCCGAGGCCAAGAAAGTTCTTCGCTGGGCGGAGAGACATGCAAGCGCTCTATCAGCAGTCTTCATTCCAGGAGTGGACAACTGGGAAGCAGACTTCCTTAGCAGACACGATCTCCATCCAGGAGAGTGTGGTCTTCATCAAGAGGTCTTTGCAGAAGTGACAAGTCATTGAGGAATTCCTCAAATAGACATGATGGCGTCCCGCCTCAACAAGAAACTTCAGCGATATTGTTCCAGGTCGAGGGACCCTCAAGCAATAGCAGTGGACGCCCTAGTGACACCGTGGGTGTTTCCATCGGTCTATGTGTTCCCTCAACTTCCACTCATTCCGAAGGTGATAAAGATTGTAAGAAGAACAAGGGTTCAGGCGATACTCATTGTTCCAGATTGGCCAAAGAGGGCCTGGTATCCAGATCTTCAGGAGTTGCTCATAGAAGATCCCTGGCCTCTTCCTCTATGGGAGGACCTGTTACAACAAGGACCGTGCGTGTATCAAGACTTACCGCGGCTGCGTTTGACGGCATGGCGGTTGAACGCCAAATCCTATCCCGAAAGGGTATTCCCAGTGAAGTCATTACCACACTTCTTCAGGCTAGAAAAGAAGTAACGGCAAAGCATTACCACCGTATTTGGAGGAAATATGTGTCTTGGTGTGAATCCAAGAAGGCTCCTACGGAAGAATTTCAGCTGGGGCGTTTGCTCCATTTTTTGCAAGCAGGTGTGGATGCGGGCCTAAAGTTAGGCTCTATTAAAGTACAAATTTCGGCCTTATCAATCTTCTTTCAGAAAGAATTGGCCTCCCTTCTTGAAGTTCAGACCTTCGTGAAAGGCGTGTTACACATCCAACCTCCATTTGTGCCCCCTGTGGCACCGTGGGATCTTAATGTGGTATTGCAGTTCCTGCAATCTCATTGGTTTGAAACTTTACGTAAGGTTGAGTTAAAATTCCTTACTTGGAAAGTAGTCATGTTGTTGGCCTTGGCATCCGCAAGGCGGGTATCTGAGTTGGCGGCTTTGTCTCACAAAAGCCCCTATTTAATCTTCCATACTGATATAGCGGAGTTGAGAACTCGTCAGCAATTTCTACCAAAAGTGGTTTCATCATTTCACGTAAACCAGCCTATTGTGGTGCCAGTGGCTACTGACACCTTGGCGGAATCGAAGTCTATCGATGTGGTCAGAGCTTTGAAAATCTATATCGCCAGAACGGCACAGAGGCTCTGTTTGTCCTGTGAGCTCCCAACAAGATTGGGGCTCCTGCTTCCAAGCAGACTATTGCGTGACAGATCTGTAATACGATTCAGCAGGCTCATTCTACGGCAGGATTGCCATTACCGAAATCGGTAAAAGCCAATTCCACCAGAAAGGTGGGCTCATCCTAGGCGGCTGCCTGAGGGGTCTCGGCATTACAGCTTTGCCGAGCTGCTACTTGGTCGGGTTCAAACAACTTTGCGAAGTTTTACAAGTTTGATACCCTGGCTGAGGAGGACCTCTTGTTTGGTCAATCGGTGCTGCAGAGTCATCCGCACTCTCCCGCCCGTTCTAGAGCTTTGGTATAAAGCCCATGGTTCTTGAAGCATCCCCAGCATCCTCTAAGACGTATGAGAAGATAGGATTTTAATACTTACCGGTAAATCCTTTTCTCTTAGTCCGTAGAGGATGCTGGGCGCCCGTCCCAGTGCGGGCTGTATCTGCAGTTTGGTTATGGTTACACTCATGTTGAGTTAAGTTCAGTCAGTCTGTGGCTGTTGTTGGTCATGCCGTTGCATGCGTTGTTGTTGAATGCCATGTTGTACAGCATGTTTGAGGTGTGAGCTGGTATGTATCTCACCTTAGTTTAAAAATTAAATAAATCCTTTTCCTCGAAATGTCTGTCTCCCTGGGCACAGTTCCTATAACTGGAGTCTGGAGGAGGGGCATAGAGGGAGGAGCCAGTTCACACCCCTTTTAAAGTCTTAAAGTGCCCATGTCTCCTGCGGATCCCGTCTATACCCCATGGTTCTTGAAGCATCCCCAGCATCCTCTATGGACTAAGAGAAAAGGATTTACCGGTAGGTATTAAAATCCTATTTTTCATCTGATTAAAGTATTATATTGAGTTCAGCAATTACCTCTTACTGTACATAGCTCTTTTTTATAGGGTATGGTATATCATGTCAACATTTATAATGCCAACACTAGAAAGACAACATGGTCTGAATGTTGACATGGTCACAATATTGACACTTGGCATGTCAACAGTATCATCCTGTTGACATGTTCAATGTGTCAGCTTTATGCACGTTGACAGCACAATTTCTCATACGTCCTAGAGGATGCTGGGGACTCCAAAATGACCATGGGGTATAGACGGGATCCGCAGGAGACATGGGCACTTTAAGACTTTAAAAGGGCTGTGAACTGGCTCCTCCCTCTATGCCACTCCTCCAGACTCTAGTTAGATTCTGTGCCCAGAGACTCTGGTCACACACTGAGGAGCTCTCCTGAGTTTCTCGGAAAAGACTTTATGTTAGGTTTATTATTTTCAGGGAGCACTGCTGGCAACAGACTCCCTACTTCGTGGGACTGAGGGGAGAGAAGCAGACCTGCTTCTGTGAGTTTAAAGGCTATGCTTCTTAGGCTACTGGACACCATTAGCTCCAGAGGGTCTGATCACTTGGGTCGCCTAGCTGCTCGTTCCCGGAGCCGCGCCGTCGTCCCCCTCACAGAGCCAGAAGAAAGAAGCCGGGTGAGTAAAAGAAGACAAGAAGACTTCAGTTAAGACGGCAGAAGACTTCACTGTCTCTGAGGTACCGCGCACACAAGTGGCACTACAAGGGTGCAGGGTGCAAGGGGGGCGCCCTTGGCGGCAATGAAACCTCACTATCTATCCTGGCATAAGAGGTATACAGTCCATAGGCACTGTATACAGACCCCCGCCAGTATAAATATCTAGAAAATAGTGGGGCTGAAGCATGTCATTAAGGGGGCGTGGCTTAGCCCTCACAGCTCTAACCAGCGCCATTTTCTCCTCACAGAGACGCTGGCCCTGCCAAAGCACTGCTGAACAGGTCACAGTGGAAAACGGGGGGGGGGGGGGGCACGGTGTTTTAGTGTAATATATGTGAAAAGTAAAGCACAATATATAGGGAGCATGGTGTAAAAGAGCTGGTAAATGTCTTCTGTGTATCCCTGACACAAAATAGTCAGTGTAATGTCAGTGGGTGTTTAGTACATGTGTGTCGGCATGTCTGAGGACTGTGCCACAAAAAAATAACGGCTATGGGAATGTCTCAGTCGGCACCGCCGACGCCTGATGGTACTTGGTTCATGTAAATAAGTGTCCACATGTCAGTAGATGTATGTTTTTCCAAAGAGAAAACTATATGGGAGACACAGACGTGGGTGGGTGACCCTGTCGGCACCAACAAATCTGACTGGGTAAAAATTGACAAAGCTATACCTGTATGTATATATGTATAATATATTTCCCTCAGACCCCTCGGGGTTGCAAAATAAATAAATAATTAAATGCTATTTTGCCCAGTTACTACTCCCTGATATCGACACGAATACTATTTCTTATGTCGACCATGTTTCCTGATTAGATCCGAAAAAATCAGCATTCAGTACATGTTTCATACACATTAAGAATGTATTAACGTCACTAGGGACCCTGCTGTTCCTGACAATATATATATATATATATATGTGTATATGTGTATTTAAATGTGCATAAGAGTTTATAATGAATGCTGAAGTAAAGTTATTCCTTTTCATGTGCTGGTCGCTCTGTTGAAAAAACTCTAGGTCAGCCGTGACAAGATGGTTTCAAATCCTCACGAGGAGGCCGAGTGTTTGTTCTTTTCCCGCCGTGGATAGAATAAAGTGAGAGTCAACCCCTGTCCTGCATGGAGCCCTGTCACAGAGGATCGTATACAGGAAGATAAGTGATATTTCTCTAACGTCCTAGTGGATGCTGGGGACTCCGTCAGGACCATGGGGAATAGCGGCTCCGCAGGAGACAGGGCACAAAAGCAAGCTTTTAGGATCACATGGTGTGTACTGGCTCCTCCCCCTATGACCCTCCTCCAAGCCTCAGTTAGGTTTTTGTGCCCGGCCGAGAAGGGTGCAATCTAGGTGGCTCTCTTAAAGAGTTGCTTAGAAAAAGTTTTTAGGTTCTTTATTTTCAGTGAGTCCTGCTGGCAACAGGCTCACTGCATCGAGGGACTTAGGGGAGAGATTTTCAACTCACCTGCGTGCAGGATGGATTGGATTCTTAGGCTACTGGACATAGCTCCAGAGGGAGTCGGAACACAGGGCTCGCCCTGGGGTTCGTCCCGGAGCCGCGCCGCCGACCCCCCTTGCAGATGCTGAAGATGAAGAGGTCCGGAACCAGGCGGCAGAAGACTCTCAGTCTTCATCAGGTAGCGCACAGCACTGCAGCTGTGCGCCATTGTTGTCAGCACACTTCACACAGCGGTCACGGAGGGTGCAGGGCGCTGGGGGGGGCGCCCTGGGCAGCAATGTATAATACCTGTATGGCGAAAAATACATCACATATAGCCCTTGAGGCTATATGGATGTATTTAACCCCTGCCAGATATCTAAAACTCCGGAGAAGAAGCCCGCCGAAAAGGGGGCGGGGCCTATTCTCCTCAGCACACAGCGCCATTTTCCCTCACAGAAAGGCTGGTGGGAAGGCTCCCATGATCTCCCCTGCACTGCACTACAGAAACAGGGTTAAAACAGAGAGGGGGGGCACTGATTTGGCGATATGTATATATATTAAAATGCTATAAAGGTTGTCCCTGGATAATTATAGCGTTTTTGGTGTGTGCTGGCAAACTCTCCCTCTGTCTCCCCAAAGGGCTAGTGGGTCCTGTCCTCTATCAGAGCATTCCCTATGTGTGTGCTGTATGTCGGTACGTGTGTGTCGACATGTATGAGGAAAATATTGGTGAGGAGGCGGAGCAAATTGCCTGTAATGGTGATGTCACTCTCTAGGGAGTCGACACCGGAATGGATGGCTTATTTATGGAAATTACGTGACAATGTCAACACGCTGCAAGCCGGTTGACGACATGAGAGGGCCGGCGAACAAATTAGTATCTGTCCAGGCGTCTCAAACACCGTCAGGGGCTGTAAAATGCCCATTTACCTCAGTCGGTCGACACAGACCCAGACACGGACACTGATTTCAGTGTCGACGGTGAAGAAACAAACGTATTTTCTTTTAGGGCCACACGTTAAGGGCAATGAAGGAGGTGTTACATATTTCTGATACTCCAAGTACCACAAAAAGGGTATTATGTGTGAGGTGAAAAAACTACCTGTAGTTTTTCCTGAATCAGATAAATTAAATGAAGTGTGTGATGATGCGTGGGTTTCCCCCGATAGAAAATTATTGGCGGTATACCCTTTCCCGCCAGAAGTTAAGGCGCGGTGGGAAACACCCCTCAGGGTGGATAAGGCGCTCACACGCTTATCAGAACAAGTGGCGGTACCATCTACGGATAGGGCCGTACTTAAGGAGCCAGCTGATAGGAGGCTGAAAAATATCCTAAAAAGTATACACACACATGCTGGTGTTATACTGCGACCAGCGATCGCCTCAGCCTGGATGTGCAGAGCTGAGGTGGCTTGGTCGGATTCCCTGACTAAAAATATTGATACCTTTGACAGGGACAGTATTTTATTGACTATAGAGCATTTAAAGGAAGAGTAAATGCGATGTCCATATCTGCAAGAAGATGTTTATGGACACGACAGTGGTCAGGTGATGCAGATTCCAAACGGCACAAAGATGTATTGCCGTATAAAGGGGAGGAGTTATTTGGGGTCGGTCCATGGGACCTGGTGGCCAGGGCAACTGCTGGAAAATCCACCGTTTTTTACCCTAAGTCACATCTCTGCAGAAAAAGACACCGTCTTTTCAGCCTCAGTCCTTTCGTCCCTATAAGAGTCATATCTGCCCAGGGATAGAGGAAAGGGAAGAAGACTGCAGCAGGCAGCCCATTCCCAGGAACAGAAGCCCTCCACCGCTTCTACCAAGTTCTCAGCATGACGCTGGGACCGTACAGGACCCCTGGATCCTACAAGTAGTATCCAAGGGGTACAGATTGGAATGTCGAGAGGTTTCCCCCCTCGCAGGTTCCTGTAGTCTGCTGTACCAATGTCTCCCTCCGACAGGGAGGCAGTATTGAAAACAATTCACAAGCTGTATTCCCAGCAGGTGATAATAAAATTACCCCTCCGACAACAAGGAAAGGGGTATTACTCCACACTATATGGTGGTACTGAAGGCTAGGTGAGACCTATTCTAAATCTGAAAAATTTGAACACTTGCAAGGGTTCAAATCCAGATGGAGTCACTCAGAGCAGTGATAGCAAAGAACAAGGGGACTATATGGTGTCCCGGGACATCAGGGATGCTTACCTCCATGTCCCAAAATTTGCCTTTTCTCACCAAGGGTACCTCAGGTTCGTGGTACAGAACTGTCACTATCAGTTTCAAGACGATGCCGTTGGATTGTCCAAGGCACCCCGGGTCCTTACCAAGGTAATGACCGAAAGGAGGATTCGTCTTCAAAGAAAATGGACGACCTCCTGATAAGAACAAGGTCCAGAGAACAGTTGGAGGTCGGAGTAGCACTATCTCAAGTAGTTCTACGACAGCACGGGTGGATTCTAAATATTCCAAAACCGCAGTTGTTCCGACGACACGTCTGCTGGTCCTAGGGATGATTCTGGACACAGTCCAGGAAAAGGTGTTTCTCCCAGAGGAGAAAGCCAGGGAGTTATCCGAGCTAATCGGGATCCTCCTAAAACCAGGAAAAGTGTCAGTGCATCATTGCACAAGAGTCCTGGTAAAAATGGTGGCTTATTACGAAGCGCTTCCATTCGGCAGATTTCACGCAAGAACTCTTCAGTGGGATCTGCTGGACAAATGGTCCGGATCGCATCTTCAGATGCATCAGCGGATAACCCTATATCCAAGGACAAGGGTGTCTCTCCTGTGGTGATTACAGAGTGCTCATCTTCTAGAGGGCCGCAGATTCGGCATTCAGGATTGGATGCTGGTGACCACGGAGGCCAGCCTGAGAGGCTGGGGAGCAGTCACACAAGGAGTGTGATCAAGTCTGGAGAATTCTCTCCACATAAATATACTGGAGCTAAGAGCAAATTTATAATGCTCTAAGCTTAGCAAGACCTCTGCTTCAAGGTCAGCCGGTATTGATCCAGTGGGATAACATCACGGCAGTCGCCCACGTAAACAGAAAGGGCGGCACAAGAAGCAGGAGGGCAATGGCAAAACTGCAAGGATTTTTCGCTAGGCAGAAAATCATGTGATAGCACTGTCAGCAGTGTTCATTCCGGGAGTGGACGACTGGGAAGCAGACTTCCTCAGCAGGCACAACCTCCACCCGGGAGAGTGGGAACTTCATCGGGAAGTTTTCCGCATGATTGTGAACCGTTGGGAAAGACCAAAGGTGGACATGATGGCGTCCCGCCCGAACAAAAAATGGGACAGGTATTGCGCCAGGTCACGAGACCTTCAGGCGATAGCTGTGGACGTCCTGGTAACACCGTGGGTGTAACAGTCGGTGTATGTGTTCCCTCCTCTGCTTCTCATAACCAAGGTATTGAGAATTATAAGACATAGAGGAGTAAGAACTATACTCGTGGCTCCGGATTGGCCAAGAGGGACTTGGTAACCGGAACTTCAAGAGATGCTCACAGAGGACTAATGGCCTCGGGAGCTAAGAAGGGATTTGCTTTCAGCAAGTACCATGTCTGTTCCAAGAGGAACCGTGGCATCGGCCTTTAAGAAAGGACCTGCTCCAGCAGGGACCTTGTCTGTTCCAAGACTTACCGCGACTGCGTTTGACGGCATGGCGGTTTGAACGCCGGATCCTAAGGGAAAAGGCATTCCGGAAGAGGTCATACCTACCCTGGTCAAAGCCAGGAAGGAGGTGACCGCACAACGTTATCACCACATGTGGTAAAAATATGTTGCGTGGGTGAGGCCAGGAAGGCCCCACGAAAAAATTTCAACTAGGTCGATTTCTGCACTTCCTGCAAACAGGAGTGTCTATGAGCCTCAAATTGGGGTCCATTAAGGTTCAAGTTTCGGCCCTATAGATTTTCTTCCAGAAAGAATTGGCTTCAGTTCCTGAAGTCCAGACGTTTGTCAAGGGAGTATTGCATATACAGCCCTTGTGTGCCTCCAGTGGCACCGTGGGATCTCAACGTAGTGTTGGGATTCCTCAAATCATATTGGTTTGAACCACTCAAATCTGTGGATTTGAAATATCTCACATGGAAAGTGACCATGCTGTTGGCCCTGGCCTCGGCCAGGCGATTGTCAAAATTGGCGGCTTTGTCTTACAAAAGCCCATATTTGATTTTCCATTCGGACAGGGCAGAACTGCGGACTCGTCCCCAGTTTCTTCCTAAGGTGGTGTCAGCGTTTCACCTGACACAACCTATTGTGGTGCCTGCGGCTACTAGGGACTTGGAGGACTCCAAGTTGCTAGACGTTGTCAGGGCCCTGAAAATATATATATATATATATAATTCCAGGACGGCTGGAGTCAGAAAGTCTGACTTGCTGTTTATATTGTAGGCACCCAAAAAGCTGGGTGCTCCTGCTTCTAAGCAGACTATTGCTCGTTGGATTTGTAGTACAATTCAGCTTGCACATTCTGTGGCAGGCCTGCCACAGCCAAAATCTGTAAATGCCCATTCCACAAGGAAGGTGGGCTCATCTTGGGCGGCTGCCCGAGGGGTCTCGGCTTTACAACTTTGCCGAGCAGCTACTTGGTCAGGGGCAAACACGTTTGCAAAATTCTACAAATTTGATACCCTGGCTGAGGAGGACCTGGAGTTCTCTCATTCGGTGCTGCAGAGTCATCCGCACTCTCCCGCCCGTTTGGGAGCTTTGGTATAATCCCCATGGTCCTGACGGAGTCCCCAGCATCCACTAGGACGTTAGAGAAAATAAGATTTTACTTACCGATAAATCTATTTCTCATAGTCCGTAGTGGATGCTGGGCGCCCATCCCAAGTGCGGATTGTCTGCATTACTTGTACATAGTTATTGTTACAAAAAATCGGGTTATTATTGTTGTGAGCCATCTTTTTAGAGGCTACTTCATTGTTATCATACTGTTAACTGGGTTCAAATCACAAGTTGTACGGTGTGATTGGTGTGGCTGGTATGAGTCTTACCCGGGATTCAAGATCCTTCCTTATTGTGTACGCTCGTCCGGGCACAGTACCTAACTGAGGCTTGGAGGAGGGTCATAGGGGGAGGAGCCAGTACACACCATGTGATCCTAAAAGCTTGCTTTTGTGCCCTGTCTCCTGCGGAGCCGCTATTCCCCATGGTCCTGACGGAGTCCCCAGCATCCACTACGGACTATGAGAAATAGATTTATCGGTAAGTAAAATCTTATTTTTAATTATATACGTTGATTATACTTGCATTACAAGTGCATGGGGGAGTGCTTGTGTTCAGAAATGGTCGGTTACTTTGTCATCCGATATAATTACCCTGGGGAGAGATGGGATACTCCTTAAGTTGGGTCATATCTAGAACAGTGTAGCATACTACCGTGCGACTACAAGGGATTTGGAACTTTTGGGTTCGCGAGCCAAATCCATGGCGGTCTCGGCTAGGAGGGCGTTGTGGATTCACCAAGGGGACGCTGGTGCTGACTCCCAGAAGAAGCGGAGTCTCTTCCCTATGAAGGTGAAGCCTGGTTTGGTGATGGCTTTGTTAATATGTTTGCGGCAGATACCACTGGTAAGTCTACCTTCTTGCCCTAGAATACCTCACTACGGTAGGAGACGCATTATTGTAGATGCACTCATTTAGACCGAATGGATAAGGATTCCCTTTTCTTTACAGATAAAGGAAGGTTAAAAGAGGTAGGAGGTCAGCTACCTTTTTTTTTCAAGTTCACAGGCAGAACTCGTCCTATGTTTTCTGCCACGTCGACCGCAGGATGTTGGGTCTATTTTGCGGGAGCCAACACCAGTGGGACCACGTCTAAAACTCTTCAGTCAGCCCTGGAAAGGACATGGATCAGTGAGTTAAGGATAGAGTCCCTAGTGGGACATACGGGAGTTTTTCCAGACGTTTCCCATCATTGATTTTTTCAAATAGACTTTACCGATTCTCCTCTGGACAGGGAGGTAGTAAGTGAAGCAATACAAGAGTTGTGTCAGGATCAGGTCATTGTCCTGCTGTCCCGGTCAAAAAATAAAAAAAAGGGGGAGAAGTTGTTATTCAAGCTTTTTCGTGCTTCCGAGGCCGGGCGGCTCGGTCAGACCAGATCCTATATCTGAAATCTCAAATTTCCTACTTAAAATCCATGAGGGATTCTCTCATGGCAGGTTTCTCTACTCTGAAAATGGAGAAAGGAGGCCTAATTACACTTTATTTCGCATTAGGCTTACCTGAGGTTTGCGATTCAGGATTGTCGTTACCAATTCACCAGAGTGATGGCGGTATGATGGTAGTAAGGAGACATAATTATTCTGTACTGGATTGCTCTCCGGATTACGGAGGGATCAAGAAGCCAAATGGTGAAAAACGTTGTTTCTCCCTGACAGTTCTTTGACAGCAGAAGTTGCCAAAATCCCTGTTGGTTCCAACGACGCGGTGGTCGGCTTGGGAAATAATTATTTGATTCCAGTGAAAAAAAAAAAAGCTCTGAGGATTCAGAGTATGGTCAGACCTGCAACAGGGTCAATCCTTCAATACATTCAGTTACTGGAAAAGAGGGTTGCGGCCTACGAGGCCATTCAGTGGGCAGCTTGCATGCCAGAGTGTTAGCGGGACCTGTTGGACAAGTGGTCTGGTTCCCACCTGGGATAATCATGGTTTCAAGACCAGAATATCACTCCTGTGGTAGCAGCGCAATTCTCACCGAGGACAAGGGTCAAGTTAGGATACTTGTCACCACGATAACGGTCTGCAGTTAAGGGCCGTTTATAACGGTTTTCTACAAACAAAGACCGGAGAAGAAATGGCGGAAGCCAGAAAGCTTTGTTGCGGGGCGACAAAAATGTTTACGCGCTCTGTCAGCGATGTTCGTTCCAAGAGTGGACAACGGGGAAGCAAACTTCCTCGGCGGACACGTTCTCCAGCCAGGAGAGTGGAGTCTTCATCAAGCGAGTGTCACAGAAGTGACAAGTTTTGGGGAATTCCACAAATAGACAAGATGGCGTCTCGCCTCGACAAGAAACTTCAGAGATATTGTTCCAGGTCGAGGGTCCCTCAAGTGATAGCGGTGGACGCCCTAGTGACACCGTGAGTGTTTCGGTCGGTCTATGTGTTCCCTCCACTTCCACTCTTTCCAAAGATGCTAAAAGATCATACGAAGAACAAAGGTTCAGGTGTTCCTCATTCTTCCAGACTGGTCACGGAGGGCTGGTATCCGGATCTTCAGGAATTACTCATAGGAATTATCTGACCTCTTCCTCTGAGAGAGGATCTGTTACAGCAGGGGCCGTGTGTGTTCCAGGACGTACCGCGGTTTCCATTGACGGCCTAAGGGTTGAACACCGGATTTCAACCTGAAGGGGTATTCCCAGTGAAGTCATCCCTACTCTTCTTCAGGCAGAACAGAAGTAACGTTACAACATTACCGCCATTTGTGGAGAAATTATGTGTCTTGGTGTGAATCCAAGAAAGTTCCTATGGAAGTATTCCAGTTGGGTCGTTTTCTCCATTCTTTTCTTACAAGGTCGTGTGGATGCGGGTCTTAAGTTGGGCTCGATTAAGGTTCAGTTTTCAGCCTTATCGGGTTTCTTCCTACAACAATTAGCCTCCTTTTCCAGAGGTTCAAACTTTCGTTAAAGGAGTGTTGCACATCCATATTCCCTTGTGTCCCTGTGGCACCATGGGATCTTACCGTGGTGTTGCGGTTCCTTCAATTTCATCGGTTAAATTGTTCAATAAGGTTGAGTAGAAATTCCTCACTTGGAAAGTGGTCATGTGGTTGGCTTTGGCATCCGCAAGGCGGGTATCTGAATTAGCGGTTTGTCTCACAAGATCCCCGTTTAATCTTCCATGAAGATAGAGCAGAGTTGAGAACTCGTCAGCACTTTCTGCCAAAAGTGGTTTCATCGCTTCACATGAACCAACCTAGTGTGGTGCCGGTGGCTACTGACGCCTGGGCAACATTGAAATATCTCAATGTGGTCTAAGTTTTTGAAACTCTATGTTGCCAGAATGGCTCATATTAGGAAAACAGACGCTCTGTTTATCCTGGATGTTCCCAACGAGATTGGAGTTCCTGCTGCCAAGCAGACTATTCCACGCTGGATCTGTGATACGATTCAGCAGGCCCATTCTACGGCTGGATTGCCGTTACCGAAATCGGTGTAGGCCCATTCTACCAGAAAGGTGGGTGCATTCTGGACGGCTGCCCGAGGGGTCTTGGTATTACAGCTTTGCAGAGCGGCTCCTTGGTCGGGTTCAAACACCTTTGCGAGGGTTACAAGTTTGATACCCTGGATGATGAAGACCTCATGTTGGTCAATCGGTGCTGCAGAGTCGTCCGCACTCTCCCGCCCGTTCTGGAGCTTTGGTATAAACCCCATGGTCCTTTTGGAGTCCCCAGCATCCTCTAGGACGTATGAGAAAATAGGATTTTAATACCTAACGGTAAATACTTTTCTCTTAGTCCGTAGAGGATGCTGGGCACCCGTCCCAGTGCGTACTGTATCTGCAGTTATTAGTTTTGGTTACACACCTGCTGTGTTACTTTTCAGTCGGCCTGTTGCTGACGTTATTCATGCCGTGGCATACATTATGTTATTATTGGTGGTGTTTACACACAGGTTGTGTTAAGTTTTCTGGCAGCATAGTGCTGCATA
Source organism: Pseudophryne corroboree (assembly GCF_028390025.1). Lineage (NCBI taxonomy): Eukaryota > Metazoa > Chordata > Amphibia > Anura > Myobatrachidae > Pseudophryne > Pseudophryne corroboree. The sequence goes on from NC_086445.1 coordinate 741,601,637, forward strand.
TTCTTCATGCCGTTAGCTGGTGTTCTATTGAATGCCACGTTCTGCGGCATGCTGGAGGTGTGAGCTGGTTTGACGCTCACCGTGGTTTAAATGATAAATTCTTTCCTCAAAATATCCGTTTCCCTGGGCACAGTTCTTTAACTGGAGTCTGGAGGAGGGGCATAGAGGGAGGAGCCAGTTCACACCCCTTTTAAAGTCTTAAAGCGCCCATGTATCCTGCGGATCCCGTCTATACCCCATGGTCCTTTTGGAGTCCCCAGCATCCTCTATGGACTAAGAGAAAAGGATTTACTGGTAGGTATTAAATCCTATTTTTACCCTGGCCAGAACCGCAGCCTAGCCCTAACCCTCATATCTATGTTAATAATATAAGCAGGTATAATTTTGACATATCGACATGTTGAATGTTAACATTATAAAAATACTGTAATTCTGAGTAACTGTGTAGACATTATGAACCTGTCGACATTATACTGTTGTGTCTACAATCTGAACATCAACATAGTACCTACGTGCCTGATTCAGAGATGTATGCAAATGTCGCTGCCGCGTGGATCTTTCCTGATATACCCTCTGGCGGCTTTACAAATCCCAGCGGCTGCCTACAATGACGCAGCATCCGTCACAGATCAGACTATTATCAAAGTTATGAGTATACCTGTGGCTGCGCAATCTTGGTGCCTTTAATTAAGCAGCCCTTTTATCAGGATCTTTTGTATATAAATATATACTGAGCGGATTTTGATGCAGTTTTCACAATTCTATACAGCATTTGTCGAGGAAGGTTTAGGTTTATGAAACATTATAATACGTCCAGTGGTTCTTGAGATTAGCTTGAACAAACAGACAGACGCTTACCGGGGACTTTATTTGATACTATGTAGAGAAGGTAGGATGGGCGAGTCATGCTTAGTTCTAGGATGGATGTGTCTCCTGGACCTTCAGCGGCCGGCAGCATTATTAGGTGTTAAGGGAATCCCCCTGCTAGTCTTTGAGTCACCCTGAGTGACCGCTTACTTATCCCCGACTGGCGCTGCATTTTGTAGCTGGTCCTGGGGCTGCAACTTGCTGACTTCCAAAATGACCTCCCTCTTTGAGAAGGTGAAGCAGCGGACTTAAGTAGTGGGTGATATCATCGCAGAGGCCCCACCGGGGTCCTTCGCCTGGATACTGCTCCCTGCTTGGTGACTGCCTCCAGAGGTTTGTGGGACCTGAAGGAGCTGAGAGGAGAAGTTAGGGGCTGGGGTCGATATAGTGCAGGGGAGCCACAGTCTGACACTGGAGTCCTGATGCTGCAGAGGGTGATGGCATGACTGCACTCACCCTGAGATGGTCCCCCTGTTCATTTATTGATATAGCCCTGGATCTGCATGCTATAATTAGCAGTAGGTGAGAGCAAGAGTTTTGTGGCTGTCACCTATTATTTCTCACCACTGTATTTTGCTGCATGTGCCACCCACAATTACAAAAGGGAGCCACATCGGACACTAAAAGAATTTGTTTATCTTGTAAATTTGTTTATCTTGTAAATTAAGACAGAGAGTGAGCATTTGGTGGAGGGATACAAGGCAATAGCAGATCACCTAAATAATTATTTTTGCTCAGTATTTACTACAGAAGGAGAAGGGATGGGGCCACAGTTAAGTTGCAAGGACATTCATAAAAATAAGGTAGATGAAAGTACATTTACAGAGGAGAAGGTCCTAACAGAACTTTCAAAACTAAAAGTGGATAAATTAATGGGGCCAGATGGGATACACCCAAGGATGCTCAAAGAGCTAAAAGATGTGCTGGTTACACCTTTAACAGAATTATTTAACTAGTCACTAAATACAGGTGCAATTCCAGAGGACTGGAAAAGACCAAATGTAGTTCCACTGCACAAAAGTGGAAGCAAGGAAGAAGCAAGTAGCCACAGACCAGTAAGCCTTACATCAGTAGTAGGGAAAGTAATGGAAAAACTAAAGAAAGAGTTGTGGAATATCTTAAATCAAACAACTTACAGGATCCAAAACAGCATGGATTTACTGGTGGGAGATCATGCCAAACAAATCTTATTGACTTTTTTGACTCTGTGACGAAAATAATAGATCATGGGGGAGCTGTAGATGTAGCATATCTAGACTTTAGTAATGCATTTGACACTGTCCCACATCGCAGACTGCTAAATAAACTTGAAAGCGTGGGGGTGGATTATAAAACAGTTAAATGGATAAGAGTAATATAGTATCAAGGGTACTATAATGGAAACTACTGAGGAGGAAAGGGATTTAGGAGTCACTATTTCAAGTGACTTGAAGGCAGGAAAGCAATACAACAAAGCAATGAGAAAGGCAAGTCAGATGCTTGGTTGCATAGGGAAGTAGCAGGAAAAAAAGAAGTGATAATGCCACTGTATAGATTATTGGTACGCCCCATCTGGAATACTGTGTCTAGTTCTGGAGACCATATCTCCAGAAGGATATAAATACATTACAGAGTGTACAAAGAAGGGCAACTAAAATGGTGCATGGCCTACATCACAAAACTTACCCGGAAAGGCTAAAAGATCTTAACATGTATAGTTTGGAGGAGAGAAGGTAAAGGGGGGACATGATAGAAACTTTCAAATATGTCAAGGGTCTTAACAAAGTTCAGGAGGGAAACATTCTTCAAAGAAAGAGAAGTACAGGTTGAGTATCCCATATCCAAATATTCCGAAATACGGAATATTCCGAAATACAGACTTTTTTGAGTGAGAGTGAGATAGTGAAACCTTTGTTTTCTGATGGCTGAATGTACACAAACTTTGTTTAATACACAAAGTTATAAAAAATATTGTATTAAATGACCTTTAGGCTGTGTGTATAAGGTGTATATGAAACATAAATGAATTGTGTGACTGTAGACACACTTTGTTTAATGCACAAAGTTTTAAAAAATATTGTATTAAGTGATGTTCACGATGTGTATATAAGGTGTATATGTAACATAAATGCATTCTGTGCTTAGATTTAGGTACCATCACCATGATATCTCATTATGGTATGCAATTATTCCAAAATACGGAAAAATCCGATATCCAAAATACGTCTGGTCCCAAGCATTTTGGATAAGGGTTACTCAACCTGTATTAGAACTCAAGGACATACACTGAAACTGGAGGATGGGGGGGGGGGTTCAGGGGAAATTTAAGGAAAAATTATTTCACAGAAAGGGTAGTGGATAAGTGGAATAGCCTCCCATCCGAGGTGGCAGAGGCTAAGACTGTGGAGCAATTTAAACATGCTTGGGATAGGCATATCTTACAAAGAATTAAGGTTCAAAAAGGGTTGAGATTGCCGAAAGGATAAAAAAAAGGGGCAGGCTAGATGGGCCAAGTGGTTCTTATCTGCCGTCCAATTCTATGGTTCTATAAATTTCTATAGGTACTACAAGAAAATGTTATAAGACCTTTGTTAAAAAGGGCTAGTACCATAAATTCAAAATTGCTTCTGTGTGAAGCCGGGATTGGGTAGCTAGTGTGTGTGTGTGTGTGTGTGTGTGTGTGTGTGTGTGTGTGTGTGTGTGTGTGTCTGTCACTCTTGCTCTCTCTCTCTATATATAGCTGTAAGCTCTGGTGGATGGATAGATGAATAGAGGGTAGATCTTGACTACAGTGTCAGACTGGGGCAATAGTAGGGGCCCACAGAAGGGAGGTGCGCAAACCTAAAGAGGTGTCGCCAGCTGATTGAAGGGGGTGTGTCAGAGAACGTTGCAATACCCACCATATTATTCGTAGTGTCGCAGTGACCACGATATAATACAGACAATGCAGTGATCGCCATATAATAGAGAGCAATGCAGTGACTGCCATGTAATACGAATGTTGCAGTGACCACCATATAATACAGATAGCATTGCAGTGACCAAATACAGTACCGCCCCCTCTGCCCTAATATACTGTATAGCTGCAATGCTCCAATATACAGTACAGCTCCTATAAACAGCATAGTATTCAAACAATGAAGCTCATGTGACCCTATATATAGTACAGCCCTCATGCTCTACTATATAGTACAACTCCTATAATCTATTAGGCACTACAGTTCTACACCCAAAATATGGTACAGCTCTTATGACCCAATATACAATAAAGCCTCAATGTATAGTGCAGAGCCATGTGACCACCAGCATACCGTCCGGTAGTCAAACATACTGAACCCATTGAACCATGGCTCTGCACTTTATATTGGAGTATGAGGCTTTGTTGTATATTGGGTCACAAGAGCTGTACCATAGGAGTTGTACTATATGTTTGATGCCAGCATCCATGATGTTGGAAATAAAAACAGGGGCAAGGTAAGTATGTTACCCCCTCTCCCCTCCCCTCTCGAAGCCTAACCCTAACTCCCTCTCCTGCGGTGCCTAACCCTAACCCCCCCTTCCCCACAGCCTAACTCTCGCCCGTAGTTCCTAAACCTGACCTCCCCCCCACTGGTGCCTAATCCTAACCTCCTCCACACCACAGCCTAACCCTAACTCCCCCCCACATACACACAGCGGAAACCTAACCCCCCAGGGTCGCCTGACATCCAGCATCTTAACCACATCCCGGTTCAATATATAGTAAAGCCCCATTACTACAATACATGATCTGTGACCGAAAATAAATTATATTAAAGCCTCAATGCTCCAATATGTATTACAGTCCCCACACTCCAATAAATAGCACAGATCAAATCACCCCCCCAACCTTTCTCTTGTTACTTACTGTTCTCTGCTTCTCCTGTCTTCTCTCTGTGCTGCTTCTCATAGGCTGGCTGCAGGTCTCTTGCTTGCTGGCTCAGGCTGCTGTTATTCCTGATTATAAGACTTCATTGCACATCACAAAAGGCGGTGTCAGAGACACCCGCAGGAGGATGGGACTCAGGCTGGGGAGCTGGGTAGTAATATTGAGTCTGTCACCTTCAGTGCTGGGTGCACTCCCATTGCCCCACACGATTGCGGCACGCTGCTTTAAAGCTATGCCTCACAGAAAGGTGCATAGCTTTAAAGCAGTGGTACCCACCTGGGAGTTACCTGGCTCCGGACCCATCGCCTCAATTCTTGATAGTACCTGCCACGGCTGTAAGCTCTGGAGGGGAGGGAAGAGTTGTTCTATCAGCGGTGGCTGCAAGTTCCAGCTCCTCCCTCCAACAGCAGCAGCACTTCCCAGCTCTGCAGTCTCAGCCTAACTGGAAGAGCAGATGCAGGCAATTTATGTGCTGCTTAAGGGACCGTCTTCAAAGTGCTTACTGTACTCAGCAGGGATGCAGAGCAGAGAGAGCGCCTCTCCAGTCTGGCACCTCCCTGTTCTGCATCCCTTTGCTGAGCAGGTAGCACCGGCCCTGGACTGGGCCATTTGCAATATGTATCAATTATCTTTATGTATCAAATTCCTCTTCCTCACTATAGATTGAACGCTTGCGAACAGGGACCTCTTACCTCCTTGTCTGTCTGTTATTACCCCGTCTCTTCTTATTACTGTTTTGTTTGTTCCCAATTATAAAGTGCACCAGAATAAGCTGGCCCTATATTAGTAATGTTAATAAAATGATAAAGATAAATAGACTAATAATTACCAATGTGTCAGGACAGACTTGTGTGTCATAAGAATTTACTGTTAAATGAGGAAAAGACATGGAATTTGTGAAATATAATTTAATGCACACATACAAAATACAGTAGATGCAATTATATTTGGTTTACATATATATCCAAACTTATGAAACAATTGGGTACTTTTTTAACAATATTTTCACATTTATGTTTCTCAGTGAATTAAAACATAGGATTTCTCTTTGGAAGAGCAAGGCAGAATACATGGACATAAATGTGCACTGGAACACATAAAATAGGACACGTTGTATGTATTGCCTGTATGTACAGTAAAGCCAAATTAAGACTCAGGTGGGTATCCAATTACCAACCTCAATGGGAATCTAGACAAGGGGCCAGACGTAATGTCGCCTGAGTCCAGCGGCTGTGCGGGATGCCGGCCGAACGCTGAAGTTTTTTTTAAATTGGGCAATCACTTACAAGGCAAAACCATGTCGACCATTAGTGGTCGACCTAATGACGGTCGACGTAAGTACCGGATGCTACTATTTTTATCTATTATTTTTTCCCATTTGTATTTATTTTTATTTTCTATGTGCTGTTTTTGTTTTGATAATTGTCTGATTTATATTGTCATTTATACGGTACTCTTTTTATAAAGGGAATATAGCACATCATTTTCAAGGCTTAGAAGATAATAAAATAAAACATTGCTTTTATTATATTCTTTTTATTTATGTTTTTGCTTCATGTAACTGAGGTTACACAAAGACGTTAGTATTACTCATTCTGTTCTCTTAGCTTGAACACTGTTTCCGGTCCACTCATTTTGATCAGAATCCATTTTTGCTGCAGCCGTAGGGATTTTTTTCTCTTTTCCCCTCACAAGTAATATCTGAGGAGAAGGATGATTATGATGATACAGTCATAAGCCTTTATTTATTTATTATCATTTTCTTATATAGCGCAGCAAACTTTGTTGCACTTTACAATTGAAAACAGTGATAACATAAAACAAAACATTGGAAACAACAGTGAAAAAACAAAACTGGTAAGAACAGACAGTCATAGAGGTAGGAAGGCCATGCTCACAATCTTACAACCTATATAATCTTTATGAGATTTGTTAGCATGTTTGAGCCTGCTACGGTCTGAGGTAACAGTATGCAATATATCTGTGACAGAAACCAACACTGCATATTAAATCCTCAATCTCTGACAGAAACCTCAAGAATGATTGCTGTCCAATGACTTGCTCAGACTCCCCATCTACCACTGAAGAGGGACTAGAGAATTGTTTAATATATGAAGGAGCGGAAATGGATTTATCATGAGAGTAACAGTTAATCAAACTTCGGTTCTCCACTTGATCCCAGCTCCAAGGTACAGTAAGGTACTGTGCCAGCTACAGGCAGAACTGTTCTGTCAGCTCCTAGTAGGATATTGGGGAGACAATCAAATTGCTGGCTGCTGGGATCCCGGATGTCAGGATATCGACGCTGGATTCCCGACACCTGGTGAAATACCGGCAGTCGGAATCCCACTCGCTGTCCGGAGACCCCACTCAGGTGATGTTCCACGCCACCACCCAAGGGGGTCGCCACCGGGCCCGTAGAGTGGCGAGCCTGTGGGGGGACGCGCTGCGCTTGCTGCTGGTATTCTGGCTTTTCGGGAACCCAGTGTCGGTCTGCTGACATATCATCAAGGGTTAGAAGGTCGCACAGACACCTAATATTTTTAATTAATTTACATTAGTCCTTTCCCATCCAATCTATTATTTTATTAATTCCTATAGTATTTGTCAGGAGGTGCTCTTGGAATATTATACAAACATGTAGTAAACCCCAAAATAAAGGAAGTATTCCTTGATTAGGGCATTCACAGACTAATTATTAATTGATCTAATATCAACTTAAAGTCACCTTCCATATAGACAGGTGACCACTAATTTAAAATATATCTTTTAACTCTCGTTAAAAAGCCAGCGAAAAATATGTGCAAGTGAAAAAATTGTGTATAAATTAAAAGTGATATTAAAATACTAAACCACTGTTGTTGTTGTTGTTGTTGTTGTTATTAATGTTATTTTTTCTGTAGTGTGTCTTGTATAAATATTTCTTGAGTGTTTTAACTGCTACAGGCAATTCCAGGGAACAATAAAATAGATTTGCCTTAACAGAGTCCCTGTGAGAAATTCATATTATTTTTAATACATTTTTAGTATTAACATACATTAGTAGAATTTGGGGAAAAATATCTGAATTAGATCAAAGTCTTACCTAAGCATCTGCCGTAAACTGATCATTAGGCATTCTGGCTGAAGGATTTCTCATTATCCAAGTCCATCTAGGTTACACTCCCTGACCATAGGGTGTAATAACAGGTGAGAAGCCTCACCTGCCTCACCCCACCGCACGTCATTGGAAACTAGCACTTAACTGATTGGGCAGGATGTAATGAAGTCCGAGTGCAGAATGCTGGCCAAACTCTTTTTTAAAGGGGCAATCATGTACAAGTCATGGTTTAGCCTTGTACATGATTGCCCCTTTAAAAAAAAGTCTGAGTTCGGCTGGCATCCCGCGCAGCTGCTGAACTCGGACTTCATTACATCCTGGCCTTTCAACGTTTTCTAGTAGAAAAGCTCCTCCTCTATACGTTCTTCATTTTAAACTTAAAAAGCTCTAAGAATATGTTGAAGAATAATAAGGACATAAGTTACAGCATTTTCAACCATAACCAAACAAGGAAGGAACCACTGGGTCCACAAGATACACTCAGAGAAATAGATTTAATGGTAAGCAATAAAAATCTTGTTTTGGCTTTCCTCATTTGGGGGACTCTCCTTGACCATGGGGATATACTGTACAAAAGCTGCACCTAGAGGAGGAAGGACGGCAGCGATGCCCAACCTTGGATTAATGCAATACTTTCCATCCAAAAGAAGCATCCCTGGATGTAAAGTGATGACATCTGTAAAATTTTATGAATGTAAGAACCTAGAACCATGTAGCTGTTCTACATAAATGCTCTGTGGAAGCTCCATGTCATGATGTCATGTTACTTACAAAGTTCCAACCAATTGAGTGGAATAAGATGAAATCCTAGCTGAAATAGGTAGTAGTTCAGCTCCATGATATGCATGCTTAATGTGGCCCTTATTTATCTGGCTAAAGTCTGTTTGGATACTGGCCAACCTCTTTTCTTAGCACCAGTGGTGTATCTAGGGGTCCGGGCGCCCCTGGCAAAGTAAGGGACTGGCGCCCCCCATATTTGAAATAGGGAAGGTGCATGTGCAAAAAAGGGACATGATCTTGTGGGAAAGGGGCATGACCATACAATAGTTCCCCCAATTCAAATTATGCTACACAGTAGTAACCCTTATACACATCATGCCCACACAGTAGAAGTTCCCTTTACACATTATGCCCACATAGTAATTCTTATAACACTGAGGAGACATCAGCAGTGCCTGGCCTGGCTGAGGAGGCAATGCCACCCAAGACCAGGTAGTATAATCAAATAGTAGTGCAAAGAAGTGCAGTACAGTGCACTACCCAGTGGTGCACGTAGAAGACAATTCTTAGTGGTACTGTGTGCATGCGTACAGCAAAAAAAGTGGTGTGGCCACATGGGGCTGTGGCCAATGAAAATGGGGCGTGGTACACATATGACCCCAATAGTGCAGTGCCAGATACAAATATGCCCCCAATAGTGCCAGACATATGCCGACACGATGTCAGATACACACATGCCCCCACAGTGCCAGATACACATATGTCCCCACAGTGCTAGATATGCCCCCACAGTGCCAGATACACATATGCCCCCACATTGCCAGATATGCCCCTCGTTGCCATATATGCCCCCACATTGCCAGATACACATGCCCCCACAGTGCCAGATATGCCCTCAAAATGCCAGATATGCCCCCTCAGTGCTAGATATGCCCCCCACAGTGCCAGATACACATATGCCCCCACAGTGCTAGATAAGGCCCCACAGTGCCAGATATGCCCCCACAGTCATAGTCCCCCTCCCCCTCCCAGCACATAGCCATAGTCCCCTCCCAGTAAATAGACATAGCCCCCACCTCCCCAAGCAATAGCTGTAGTCCCCCCAGCACATAGCCATAGTCTCCACCTCTCCCAACACAGTTATACAGTAATCCCACCTCCATCGCATCACATAACAATAGTTCCCTTCTTGGAAATGAAAAAGTGAGCGCTATTATTTCTGTGGCACCTGTAAATAAAAATGGTTAGTGTGATGTTTACAGCTCTTTTTAGAGCTCTTTTTGTGGTAACCAGAACAGTCCAAGATGAAGTCTAACTGTCCCTACCTCACCGATGGCCACGGGATTCCTCAGCCAGCAAGGCTGTCCGTGGCGTGTGTTATTATAGATGCGTCTCCTTTCCGCCGCGTCCAGCGGGGGAGATCTCATGCAGGAAGTCCGGGCAGATGACGTCACTCGTCGACGGCGGTTCTGTTAGACGGCAGTCTGTAGTCCTCTGTGTCACCACTGTCCACCACCGCGTTTCATGCTGTAGCTAGCACTTTTTCAAGATCTTGAAAAAGTGCTAGCTACAGCATGAAACGCGGTGGTGGACAGTGGTGACATAGAGGACTACAGACTGCCGTCTAACAGAACCGCCGCCGGCGAGTGACGTCATCTGCCCGGACTTCCTGCATGAGATCTCCCCCGCTGGACGCGGCGGAAAGGAGACGCATCTATAACAACACACGCCACGGACAGCCTTGCTGGCTGAGGAATCCCGTGGCCATCGGTGAGGTAGGGACAGTTAGACTTCATCTTGGACTGTTCTGGTTACCACAAAAAGAGCTCTAAAAAGAGCTGTAAACATCACACTAACCATTTTTATTTACAGGTGCCACAGAAATAATAGCGCTCACTTTTACATTTTCAATATCCGTTTTTAATGAGCTGCTACACTTAACTAGCGCAACTAACATTTTTTCCATAATAGTTCCCTTCTAGCATAGATATCCATAGTCCCCCTCCCTGCACATAGCCCCTCACCTCCCCAAGCACATAGCCATAGTTTCCATCCCCCTCCCAGCACATAGCTGTAGTCTGCCCTTAGCACATAGTAGTAGTCTCCCCCACTCTCAGCACATACATAGCCTCCCCACACAGCACATAGTCCTAGTCCCCACCCCACAACATCCCAGTAGATAGCCGTAATGTCTGGCAATACCTGATGTGCCGTGCTGCCTGGGATGAAGGGCGGAGGATCACTCTGCAGGCAGGAGCTGGCGCCGGTGTCCGTCACCGCACCAAACTACGTAAAGAAACTACAGCTCCCAGCAGCCCTTGCCCCTGGGAGCTCCCAACAGCAAGGGTTGCTGGAAGTTGTAGTTTATTTTCCGTTTCTTCCCCATAGTGCAGTGTGATGCTGGACACCGGAGCCAGCTCCTGCCTGTTGAGCGATCCTCCGCCTTCCATCCCAGGCAATGCATAGGAAGCTCGACACAGCAGGTAATGCCAGACACTATGGCTTAAGGGATTCCACCCATTGGCCGAGGGTGGCACCGTCGGGCAGCGCCCCCTGCTCTGCTAGCGCCCCTGGCGAGTGCCATCCTGGCCAATGGGTAGATACACCCCTGCTTAGCACCATAAAGAATGAATACACTGAAGTTCCAAATGTCATGGGATAGGTGCCTAGCATTGTGTAGGACCCCTCTAGCCCAACAGTGCAGCAACTTGACATGGCATAAGTGGATGGAAGACCTCTGAAGAAATGTTGACCCATGCATTCTGGATAGCTTCCCACAGCTCCTTGATATTTATAGGTGCAGGATCTTGGGTGCGGCTGCACCTCTCCATCATGTCCCATAAATGTTAGATTGGGTTCATGTTGGGAAAAAGTGATGTCCACACCATTCGTCAGAACTCTCCCGAATGCTCCTTGTACAAATTCTGAATAACTTGAGACTGATGACATGGTGCATTATACTGCTGGAATATTAAATTGCTGAGGGGGAACATGGAGTCTATGAAGGGCTGCAATGTAGCGGTTACTGGTCAATGATTTATTCTGACGGCCCAGCGGACCCAATCCATGCACGTCCCACACCATTATGGAAACACCACCAGCCTACAAAGTGCCTTGCTGACAACTGGGGTCCATGACCTCATGTGGTCTGTGCCACCCTACCATCAGCCAGAAACAACTGGAACCGTGACTGATAGGACCACACCACATGTTGCCAGTCCTCCAGGGTCCAATTTGTGACGTCACAAGCCCAGGTGAGGCACTGTATCCAGTGTTGTAGTGTTAACAGGGGCTCTCTAATAATAATTTTATTTTATAGTGCTCTTTCTCCAATAGGACTCTAGGCACATACTGGTGGGTATTCTGCTTCAATTTTGCATGGAAGATAAAGAATGCTACAATGACCTGCTGGATATAAATTTGGTACCTCCTGCATTGAATGTGGATATGATTTGAGCAAATGTCGCTTGTCTGTTACCACGGACAATTCTGGCTAGATGCCGCTGGTCATTAAGCACCTGTGTTTGGCTAATGTGTTGTCCATGGTGTGTAGCAATGCCCTCCATTAAGTATTCCTGGTACACAAGTGACACCATAGATTGAGAAATGTAGAATGTCCACACAACTTTGGAAATGGAATGTCCCATGCTACTGGCACCCACTATAATGCCCCGTTCAAACTACAATAATTCACGTTGTCTTGCCATGAGCAGCCTAGCTGGTGTTCAAACTGACTCACAAGTTTAAAACTGAAGCAGGTCTGGGCTTTTCTAAGACGTCACAGTATGGTGGCGCAACCTACAATTACCTTTACATACTTATATCCCATGACTTTTGGCACTTCAGTAACATACATAGTAACATAGTAACTAAGGTTGAAAAAAGACAATTGTCCATCGAGTTCAACCTATTTGTGGTCTCCTATGCAGTCTTATTATAGGACTAGTTATTTTAAGTTAGGACTAGTTATATTAACTATAATGCGTGCCTACGCACCATAACCCTGAATATCTTTATCCAATAGGAATTTATCTAACCCATTCTTAAAGGTGTTGACTGAGTCCGCCATTACTACTCTCTCAGGCAGGGAATTCCAAACACGTATTGTTCTTACTGTGAAAAAACCTTTTCGCCTCAATGTGCGGAAACTCCTCTCCTCTAACCTAAGCGAGTGACCACATGTCCTCTGTGGTGATCTAATAGAAAACAGGCCCCTCCCAAGCTCTGTGTATTGACCCCTTATACACTGCTTAAAAAAATAAAGGGAACACTAAATTAACACATCCTAGATCTGAATGAATGAAATATTCTTATTAAATACTTTGTTCTTTACATAGTTGACTGTGCTGACAACAAAATCACACAAAAATTATCAATGGAAATCAAATTTATTAACCCATGGAGGTCTGGATTTGGAGTCACACTCAAAATTAAAGTGGAAAAACACACTACAGGCTGATCCAACTTTGATGTAATGTCCTTAAAACAAGTCAAAATGAGGCTCAGTAGCGTGTGTGGCCTCCACGTGCCTGTATGACCTCCCTACAACGCCTGGGCATGGTCCTGATGAGGTGGCGGATGGTCTCCTGAGGGATCTCCTGCCAGACCTGGATTAAAGCATCCGCCAACTCCTGGACAGTCTATGGTGCAACGTGGCAGTGGTGGATGGAGCAAGACATGCTGTCCCAGATGTGCTCAATTGGATTCAGGTCTGGGGAACGGGCGGGCCAGTCCATAGCATCAATGCCTTCGTCTTGCAGGTACTGCTGACACACTCCAGCCACATGAGGTCTAGCATTGTCTTGCATCAGGAGGAACCCAGGGCCAACCGCACCAGCATATGGTCTCACAAGGGGTCTGAGGATCTCATCTCGGTACCTAATGGCAGTCAGGCTGCTTCTGGCGAGCACATGGAGGGCTGTGCGGCCCCCCAAAGAAATGCCACCCCACACCATTACTGACCTACTGTCAAACCGGTCATGCTGGATGATGTTGCAGGCAGCAGAACGTTCTCGTTGGCGTCTCCAGACTCTGTCATGTCTGTCACATATGCTCAGTGAGAACCTGCTTTCATCTGTGAAGAGCACAGGGCGCCAGTGGTGAATTTGCCAATCTTGGTGTTCTCTGGCAAATGCCAAACGTCCTGCACGGTGTTGGGCTGTAAGCCCAACCCCCACCTGTGGACGTCGGGCCCTCATACCACCCTCATGGAGTCTGTTTCTGTTTGTTTGAGTAGACACATGCACATTTGTGGCTTGCTGGAGGTCATTTTGCAGAGCTCTGGCAGTGCTTCTCCTGTTCCTCCTTGCACAAAGGCGGAGGTAGCGGTCCTGCTGCTGGGTTGTTGCCCTCCTACGGCCTCCTCTACATCTCCTGATGTACTGGCCTGTCTCCTGGTAGCGCCTCCATGCTCTGGACACTACGCTGACAGACACAGCAAACCTTCTTGCCACAGCTCGCATTGATGTGCCATCCTGGATGAGCTGCACTACCTGAGCCACTTGTGTGGGTTGTAGACTCCGTCTCATGCTACCACTAGAGTGAAAGCACCACCAGCTTTCAAAAGTGACCAAAACATCAGCCAGAAAGCATAGGAGCTGAGAAGTGGTCTGTGGTCACCACCTGTAGAACAACTCCTTTATTGGGGGTGTCTTGCTAATTGCCTATAATTTCCACCTGTTGTCTATTCCATTTGCACAACAGCATGTGAAATTGATTGTCAATCAGTGTTGCTTCCTAAGTGGACAGTTTGATTTCACAGAAGTGTGATTGACTTGGAGTTACATTGTGTTGTTTAAGTGTTCCCTTTATTTTTTTGAGCAGTGTATATTTGTAGATTGATCATGTTCCCTCTTAGTCTTCTCTTTTCCAATGTAAACATGCCTAGCCTTGCAAGCCTTTCCTCGTATTCCAGCGTCTCCATGCCCTTGATTAGTTTGGTCGCCCGCCTCTGAACCTTTTGTAGCTCCAGGACATCCTTTTTGTAATATGGTGCCCAAAATTGCACACAGTATTCAAGATGTAGCCTCACTAGTGATTTATATAATGTAAGTATAATACTCTCGTCCCTTGCATCAATTCCCCGTTTTATGCATGCTAATATCTTATTAGCCTTCTTTGCTGCACTCCTACTTTGGGTACTGCTGCTTAATTTGTTATCTATGTGAACCCCTAAGTCTTTTTCCAGTACTGAATCCCCTAATATTACCCCATTTAGTATGTAGGTGTTATTTTTGGTCTTGTCTCCACAGTGCATTACCTAACACTTGTCTGTGTTGAATCTCATTCTCCATTTTGCTGCCCATGCTTCCAGTTTAGTTAAGTCGTTCTGAAGAGACTCAGCATCCCCCTCCATATTTATAACCTTACACAATTTGGTATCGTCTGCAAATTGACACCATGCTCTCTAGACCTACTGGGGGTAATTCCAAGTTGATTGCAGTAGGAATTTTGTTAGCAGTTGGGCAAAACCATGTGCACTGCAGGGGAGGCAGATTTAACATGTGCAGAGAGAGTTAGATTTGGGTGTGGTGTGTTCAATCTGCAATCTAATTTGCAGTGTAAAAATAAAGCAGCCAGTATTTACCCTGCACAGAAACAATATAACCCACCCAAATCTAACTCTTTCTGCACATGTTATATCTGCCTCCCCTGCAATGTACATGGTTTTGCCCAACTGCTAACAAAATTCCTGCTGCGATCAACTTGGAATTACCCCCACTGTTAGGTCGTTGATGAAAAGGTTGAACAAAAGTAGTCTGAGTACAGATCCTTGTGGCACACCACTTAGTACTTTAGTCCAATTTGAAAATGATCCATTGACCACAATGCGCTGCTCCCTATTATCTAACCAATTACTGACCCAAGTGCATATTGTGCTGCCTAGCCCTATTTCTTGTAGCTTATAGATAAGACGCATGTGTGGTACAGTATCGAAAGCTTTGGCAAAGTCTAAAAAGATTACATCCACCTCCTTACCCTGATCAAGGTTCGCACTTACTGTTTCATAAAAGCCAAGTAAGTTGGTCTGACATGATCTGTCCTTCA
Source organism: Pseudophryne corroboree (assembly GCF_028390025.1). Taxonomy (NCBI): domain Eukaryota; kingdom Metazoa; phylum Chordata; class Amphibia; order Anura; family Myobatrachidae; genus Pseudophryne; species Pseudophryne corroboree. The sequence continues at coordinate 741,617,257 of NC_086445.1, forward strand.
CAAATCCATTTTGGTTCCTTTTAATTACCTTATTTGCTTCAAGGAACTTTTGAATACTGTCCCTTAGAATACCTTCCAATACTTTCCTCACTATAGATGTAAGACTAACTGGTCTATAATTACCTAGTTCAGCTTTACTCCCCTTTTTGAATATCGTCACCACCTCCGCTATACACCAGTCTTTGTTAACCATACCCGATTTAACTGAATCCATGAAGATCAAAAATAGAGGTCTTGCTAGTTCAGCGTGCAGCTCCATAAGAACCCTCGGGTGAATTCCATCGGGACCAGGTGACTTATTAAGCTTTAACTTTTTTTAATCGGTCACAAACTACCTCCTCACATAAATAAGCATTTAGCAGTGGGACATTATCTTTGTTGAGATTTTGTGTTAGACTCAGCATTTGGTCCTCTCTGGTAAATACCGTTGAAAAAAACTTGTTTAGTTTGTTTGCTATGTCATTATCATTTTTGATTAAGACTCCCCTCTTGTCCTGTAAGGGGCCTATACTCTCCTTCTTTAGTCTCTTGCTGTTGATGTACTTAAACAATTTTTGGGGATTCGCTTTGCTATCCTTTGCTACTAGTTTTTCAGTTTCTACTTTAGCCGCTCTTATTCCTTTTTTTTGCATATTTTGTTACAGTCCTTTTAGTGCTGAAATGACTCCGCATCCCCCTCAGATTTATATTTTTAAATGCTTGTCTTTTTTTGTCCATTAATTCCTTTATATTTTTGTTATACCACATTGGTTTGGGATTTCTATTCCTTTTTTTTGCTGCTGGTGGGAATAAATTTACGAGTATTATTAATTAGCAGTGATTTTAATACATCCCATTTCTCTGTAGTATTTTTTCCTTGAAACAGAATTTCCCATTCACTGTCCCTTGACGCTTCCTTCATCATGTCAAAGTTGGCTTTGCTAAAGTTTAGAGTCCTAGTTGAGCCAGTATAGGACTGCTTATGAAAACTGATATTGAATGTGATCATATTGTGGTCGCTGTTACCTATGGGCTCTCCTACTTCAATATTTGATACCAATTCCCCATTGTTAGTTAATACCAGGTCTAAGATTGCATCGTACCTAGTTAGTTCCTCGATTAATTGAACTATGTAATTATCATTCAGCGTGTTTAAAAAATAAGATTTTACTCACCGGTAAATCTATTTCTCGTAGTCCGTAGTGGATGCTGGGGACTCCGTAAGGACCATGGGGAATAGCGGCTCCGCAGGAGACTGAGCACAGCTAAGAAAGATTTAGGACTACCTGGTGTGCACTGGCTCCTCCCACTATGACCCTCCTCCAGACCTCAGTTAGGATACTGTGCCCGGAAGAGCTGACACAATAAGGAAGGATTTTGAATCCCGGGTAAGACTCATACCAGCCACACCAATCACACCGTATAACTCGTGATATGATACCCAGTTAACTGTATGAACATAACAGAGCCTCTCAACAGATGGCTCAACAATAACCTGTCACAACTGAGGGCCTGAGCTGACGGGAGGCAGCCTCAGTTGTAGGGGCTGAGATGTACCGGAACCTGGGAGGTTGTATCAGACCCCTGGACATGTAAGTAACATGAATAATAACTGCCCGAAGGCGTGACCACGACAACTTGGATAAAAGTCAATGATGTTTATTATGACAACTCCGCAACACAGCAGCAGTAAAAGAAAACGTAAAAGTCAGCAAAGAATAAATACAGTTCCTGGGTACTACAGGATGGCAGGAGCCACAGGGCACTGGTAGTGTGAGATAGTTCTTATGATCTTCTAGATGGAAAGTCCTTACCAGGCCCGACTGTAGCAATGGAGATAACCCAGGATTGTGCCAGCTGGTGTTCCAGGAAAAGCTGGGTTGCTGAAGATAAAACAGCTGCTGTGGATACTGGCTGGAACCAGACTGTTGTTAGCACGGAGTGGATACTGGCTGGAACCAGTTAAATAATAAATGAACTTGGGAGCGATGAAATATGAACTGAAATGTAGAACTTGAGAGCGGAGAAATAATAATACCGGTGGAGAGTGGTAAAGTGTAGAAAGGACACCGGCCCTTTAAGGGAAGCTGTACTCTGCTGGAAGCTGAGCTGGAAGCAGGTAATGTTGTAGCTGGAAACAGATGAATCCACAATGGATTGGAGAGTCAGGCTACACCGCAGGTGGAATGCTGGTGCGGGTCTCTATGGTGGAAGTCTTGAGACAGGAGCTGGAACCTGGAAGACAATCACAGGAGAGAGACAAACAGGAACTAGGTTTGACAACCAAAGCACTGACGCCTTCCTTGCTCAGGCACAGTGTATTTATACCTGCAGCAAGGAAGGGATTGGCTAGGCAATTAAGCAGATTATCAATACTGAGAACAGATTGGTGGAAATGATCAGCTGACAGAATCCAAGATGGCTGCGCCCATGCAGACACTTGGAGGGAAGTTTGGTTTGTAATCCATGTGGTAATGAAAACAGTAATGGCGGCGCCGGCCACCGGAGACAGGAGGCGCCAGGCTGACAGATGCACATCCAACCACGCGGACACAGCGGAGGCCGCGGCTGACGTAATCGCCACTCAGACACTCTGCATGCAGAAGTTCAGGGACGGCGGCGGAGGCCGCGGGAGACGCCATGCCAGGTGTAATATGGCGTTTACTGTGACAGCGTCCCAGAGTGACAGGAGAGGATACAGGAATGTACACATCAGGATAACAGATGGGATCCGGTCCTGGAGCGCTGAGCCAGCCTTAGGAGGCATCTGATGGGTAAGAAATGGCGTCCAGATACCCGGATCGTGACAGCACCCCCCCCTTTAGGAGTGGCCCCAGGACACTTCTTTGGCTTTTGAGGAAACTTGGAATGGAATCTCCGGACCAAGGCAGGAGCATGGACATCAGAAGCATTGGTCCATGAACGTTCCTCAGGACCATAACCCTTCCAGTCAATAAGATATTGTAGTTGACCGTAACGGTGACGTGAGTCCAGGATCTTGGCCACTTCATACTCAACGCCTCGTTGAGTTTGGACTTTCGGAGTTGGAGGAAGTGAGGAATGAAACCGATTCAAGATCAGCGGTTTCAACAGGGAAACATGGAATGTCCTGGGTATTTTTAAGAAGGGAGGCAACTGGAGTCTGTAAGCAACAGGATTGATGACTTGTTCAATCTTGAAAGGACCGATATAGCGAGGTGCAAACTTCATACTGGGAACTCTTAACCTCAAATTCTTCGTGGATAACCATACCCGATCACCCACCTTGAGAGCAGGAACTGCTCGACGCTTCTTATCCGCAAACTTCTTGTACCTGAACGATGCCTTGAGCAGAGCTGATCGTACGCTCTTCCAGATATTGGCAAACTGATGCAAGGTGATATCCACTGCGGGAACAGAAGTTGCTGGAAGCGGTTGGAACTCAGGGACTTTAGGGTGGAATCCAAAGTTAGTGAAGAATGGTGTTGAAGCAGATGAAGAATGATACTGGCTGTTATGACAGAACTCGGCCCAGGGAAGTAATTGAACCCAGTAATCTTGAGAGGAGGACACATAGATGCGGAGGAAGGCCTCCAAGTCCTGATTCACCCTCTCGGTTTGACCATTGGTCTGAGGATGGTAAGCCGTGGAAAACTTTAGCTTGACTTGGAGGACTTGACATAAACTTCGCCAGAATTTGGCTGTGAATTGAACTCCTCGATCTGAGATAATTTCTTCAGGAAGACCGTGGAGTCGGAAGATCTCTTGTATGAATACTTGAGCCAACTTGGAAGCTGACGGAAGACCGGTGAGAGGAATGAAGTGTGCCATCTTGGTGAACCGGTCAACTACCACCCAGATGGTATTGAACTTGTTGCACATGGGTAAGTCTGTAATGAAATCCATTGACAAGTGGGTCCATGGTCGACGGGGAACAGATAGTGGAACCAGTTGCCCCGCAGGCGACTGGCGGGATACTTTATGTTGGGCACACTTTGGGCAAGATGCAATAAACTCCAAGACGTCCTTTTTCAGAGTTGGCCACCAATAGGACCTAGAGATAAACTCCAGGGTTTTTTGGATACCTGTATGTCCGGCAAAACGGGAAGCATGGGCCCAATGCATGAGCTTCTTCCTTAGCATCGGCTTCACAAAACTTTTCCCTGATGGGGGCGTAGAGTCCATCCCTACCGTGGAGAATGCCAACGGATTTATAATAGGATGCTTGTCTGAAGACTCTGACTCATTTTCTTGCCCCCATGAGCGGGAAAGGGCATCGGCCTTGCGATTCTGAGAGCCCGGACAGAACTGGAGTTTAAAGTCGAACCTGGAAAAGAAAAGTGCCCATCTGGCCTGACGAGGGTTGAGACATTGTGCGCCCTTCAGGTATAAAAGGTTCTTGTGGTCTGTAAGTATGGTGATTGAATGAGAAGCTCCCTCCAACAGATACCTCCACTCTTCTAGAGCGAGCTTGATGGCTAGCAACTCCTGGTCGCCAATGGCATAGTTGCGCTCAGCTGGGGAGAACTTCCGGGAGAAGAAACTGCAAGGGTGTAAATGGCCATCTTTAGCCCTCTGAGATAACACCGCTCCTACTCCAAAGGAGGAGGCATCCACCTCTAAGATGAAAGGAGAGTCGATGTCAGGCTGTTTCAGAACAGGCGCAGAGATGAACCTTTGTTTTAAAAGATGAAATGCTTGCATGGCTTCTTCAGACCACTTGGACGGGTTAGCACCCTTCTTAGTGAAAGCAGTAATAGGCGCCACAATGGTGGAAAAGTCTCGTATAAACTTTCGGTAATAGTTGGCGAACCCTAAGAACCTCTGGACCCCTTTGAGGGTTAAGGGTACCGGCCAATTTTGGATTGCTTGTAGTTTCTCAGGATCCATCTCTAGTCCGGAACCGGACACAATGTACCCTAGAAACGGAATGGACTTGACTTCAAAGACGCATTTTTCTAATTTGCAATAGAGATGATTGACACGGAGACGGAACAGAACCTCTTTAACCCAAAAACGATGTTCCTCTAAATCGTTGGCAAAAATGAGGATATCGTCTAGATAGACCACGACATGACGGTATAGAATGTCTCTGAAGATCTCATTGACAAAATGCTGGAAGACAGCTGGAGCATTGCTCAATCCGAAGGGCATGACGAGGTACTCATAATGTCCGTCACGGGTGTTAAAGGCGGTCTTCCACTCGTCACCCTCACGGATCCGGATGAGATTGTATGCACCTCGCAAGTCCAGCTTTGTAAAGATGGTAGCTCCGCTAACTCTGTCAAAGAGCTCAGTAATCAGGGGTAAAGGATAACGGTTCTTGATGGTAATGTCGTTCAAACCTCTGTAGTCGATGCACGGCCGCAGACCACCATCTTTCTTTTTTACAAATAAGAAGCCTGCGCCGGCTGGAGAAGAAGAAGGTCGAATGAACCCCTTTGCTAGGTTCTCTTTAATATATTCCTCCATAGAATGCGTCTCAGGCAGAGACAACGGATAAGTTCGGCCTCGAGGTGGAACCTTCCCTGGAACGAGATCAATCGGACAGTCCCATTCTCTATGAGGAGGAAGGATATCAGCAGAAGCTTTACTGAACACATCCGTGAAATCTTGATATGGAGGAGGTGGAACATCAGACGACCTGGGGGAGGAAGAACAGACAGGCAATACTTTAAACAAACATGTCTCAGCACAGGAGGAACCCCATGCCAGGATTTGCGTAGTCGTCCAATCAATTGTAGGATTGTGAAGACGGAGCCATGGAAGGCCCAGGACCACAGGATGTGTGGCTCTTGGAATCACTAAAAAAGAAATAAGTTCGGAATGAAGAACTCCCACTCTCAGACGAACTGGTAGAGTCCTTAAAGAAATAACTGCATCAAAAATTTTGCTGCCATCCACGGCAGTTAAAGAAATGGACGAAGGAAGTCTCTCGGTGGGTAGGGACCACCGTTTAACATAGGCTTCGGTAATAAAGTTCCCAGCTGCTCCGGAATCAAGGAGGGCAATGACGTTCCGATAACGTTGAGCAACTTGAAGCGAGACTGGGAGATTACAATCTTGAGGAGATGGAGAGGAGATCATTACTCCTAGCCGGCCCTCTCCTTGGCGAGCTAGGATTTGGAGTTTCCCGGACGTTTGGGACAGGCATTAATGGTGTGAGACGGAGCTGCACAATAGAGACAGAGAAACTCGGAGAGACGTCTTCGGCGCTCAGCAGGAGTTAAACGGGAACGGCCAAGTTGCATGGGCTCATCTTTAGATGGTGACAGTTGACGAGGAGGAGGAGCAGAAGATTTTGGAGCAGATGATCTTCCACGCTCAGTTGCTCTCTCTCTGAAACGTAAATCAACTTTCGTGCAGAGTGAGATTAGCTCATCTAACTTAGAAGGTAAGTCTCTGGTAGCTAACTCATCTTTAATACGCTCAGATAAGCCATGCCAGAATGCAGCATACAGGGCCTCGTCGTTCCATGCCAGTTCGGATGCCAGGATCTGGAACTGTATCAGATATTGTCCTACAGTACGTGACCCCTGGCGTAAACGGAGAATCTCGGATGAAGCTGAGGTTACCCGGCCTGGCTCGTCGAAGATGCGCCTGAATGTTGACACGAAGGCAGTGTAGGAAGATAGCAGGGTGTCGGACCTCTCCCATAACGGTGATGCCCAATCAAGGGCTGAGCCACTGAGAAGAGAAATAATGTAGGCAATTTTTGTACGGTCACTGGGAAAATTGCCAGGTTGTAGCTCAAACTGAATCTCACACTGGTTGAGAAATCCCCTGCAGAATCTTGGAGATCCGTCAAATTTTGCTGGCGTTGGAAGATGAAGACGTGGAGCAGAAATGGGTAAGGTGGGTGGGGTTATAGCTGGAGTCACTGTGGTTGACGCACCAGACGCGCCTGATCCACGGAGAGTTGTCTGAATCCCATCCAGCCGAGTAGAGAGATCCTGGAGACAGCGGATGATGTGGCCCTGTGCAGCCTCCTGATGTTCTAGTCGGGCTGCCAGTTCTTGCATCGGCCTGGCCGCTTGATCCTGGTCTCCGGCTGGATTCATTAGGTCAGTGCTTACTGTCACAACTGAGGGCCTGAGCTGACGGGAGGCAGCCTCAGTTGTAGGGGCTGAGATGTACCGGAACCTGGGAGGTTGTATCAGACCCCTGGACATGTAAGTAACATGAATAATAACTGCCCGAAGGCGTGACCACGACAACTTGGATAAAAGTCAATGATGTTTATTATGACAACTCCGCAACACAGCAGCAGTAAAAGAAAACGTAAAAGTCAGCAAAGAATAAATACAGTTCCTGGGTACTACAGGATGGCAGGAGCCACAGGGCACTGGTAGTGTGAGATAGTTCTTATGATCTTCTAGATGGAAAGTCCTTACCAGGCCCGACTGTAGCAATGGAGATAACCCAGGATTGTGCCAGCTGGTGTTCCAGGAAAAGCTGGGTTGCTGAAGATAAAACAGCTGCTGTGGATACTGGCTGGAACCAGACTGTTGTTAGCACGGAGTGGATACTGGCTGGAACCAGTTAAATAATAAATGAACTTGGGAGCGATGAAATATGAACTGAAATGTAGAACTTGAGAGCGGAGAAATAATAATACCGGTGGAGAGTGGTAAAGTGTAGAAAGGACACCGGCCCTTTAAGGGAAGCTGTACTCTGCTGGAAGCTGAGCTGGAAGCAGGTAATGTTGTAGCTGGAAACAGATGAATCCACAATGGATTGGAGAGTCAGGCTACACCGCAGGTGGAATGCTGGTGCGGGTCTCTATGGTGGAAGTCTTGAGACAGGAGCTGGAACCTGGAAGACAATCACAGGAGAGAGACAAACAGGAACTAGGTTTGACAACCAAAGCACTGACGCCTTCCTTGCTCAGGCACAGTGTATTTATACCTGCAGCAAGGAAGGGATTGGCTAGGCAATTAAGCAGATTATCAATACTGAGAACAGATTGGTGGAAATGATCAGCTGACAGAATCCAAGATGGCTGCGCCCATGCAGACACTTGGAGGGAAGTTTGGTTTGTAATCCATGTGGTAATGAAAACAGTAATGGCGGCGCCGGCCACCGGAGACAGGAGGCGCCAGGCTGACAGATGCACATCCAACCACGCGGACACAGCGGAGGCCGCGGCTGACGTAATCGCCACTCAGACACTCTGCATGCAGAAGTTCAGGGACGGCGGCGGAGGCCGCGGGAGACGCCATGCCAGGTGTAATATGGCGTTTACTGTGACAGCGTCCCAGAGTGACAGGAGAGGATACAGGAATGTACACATCAGGATAACAGATGGGATCCGGTCCTGGAGCGCTGAGCCAGCCTTAGGAGGCATCTGATGGGTAAGAAATGGCGTCCAGATACCCGGATCGTGACATAACCCTTTTAGTTAATGATAACTATATACAAGTATTGCAGACAGTCCGCACTTGGGACGGGCGCCCAGCATCCACTACGGACTACGAGAAATAGATTTACCGGTGAGTAAAATCTTATTTTCTCTGACGTCCTAGTGGATGCTGGGGACTCCGTAAGGACCATGGGGATTATACCAAAGCTCCCAAACGGGCGGGAGAGTGCGGATGACTCTGCAGCACCGAATGAGAGAACTCAAGGTCCTCCTCAGCCAGGGTATCAAATTTGTAGAATTTTGCAAACGTGTTTGCCCCTGACCAAGTAGCAGCTCGGCAAAGTTGTAAAGCCGAGACCCCTCGGGCAGCCGCCCAAGAAGAGCCCACTTTCCTCGTGGAATGGGCTTTTACAGATTTAGGGTGTGGCAGTCCAGCCGCAGAATGTGCAAGTTGAATCGTGCTACAGATCCAGCGAGCAATCGTCTGCTTAGAAGCAGGAGCACCCAGCTTGTTGGGTGCATACAGGATAAATAGCGAGTCAGTCTTCCTGACTCCAGCTGTCCTGGAAACATATACTTTTCAGGGCCCTGACTACGTCCAGTAACTTGGAATCCTCCAAGTCCCAAGTAGCCGCAGGCACCACAATAGGTTGGTTCACATGAAAAACTGATACCACCTTAGGAAGGAATTGGGAACGAGTCCTCAATTTCGCCTTTCCCATCTAAAATACAGATAAGGGCTTTTGTCAATTCTGATACACGCCTGGCCGACGCCAAGGCCCACAGAATGACCACTTTCCACGTGAGGTATTATAGCTCCACGGATTTAAGTGGCTCAACCCAATGCAACTTCAGGAAATCCAACACCACGTTGAGATCCCACGGTGCCACTGGAGGCACAAACGGGGGCTGACTATGCAGCCCTCCCTTAACAAAAGTCTGAACTTCAGGCAGTGAAGCCAGTTCCATTTTGGAAGAAAATCGATAGAGCCAAAATCTGGACCTTAATGGAACCCAATTGTAGGCGCATAGTCACCTCTGACTGTAGGAAGTGCAGAAATCGACCTAGCTGAAATTTCTCCTTTGGGGCCTTCCTGGCCTCACAGTACGCAACATATATCCGCCATATGCGGTGATAATGGTTAGCGTTCACTTCTTTCCTAGCTTTAAATAGCGTAGGGATAACTTCCTCCGGAATTCCCTTTTCCTTCAGGATCCGGCGTTCAACCGCCATGCCGTCCAACGCAGCCGCGGTACGTCTTGGAACAGACAGGCCCCCTGCTGCAGCAGGTCCTGTCTGAGCGGCAGAGGCCATGGGTCCTCTGAGATCATTTCTTGGAGTTCTGGTTACCAAGCTCTTCTTGGCCCACCCGGAACAATGAGTATAGTTCTTACTTCTCTCCTTCTTATTATTCTCATTACCCTGGGTAAGAGAGGCAGAGAAGGGAACACATACACCGACTGGTACACCCACGGTGTTACCAGAGCGTCCACAGCTATCGCCTGAGGGTCCTTGACCTGGCGCAATATCTTTGTAACTTTTAGTTGAGGCGGGACGCCATCATGTCCACCTATGGCCTTTCCCAACGGTGTACAATCATTTGGAAGACTTCTGGATGAAGTCCCCACTCTCCCGGGTGGAGGTCGTGTCTTCTGAGAAAGTCTGCTTCTCAGTTGTCCACTCCGGGAATGAACACTGCTGACAGTGCTAACACATGATTTTCCGCCCATCGGAGAATCCTTGTGGCTTCTGCCATCGCCATCCTGCTTCTTGTGCCGCCCTGTCGTTTACATGAGCGACCGCCGTGATGTTGTCTGACTGGATCAGCACCGGCCGGTGTTGAAGCAGGGGTCTAGCCTGACTTAGGGCATTGTAAATGGCCCTTAGTTCCAGAATATTTATGTGTAGGGAAGTCTCCTGACTTTTCCATAGCCTTGGAAGTTTCTTCCCTGTGTGACTGCCCCCCAGCCTCGAAGGCTGGCATCCGTGGTCACCAGGACCCAGTCCTGTATGCCGAATCTGCGGCCCCCTAGAAGATGAGCACTCTGCAGCCACCACAACAGCTACACCCTGGCCCTTGGAGACAGGGTTATCCGCCGATGCATCTGAAGATGCGACCCGGACCACATGTCCAACAGATCCCACTGGAAAATCCTTGTATGGGACCTGGCAAATGGAATTTCTTCGTAAGAAGCTACCATCCTTCCCAGGGCTCGCGTGCATTGATGCACCGACACCTGTATACGTATTAGGAGGTATCTGTCTAGAGACGACAACTCCTTGGACTTCTCCTCCGGGAGAAACCCTTTTTATCCTGTTCTGTGTCCAGAACCATACTCAGGAACAGTAGACGCGTCGTAGGAACCAGCTGCGACTTTGGATATTCAGAATCCAGCCGTGCTGTTGTAGCACTTCCCGAGATAGTGCTACTCCGCCGAGCAACTGCTCCCTGGACCTAGCCTTTATAAGGAGATCGTCCAAGTACGGGATAATTATTTCGGCCATTACCTTGGTAAATACCTCGGTGCCGGGGACAGACCAACGGCAACGTCTGGAATTGGTAATGACAATCCTGTACCACAATTTTGAGGTACTCCTGGTGAAGAGGGTAAATAGGGACATGCAGGTAAGCATCCTTGATGTCCAGTGATACCATGAAATTCTCCAGGCTTGCAATAATCGCCCTGAGCGATTCCATTTCGAACTTGAACCTTCGTATATAAGTGTTCAAGGCTTTCAATTTTAGAATGGGTCTCACCGAACCGTCTGGTTTCGGTACCACAACATTTTGGAATAGTAACCCCGGCCTTGTTGAAGGAGGGGTACCTTGATTTCACCTGCTGGAGGTACAGCTTGTGAATTGCCGCCAGTACTACCTTTCTCCGAGGGCAGCAGGCAAGGCTGAGGTGAGGTAACGTCGAGGGGGAGTCGCCTCGAACTCCAGCCTGTATCCCTGTGATACTATTTGCAGAACCTAGGGATCCACCTGTGGGCAAACCCACTGGTCCCTGAAGTTCCCGAGACGCGCCCCTACCGCACCTGTCTCCACCTGTGGAGCCCCAACGTCAAGCGGTGGACTCAGAGGAAGCGGGGGAAGATTTTTGATCCTGGGAACTGGCTGCTGGTGCAGCTTTTTCCTTCTTCCCTTGTCTCTGTGCAGAAAGGAAGCGCCTTTGACCCGCTTGCTTTTCTGAAGCCGAAAGGACTGTACCTGAAAATACGGTGCTTTCTTAGGCTGTGAGGAAACCTGAGGTAAAAAATTTTTTTTCTTCCCAGCTGTTGCTGTGGATACGAGGTCCCAGAGACCATCCCGAAACAATTCCTCACCCTTATAAGGCAGAATCTCCATGTGCCTTTTATAGGCAGCATCACCTGTCCACTGCCGGGTTTCTAATACCCTCCTGGCAGAATGGACATTGCATTTATTCTGGATGCCAGCCGGCAAATATCCCTCTGTGCATCCTTTATATATAAGACGACGTCTTTAATATGCTCTATGTTAGCAAACTATTATCCCTGTCTTAGAGTATTAATATTATCTGACAGGGTATCAGACCACGCTGCAGCAGCACTATTTATGCTGAGGCAATTGCAGGTCTCAGTATATAACCTGAGTGTGTATATACAGACTTCAGGATAGCCTCCTGTTTTTTATCAGCAGGCTCCTTCAAGGTGGCCGTATCCTAAGACGGCAGTGCCACCTTTTTTGACAAACGTGTGAGCGCCTTATCCACCCTAAGGGATATCTCCCAACGTGACCTATCCTCTGGCGGGAAAGGGTACGCCATCAGCAACTTTTTAGAAATTACCAGTTTCTTATTGGGGGAACCCACGCTACTTTATACACTTCATTCATTCATCTGATGGGGGAACAAAACACTGGCTGCTTTTTCTCCCCAAAAGTAAAACCCCTTTTATGTGGTACTTGGGTTCATGTCAGAAATGCGTAACACATTTTTCATTGCCGAGATCATGTAACGGATGTTCCTAGTGGATTGTGTATATGTCTCAACCTCGTCGACACTGGAGTCAGACTCCGTGTCGACATCTGTGTCTGCCATCTGAGGTAACGGGCGCTTTTTTGAGCCCCTGATGGCCTTTGAGACGCCTGGGCAGGCGCGGGCTGAGAAGCCGGCTGTCCCACAGCTGTTTTACGTCATCCAGCCTTGTAAGGAGTTGACATTGTCGGTTAATACCTTCCACCTATCCATCCACTCTGGTGTCGGCCCCACAGGGGACGACATCCCATTTATCGGCCTCTGCTCCACCTCCACGTAACCTTCCTCATCCCACATGTCGACACAGCCGTACCGACACACAGCACACACACAGGGAATGCTCTGACTGAGGACAGGACCCCACAAAGTCCTTTGGGGAGACAGAGAGAGAGAGTATGCCAGCACACACCAGAGCGCTATATAATGCAGGGATTAACACTATAACTGAGTGATTTTTCCCCCAATAGCTGCTTGTATAAACAATATTGCGCCTAAATTTAGTGCCCCCCTTCTCTTTTTAACCCTTTGAGCTTGAAAACTACAGGGGAGAGCCTGGGGAGCTGTCTTCCAGCTGCACTGTGAAGAGAAAATGGCGCCAGTGTGCTGAGGGAGATAGCTCCGCCCCTTTTTCGCGGACTTTTCTCCCGCTTTTTTATGGATTCTGGCAGGGGTATTTATCACATATATAGCCTCTGGGGCTATATATTGTGATATATTTGCCAGCCAAGGTGTTTTTATTGCTGCTCTGGGCACCCCCCCCCCAGCGCCCTGCACCCTCAGTGACCGGAGTGTGAAGTGTGTATGAGGAGCAATGGCGCACAGCTGCAGTGCTGTGCGCTACCTTGGTGAAGACTGATGTCTTCTGCCGCCGATTTTCCGGACTCTTCTTGCTTCTGGCTCTGTAAGGGGGCCGGCGGCGCGGCTCTGGGACCGAACATCAATAGCCGGTTCCATGCGGTCGATCCCTCTGGAGCTAATGATGTCCAGTAGCCTAAGAAGCCCAAGCTACCACCAGTTAGGTAGGTTCGCTTCTTCTCCCCTTAGTCCCTTGCTGCAGTGAGTCTGTTGCCAGCAGATCTCACTGTAAAATAAAAAACCTAAAATATACTTTCTCTCTAGGAGCTCAGGAGAGCCCCTAGTGTGCATCCAGCTCAGCCGGGCACAGGATTCTAACTGAGGTCTGGAGGAGGGTCATAGTGGGAGGAGCCAGTGCACACCAGGTAGTCCTAAATCTTTCTTAGCTGTGCCCAGTCTCCTGCGGAGCCGCTATTCCCCATGGTCCTTACGGAGTCCCCAGCATCCACTAGGACGTCAGAGAAACATATTGCCCCTAGCAGTATCACATGAATTGATTTTCCAGTTTATCTCGCGATAGTTAAAGTCTCCCATTACTACTATGTCTCCTACTCCTGCTGCTCTTTCAGTTTGATTCAGTAACAATTTCTCGTCAGACACATTAATACCAGGCGGCATGTAGTATAATCGCAATAATAACTTCTCTATTCCTTTACCCCCGCATGCAATTACTACCCATTAAGTGTATACTGGCTCCTTCTCCAGATACATTCTTAACACTATAAGCACTATCAGACACAATTGACCCTAACACATTGTCTTATTTGATTTAACAAAAGTCAGTATTATGATTTCTTGATTAAGATGAAATGCTGATACCACCTTAGGTTGAAAACATGGTAGTGTGCGTAACACTACTCAGTCTTCGTGATCACTAGAAGTGGAGGTCTAAGAAATAAAGCTCCTAATTCTGAAACTCTACTAACTGGAAATACAGCTATAAGAAAATAATTTCCAAGTAACAAACTTCAAGTCCACCTCTTGCAAAGATTCAAAGGGTGCAGCTAAAGCATTAACAAGACAATATTTAGATCCCAAGGTTCTATGGGATGCATATTTAGTTGCTGTATATGCAATATGCCCTGCAAGAAGGTCTTCATCTCTGGGATCAGAGCTAAAATTCTTTGAAGATACTGTAACTGCACCTTAAGGAACCTTAATGAAGACCCAACTCTTGCCCTGCCTGAAGAAAAGAAAGAACCCTCAGAAAGGAAAAAGACGAAGATAAACCTTTAGCTTTATTACACCATGCAATATAATTCTTCTAGACTTTATGATAGTTGTCTGATGATACTTTTTTCTGGCTTTAATAAAAGTCTGTGGGAAAAGGCGCGCCATGGTCATTTTTGTGGCATGTATCTTCCATCTGCTGCAAGCTCGTACGTGCAAAAACCTGCTGTGTCCAGTCTGCATAGCCATAGGCCTGGGGCAGCTAACCCTGGTCCTCGAGAGATACTAACTGTTTATGTTTTCCATGCAACCTGTTGATCCGTGGAATGTGTCAGTTAGGAATTAATGCACCACAAGTTTGAAATTGTAAAGTTGCCCGTACACCTAAAGATTTATCTTCCAATCTGGCTGGAACGAAAATCTGGTAATGGATGGGAGCAAATGACAGTTGACCATTTGAAATGGTCAGTTTGCTCCTATCCATGTAATTTGCTCCCATCTATTACCAGATTTTTGTTCCAACCAGCAAGATTGGAAGATAAATCTTTAGGTGTATGGGCACCTTAACAGTAATGACTACAAATGTGCAGCCGCTAGGTGGTCTAGAAAAGGCAAACTGTTAGTAGTTCTGGAGGACAGGGTTGCTATAGACCAACCCATAGCCCCGATGTACCTCATTTCTGCATATAGGCTGCAAATGTGTACACAATTGCAAATGAGTTTGGGTAGGCTCCGGCAGGCGTCTCTTTCTATTTGTGGGCGGAAGCTTCACTTGCTAACAATGCCAGTTCCGTAGCCTTGTAAATTACAATTGTATCTGCGTACAACTGCTGTATGAATCAGGCACTTAGGACACAGCATTTAGATCTGCAATGCTGACAGGAGGAGTCTATTTCGCTCAGACACCTCCTGTGCCATTTACTTATTATCATATACTTGTGTGTATTAAAACGAAGCAGTGATGTGAACTGCGGCTATCTCTGAATAAGGCCCATTGACAATATGTGTGAATATCGGAATAGTGGCCGACTTAGGAGAATCCTTTTTCTCAACATTTTTGGATTCTCTCATTTTATTGTAGAAGGAAAGCAAACCACAGTTAGAACCAAGAGGAAACCTTTACACAGCCAAACATTTTCCATTTATCAGGCATTCTAGTTCTTGTAATCACACAACACAATGGGGAAACAGATTGCATATTACATACCCTCCAACTGTACCTTTTTGACAGGTATAGTATCCGTTTTTTAATGGTCTGTACCGGCAAAAAAGGGCTTTGTACCGATTTTTGACTCACTAAATCTCTATTGAAAGTATAGGAAAGGGGGTGTGGCCACGCCCTTTTCCTAATTTGTACCGGTTTTCCAGCGTAAAATGTTGGAGGGTATGATATTATTGTTCTGCTTAATCTAACTTAGATAACTTCCTCCAAGTATTATTTAAAATGATCTACCTACCAGGCCACATTGGGCCTGATTCTGATTGGTAGCAAAGAAAAAAACTGCATGTAACTCTGCACCTGAGCAAAACCATGATGCTATATACAATGTGCAGAGAGATTTAAGAAGCCAGTTATGTGAATGATAAAACGTGTTGCTTATGATAAATGGTGCTCCAGCCAATCAGCTCTCAACAGGAGCACCATTTATCATACGCAACGAGTATGATAAATTAGACCCTTAGATTTGGGTGGGATGTGTACAAATCTGCAATGTAACCATCAATGGTTTCACCCACATATTGTTCTCCCTGCTTTAGTGTGCAATGGAGCCCGTAGGAGGAGCTTCGCAGGTGTCGGGGGGTGGAGCTGGCCTCCATGGTGGCCATGGAGGATAAAAAAAAAAAAAAAAAAACTTTTAGTAGCTACTAGAGATGAGCGGGTTCGGTTCCTCGGAATCCGAACCCGCCCGAACTTCAGTTTTTTTTACACGGGGCCGAGCGACTCGGATCTTCCCGCCTTGCTCGGTTAACCCGAGCGCGCCCGAACGTCATCATCCCGCTGTCGGATTCTCGCGAGGCTCGGATTCTATCGCGAGACTCGGATTCTATATAAGGAGCCGCGCGTCGCCGCCATTTTCACACGTGCATTGAGATTGATAGGGAGAGGACGTGGCTGGCGTCCTCTCCGTTTACAGTGACTAGTACTAGAGAGAGACACAAATTTTGGGGAGCATATAGGAGGAGTACCACTTGCTGCTGATAGTGTGACCAGTGACCAGTGCCACCAGTTTAATTAATCCGTTCTCTGCCTGAAAAAAAACGATACACAGTGTGACACAGTCACACATACCATATCTGTGCTCAGCCCAGTGTGCTGCATCATATACTGTATATCATTATCTGACTGCTGAGTGCTCACTGCTCACACAGCTTAATTGTGGGGGAGACTGGGGAGCAGTTATAGCAGGAGTACATATTTTAAGTACAGTGCACACTTTTGCTGCCAGAGTGCCACTGCCAGTGTGACTGACCAGTGACCACTGACCACCAGTATTGTGATTGTCTGCTGACCACCAGTATATTGTGATTGTCTGCCTGAAAAAGTTAAACACTCGTCGTGTGGTGTTTTTATAAACGCATTCTGCAGACAGTGTCCAGCAGGTCCGTCATTACATAATATATACCTGTCCGGCTGCAGTACTAGTGTGATATATATATATATTTTAATTTTATCTCATTATCATCCAGTCTATATTAGCAGCAGACACAGTACGGTAGTCCACGGCTGTAGCTACCTCTGTGTCGGCAGTCGCTCGTCCATCCATAATTGTATACCACCTACCCGTGGTTTATTTATTTTTTCTATCTTCTTGATACTAGTAGCTTACTTTAGGAGTCTGCAGTGCTGACAGACAGTGTCCAGCAGGTCCGTCATTACATAATATATACCTGTCCGGCTGCAGTACTAGTGTGATATATATATATATATTTTAATTTTATCTCATTATCATCCAGTCTATATTAGCAGCAGACACAGTACGGTAGTCCACGGCTGTAGCTACCTCTGTGTCGGCAGTCGCTCGTCCATCCATAATTGTATACCACCAACCCGTGTTTTTTTTTTTCTATCTTCTTGATACTAGTAGCTTACTTTAGGAGTCTGCAGTGCTGAGTCTGACAGACAGTGTCCAGCAGGTCCGTCATTACATAATATATACCTGTCCGGCTGCAGTACTAGTGTGATATATATATATATATTTTAATTTTATCTCATTATCATCCAGTCTATATTAGCAGCAGACACAGTACGGTAGTCCACGGCTGTAGCTACCTCTGTGTCGGCAGTCGCTCGTCCATCCATAATTGTATACCACCTACCCGTGGTTTTTTTTTTTTCTATCTTCTTGATACTAGTAGCTTACTTTAGGAGTCTGCAGTGCTGAGTCTGACAGACAGTGTCCAGCAGGTCCGTCATTACATAATATATACCTGTCCGGCTGCAGTACTAGTGTGATATATATATATATTTTAATTTTATCTCATTATCATCCAGTCTATATTAGCAGCAGACACAGTACGGTAGTCCACGGCTGTAGCTACCTCTGTGTCGGCAGTCGCTCGTCCATCCATAATTGTATACCACCTACCCGTGGTTTATTTTTTTTTCTATCTTCTTGATACTAGTAGCTTACTTTAGGAGTCTGCAGTGCTGACAGACAGTGTCCAGCAGGTCCGTCATTACATAATATATACCTGTCCGGCTGCAGTACTAGTGTGATATATATATATTTTAATTTTATCTCATTATCATCCAGTCTATATTAGCAGCAGACACAGTACGGTAGTCCACGGCTGTAGCTACCTCTGTGTCGGCAGTCGCTCGTCCATCCATAATTGTATACCACCTACCCGTGGTTTATTTTTTTTTCTATCTTCTTGATACTAGTAGCTTACTTTAGGAGTCTGCAGTGCTGACAGACAGTGTCCAGCAGGTCCGTCATTACATAATATATACCTGTCCGGCTGCAGTACTAGTGTGATATATATATATTTTAATTTTATCTCATTATCATCCAGTCTATATTAGCAGCAGACACAGTATGGTAGTCCACGGCTGTAGCTACCTCTGTGTCGGCAGTCGCTCGTCCATCCATAATTGTATACCACCTACCCGTGGTTTATTTTTTTTTTCTATCTTCTTGATACTAGTAGCTTACTTTAGGAGTCTGCAGTGCTGAGTGTGACAGACAGTGTCCAGCAGGTCCGTCATTACATAATATATACCTGTCCGGCTTCAGTACTAGTGTGATATATATATATTTTAATTTTATCTCATTATCATCCAGTCTATATTAGCAGCAGACACAGTACGGTAGTCCACGGCTGTAGCTACCTCTGTGTCGGCAGTCGCTCGTCCATCCATAATTGTATACCACCTACACGTGGTTTTTTTTTTCCTATCTTCTTGATACTAGTAGCTTACTTTAGGAGTCTGCAGTGCTGACAGACAGTGTCCAGCAGGTCCGTCATTACATAATATAGACCTGTCCGGCTGCAGTACTAGTGTGATATATATATATATATATATATATTTTAATTTTATCTCATTATCATCCAGTCTATATTAGCAGCAGACACAGTACGGTAGTCCACGGCTGTAGCTACCTCTGTGTCGGCAGTCGCTCGTCCATCCATAATTGTATACCACCTACCCGTGGTTTTTTTTTTCTATCTTCTTGATACTAGTAGCTTACTTTAGGAGTCTGCAGTGCTGACAGACAGTGTCCAGCAGGTCCGTCATTACATAATATATACCTGTCCGGCTGCAGTACTAGTGTGATATATATATATATATTTTAATTTTATCTCATTATCATCCAGTCTATATTAGCAGCAGACACAGTACGGTAGTCCACGGCTGTAGCTACCTCTGTGTCGGCAGTCGCTCGTCCATTCATAATTGTATACCACCTACCCGTGGTTTATTTATTTTTTTCTATCTTCTTGATACTAGTAGCTTACTTTAGGAGTCTGCAGTGCTGAGTCTGACAGACAGTGTCCAGCAGGTCCGTCATTACATAATATATACCTGTCCGGCTGCAGTACTAGTGTGATATATATATATATATTTTAATTTTATCTCATTATCATCCAGTCTATATTAGCAGCAGACACAGTACGGTAGTCCACGGCTGTAGCTACCTCTGTGTCGGCAGTCGCTCGTCCATCCATAATTGTATACCACCTACCCGTGGTTTTTTTTTTTTTTCTATCTTCTTGATACTAGTAGCTTACTTTAGGAGTCTGCAGTGCTGAGTCTGACAGACAGTGTCCAGCAGGTCCGTCATTACATAATATATACCTGTCCGGCTGCAGTACTAGTGTGATATATATATATATATTTTAATTTTATCTCATTATCATCCAGTCTATATTAGCAGCAGACACAGTACGGTAGTCCACGGCTGTAGCTACCTCTGTGTCGGCAGTCGCTCGTCCATCCATAAGTATACTAGTATCCATCCATCTCCATTGTTTACCTGAGGTGCCTTTTAGTTGTGCCTATTAAAATATGGAGAACAAAAATGTTGAGGTTCCAAAATTAGGTTAAGATCAAGATCGACTTCCACCTCGTGCTGAAGCTGCTGCCACTAGTCATGGCCGAGACGATGAAATGCCAGCAACGTCATCTGCCAAGGCCGATGCCCAATGTCATAGTACAGAGCATGTAAAATCCAAAACACCAAATATTAGTAAAAAAAGGACTCAAAAATCTAAAATAAAATTGTCGGAGGAGAAGCGTAAACTTGCCAATATGCCATTTACCACACGGAGTGGCAAGGAACGGCTGAGGCCCTGGCCTATGTTCATGGCTAGTGGTTCAGCTTCACATGAGGATGGAAGCACTCAGCCTCTCGCTAGAAAAATGAAAAGACTCAAGCTGGCAAAAGCACCGCAAAGAACTGTGCGTTCTTCGAAATCCCAAATCCACAAGGAGAGTCCAATTGTGTCGGTTGCGATGCCTGACCTTCCCAACACTGGACGTGAAGAGCATGCGCCTTCCACCATTTGCACGCCCCCTGCAAGTGCTGGAAGGAGCACCCGCAGTCCAGTTCCTGATAGTCAGATTGAAGATGTCAGTGTTGAAGTACACCAGGATGAGGAGGATATGGGTGTTGCTGGCGCTGGGGAGGAAATTGACAAGGAGGATTCTGATGGTGAGGTGGTTTGTTTAAGTCAGGCACCCGGGGAGACACCTGTTGTCCGTGGGAGGAATATGGCCGTTGACATGCCTGGTGAAAATACCAAAAAAATCAGCTCTTCGGTGTGGAAGTATTTCAACAGAAATGCGGACAACATTTGTCAAGCCGTGTGTTGCCTTTGTCAAGCTGTAATAAGTAGGGGTAAGGACGTTAACCACCTCGGAACATCCTCCCTTATACGTCACCTGCAGCGCATTCATAATAAGTCAGTGACAAGTTCAAAAACTTTGGGCGACAGCGGAAGCAGTCCACTGACCAGTAAATCCCTTCCTCTTGTAACCAAGCTCACGCAAACCACCCCACCAACTCCCTCAGTGTCAATTTCCTCCTTCCCCAGGAAAGCCAATAGTCCTGCAGCCCATGTCACTGGCAATTCTGACGAGTCCTCTCCTGCCTGGGATTCCTCCGATGCATCCTTGCGTGTAACGCCTACTGCTGCTGGCGCTGCTGTTGTTGCTGCTGGGAGTCGATGGTCATCCCAGAGGGGAAGTCGTAAGCCCACTTTTACTACTTCCACCAAGCAATTGACTGTCCAACAGTCCTTTGCGAGGAAGATGAAATATCACAGCAGTCATCCTGTTGCAAAGCGGATAACTGAGGCCTTGACAACTATGTTGGTGTTAGTAGACGTGCATCCGGTATCCGCCGTTAGTTCACAGGGAACTAGACAATTTCTTGAGGTAGTGTGCCCCCGTTACCAAATACCATCTAGGTTCCACTTCTCTAGGCAGGCGATACCGAGAATGTACACGGACGTCAGAAAAAGACTCACCAGTGTCCTAAAAAATGCAGTTGTACCCAATGTCCACTTAACCACGGACATGTGGACAAGTGGAGCAGGGCAGGGTCAGGACTATATGACTGTGACAGCCCACTGGGTAGATGTATGGACTCCCGCCGCAAGAACAGCAGCGGCGGCACCAGTAGCAGTATCTCGCAAACGCCAACTCTTTCCTAGGCAGGCTACGCTTTGTATCACCAGTTTCCAGAATACGCACACAGCTGAAAACCTCTTACGGCAACTGAGGAAGATCATCGCGGAATGGCTTACCCCAATTGGACTCTCCTGTGGATTTGTGGCATCGGACAACGCCAGCAATATTGTGTGTGCATTAAATATGGGCAAATTCCAGCACGTCCCATGTTTTGCACATACCTTGAATTTGGTGGTGCAGAATTTTTAAAAAAACGACAGGGGCGTGCAAGAGATGCTGTCGGTGGCCAGAAGAATTGCGGGACACTTTCGGCGTACAGGCACCACGTACAGAAGACTGGAGCAACACCAAAAATGCCTGAACCTGCCCTGCCATCATCTGAAGCAAGAAGTGGTAACGAGGTGGAATTCAACCCTATATATGCTTCAGAGGTTGGAGGAGCAGCAAAAGGCCATTCAAGCCTATACAATTCAGCACGATATAGGAGGTGGAATGCACCTGTCTCAAGCGCAGTGGAGAATGATTTCAACGTTGTGCAAGGTTCTGCTGCCCTTTGAACTTGCCACACGTGAAGTCAGTTCAGACACTGCCAGCCTGAGTCAGGTCATTCCCCTCATCAGGCTTTTGCAGAAGCAGCTGGAGACATTGAAGGAGGAGCTAACACGGAGCGATTCCGCTAGGCATGTGGGACTTGTGGATGGAGCCCTTAATTCGCTTAACAAGGATTCACGGGTGGTCAATCTGTTGAAATCAGATCACTACATTTTGGCCACCGTGCTCGATCCTAGATTTAAAACCTACCTTGGATCTCTCTTTCCGGCAGACACAAGTCTGCTGGGGTTCAAAGACCTGCTGGTGAGAAAATTGTCAAGTCAAGCGGAATGCGACCTGTCAATATCTCCTCCTTCACATTCTCCCGCAACTGGGGGTGCGAGGAAAAGGCTCAGAATTCCGAGCCCACCCGCTGGCGGTGATGCAGGGCAGTCTGGAGCGACTGCTGATGCTGACATCTGGTCCGGACTGAAGGACCTGACAACGATTACGGACATGTCGTCTACTGTTACTGCATATGATTCTCTCCCCATTGAAAGAATGGTGGAGGATTATATGAGTGACCGCATCCAAGTAGGCACGTCAGACAGTCCGTACTTATACTGGCAGGAAAAAGAGGCAATTTGGAGGCCCTTGCACAAACTGGCTTTATTCTACCTAAGTTGCCCTCCCACAAGTGTGTACTCCGAAAGAGTGTTTAGTGCCGCCGCTCACCTTGTCAGCAATCGGCGTACGAGGTTACTTCCAGAAAATGTGGAGAAGATGATGTTCATTAAAATGAATTATAATCAATTCCTCCGTGGAGACATTGACCAGCAGCAATTGCCTCCACAAAGTACACAGGGAGCTGAGATGGTGGATTCCAGTGGGGACGAATTGATAATCTGTGAGGAGGGGGATGTACACGGTGATATATCGGAGGATGATGATGAGGTGGACATCTTGCCTCTGTAGAGCCAGTTTGTGCAAGGAGAGATTAATTGCTTCTTTTTTGGTGGGGGTCCAAACCAACCCGTCATTTCAGTCACAGTCGTGTGGCAGACCCTGTCACTGAAATGATGGGTTGGTTAAAGTGTGCATGTCCTGTTTATACAACATAAGGGTGGGTGGGAGGGCCCAAGGACAATTCCATCTTGCACCTCTTTTTTCTTTAATTTTTCTTTGCGTCATGTGCTGTTTGGGGAGTATTTTTTTGAAGGGCCATCCTGCGTGACACTGCAGTGCCACTCCTAGATGGGCCAGGTGTTTGTGTCGGCCACTAGGGTCGCTTATCTTACTCACACAGCTACCTCATTGCGCCTCTTTTTTTCTTTGCGTCATGTGCTGTTTGGGGAGTGTTTTTTGGAAGGGCCATCCTGCGTGACACTGCAGTGCCACTCCTAGATGGGCCAGGTGTTTGTGTCGGCCACTAGGGTCGCTTATCTTACTCACACAGCTACCTCATTGCGCCTCTTTTTTTCTTTGCGTCATGTGCTGTTTGGGGAGTGTTTTTTGGAAGGGCCATCCTGCGTGACACTGCAGTGCCACTCCTAGATGGGCCAGGTGTTTGTGTCAGCCACTAGGGTCGCTTAGCTTACTCACACAGCTACCTCATTGCGCCTCTTTTTTTCTTTGCGTCATGTGCTGTTTGGGGAGTGTTTTTTGGAAGGGCCATCCTGCGTGACACTGCAGTGCCACTCCTAGATGGGCCAGGTGTTTGTGTCGGCCACTAGGGTCGCTTATCTTACTCACACAGCTACCTCATTGCGCCTCTTTTTTTCTTTGCGTCATGTGCTGTTTGGGGAGTGTTTTTTGGAAGGGCCATCCTGCGTGACAATGCAGTGCCACTCCTAGATGGGCCAGGTGTTTGTGTCGGCCACTAGGGTCGCTTAGCTTACTCACACAGCTACCTCATTGCGCCTCTTTTTTTCTTTGCGTCATGTGCTGTTTGGGGAGTGTTTTTTGGAAGGGCCATCCTGCGTGACACTGCAGTGCCACTCCTAGATGGGCCAGGTGTTTGTGTCGGCCACTAGGGTCGCTTATCTTACTCACACAGCTACCTCATTGCGCCTCTTTTTTTCTTTGCGTCATGTGCTGTTTGGGGAGTGTTTTTTGGAAGGGCCATCCTGCGTGACACTGCAGTGCCACTCCTAGATGGGCCAGGTGTTTGTGTCGGCCACTAGGGTCGCTTATCTTACTCACACAGCTACCTCATTGCGCCTCTTTTTTTCTTTGCGTCATGTGCTGTTTGGGGAGTGTTTTTTGGAAGGGCCATCCTGCGTGACACTGCAGTGCCACTCCTAGATGGGCCAGGTGTTTGTGTCGGCCACTAGGGTCGCTTATCTTACTCACACAGCTACCTCATTGCGCCTCTTTTTTTCTTTGCGTCATGTGCTGTTTGGGGAGTGTTTTTTGGAAGGGCCATCCTGCGTGACACTGCAGTGCCACTCCTAGATGGGCCAGGTGTTTGTGTCAGCCACTAGGGTCGCTTAGCTTACTCACACAGCTACCTCATTGCGCCTCTTTTTTTCTTTGCGTCATGTGCTGTTTGGGGAGTGTTTTTTGGAAGGGCCATCCTGCGTGACACTGCAGTGCCACTCCTAGATGGGCCAGGTGTTTGTGTCGGCCACTAGGGTCGCTTATCTTACTCACACAGCTACCTCATTGCGCCTCTTTTTTTCTTTGCGTCATGTGCTGTTTGGGGAGTGTTTTTTGGAAGGGCCATCCTGCGTGACAATGCAGTGCCACTCCTAGATGGGCCAGGTGTTTGTGTCGGCCACTAGGGTCGCTTAGCTTACTCACACAGCTACCTCATTGCGCCTCTTTTTTTCTTTGCGTCATGTGCTGTTTGGGGAGTGTTTTTTGGAAGGGCCATCCTGCGTGACACTGCAGTGCCACTCCTAGATGGGCCAGGTGTTTGTGTCGGCCACTAGGGTCGCTTATCTTACTCACACAGCTACCTCATTGCGCCTCTTTTTTTCTTTGCGTCATGTGCTGTTTGGGGAGTGTTTTTTGGAAGGGCCATCCTGCGTGACACTGCAGTGCCACTCCTAGATGGGCCAGGTGTTTGTGTCGGACACTAGGGTCGCTTAGCTTACTCACACAGCTACCTCATTGCGCCTCTTTTTTTCTTTGCGTCATGTGCTGTTTGAGGAGTGTTTTTTGGAAGGGCCATCCTGCGTGACACTGCAGTGCCACTCCTAGATGGGCCAGGTGTTTGTGTCGGTCACTAGGGTCGCTTATCTTACTCACACAGGTACCTCATTGCGCCTCTTTTTTTCTTTGCGTCATGTGCTGTTTGGGGAGTGTTTTTTGGAAGGGCCATCCTGCGTGACACTGCAGTGCCACTCCTAGATGGGCCAGGTGTTTGTGTCGGCCACTAGGGTCGCTTATCTTACTCACACAGCTACCTCATTGCGCCTCTTTTTTTCTTTGCGTCATGTGCTGTTTGGGGAGTGTTTTTTGGAAGGGCCATCCTGCGTGACACTGCAGTGCCACTCCTAGATGGGCCAGGTGTTTGTGTCGGCCACTAGGGTCGCTTATCTTACTCACACAGCTACCTCATTGCGCCTCTTTTTTTCTTTGCGTCATGTGCTGTTTGGGGAGTGTTTTTTGGAAGGGCCATCCTGTGTGACACTGCAGTGCCACTCCTAGATGGGCCAGGTGTTTGTGTCGGCCACTAGGGTCGCTTAGCTTACTCACACAGCTACCTCGGTGCAAATTTTAGGACTAAAAATAATATTGTGAGGTGTTCAGAATAGACTGAAAATGAGTGGAAATTATGGTTTTTGAGGTTAATAATACTTTGGGATCAAAATGACCCCCAAATTCTTTGATTTAAGCTGTTTTTTAGTGTTTTTTGAAAAAAACACCCGAATCCAAAACACACCCGAATCCGACAAAAAAAATTCGGTGAGGTTTTGCCAAAACGCGGTCGAACCCAAAACACGGCCGCGGAACCGAACCCAAAACCAAAACACAAAACCCGAAAAATTTCAAGTGCACATCTCTAGTAGCTACACATCATTGATGGCGGGAAACCATCTGCTTCACCCCCATCGATGGTAAAACATTTGTCATAGACCAAATCATCAAATTATTGATGGTCGATGGCCATCCCTAGGTCAGCTGCAGAACCTGTGTAACTCATAGGTGCCCTACTACCTACCTCTACTCATGACAGTCACGCACTCTCTGCTGATGTCTGCTGCACAAGGGGCTGATTTGCAATGAGAACCCTATGCTGATTCCCAATGAGCCCCAGTGTGAGTCACTGAAGTTCAGGCAAGTGAGGAATACTACAGAAATGTCAGAAGTGTGTGTGTCCCGCCCTGGTTGGAGGAGCTCAGCCACAGGGACACTGTCACGCATGGGTTTTGGATTCTGCAATGCAGGAATATTTTCATCACTTACAAGATTCATTAGCCAGCCCTGTACTACTCCTGCTCTGCTGCTCCACTTCCTTACTAGTACTACTATACTCTCCGCCTGATGCTGCTGCTGGATTCAATCACCCAAACTCTTCCCAGTAGGCGGAACGGATGGACGCAACTAGTGGGTAGAATGCGGTAGAAGGCGTGTCCATCGCGTTCGGCTGGCGGTCGCTGAGCGAGCAAGCTACGCCCCCGTGCAGCTAACGACGTTTACTAGATTATAGGGCACAGCATCTGACGTAACGCATTCACTAAGGACGGTGTGTGAAGAGTTAACACAGATATAGGCGTGACGGAACGCAGGAATGTAGGCGTCGGCTGAGGATAATGGGCGTGGCTAACGAAGCATAGCATCATTTGCTGATGACGGGGCGGGGTTATCCGGAAATGTGGGCGTGGCGCTGGCCAGTGCTGAGTTGCGCACCCTCGCTAGCTCCCAGTTCCTTGTTAGTCTCCGTCGAGGCATCATCCGGACGTAGAACATATCGGCGGTGGGATTGCAGCAGCCGGGAAAACACCGGGGGAAGCCATCGAACAGCCACCCCCCCCTCTGAGGAGGATCCCTATTTGTCCAGCACTCCACCCACCCCATTGCACAGCTCATCCCGGGGCTCCCATCCATGTGCACGGATACCAGTGACAGGCTGCTTCCTGGCACACCCCCTCTCTCTGCCCCATCCCAAGCTAACTTCTCCCGCATAACTTTCTAATCTGTCATCTGAGGAAGGCACGCACCCAGCCACATATACACACTGCCTCATAGACCTGGACACAGGGTGACTATGGTTGTGTGGTTGGGATGCTTTTAGGATGTTGTAATTCCACATCACATATCTGTCGGGATCGGGCCATAGGACATCACTGACAATCTGTAGTTATTGCCTTATTTACAGACGAGCAGTTACCTATATATCTCCTTTTGATTCTGACACAGTGCACTTTAGCCGCATCTACAACGCACTCAGGAGCTCTCTCTGCAGTTAGTAAAGGTTGCAGATCCATAATATGTGCATATCATCTGCTTGTGGCCAGGATTTGTGTTCTGCACCTTGATGGGTTAATATCAGGTCTTGTTTGTGGCTTGATCATTTCATATCCTCACTGCTGTGCTGCACAGAATCTATGAGAAGTTCCTAGTCTAGGGTGTATATGTGCTTTTAGCCAGTGTCATTTTAATTTGGAATTCCTGCTGTCAGGGACCAATATCCTGTGCAGATTAAAGGATTGCTTCCCTCTGCATGGTCTGCCCTCTTTTTTATTTGTGTAGATAAATATATTTGGGTTGTGCATCAGAATATTGTTCCATTCTGCTTTTACCCTTCCTTCCACTTGTTTACTCTGTAATATTAGTCACTTTGTAGCACAGTAATGTGGTTTTAATCATTTTATTTGTCTTCAGACCATACAGAAGCAGCCAGATATTATCTCGGTGTCAATTTCTATCATTGTCTTGACAGTAAGCAGATTCAGCTCACTCCAGCCAGTGATATACATTGATTTTATTTGTGTTTTATCTTTACAATCAGACGTCAGGATCCATTTTCTTCTCTTGGTTTAGATCCCCATCTACTGCCATATGCGAACTCGTTTTATCCTTATACGTTCTCCATATCAATTTGCAGTTTGTGTCAGTCTATTGTATTAGAGTTATGGATTTTGATTTTGTTGTAGGATCAATGCAGCTGTTGTGACAGTTGCAGTTTAAGATATGATTGTTGTCTGTTTGGTTATGCTTGGCTGTCAGATGATGCTGTCAAAATTGCCAGTTGTCAATTAACCAAATATGCAGATCTTAATCACTATGACTTTTTTTATCTGAGCAATAGACGTATTAACTCTATTAGGCATAGACGAGAACACATTTGGTAGTTGTAGATCTTTACTGTTGTAATACCTGGTACACTTCTTATCGAGTGGCGGGCTCTGTGCCCATCTCCTGTATGAGGCATCATGTCCAAGACGCTGAAAAAAAAGAAGCATTGGCTAAGTAAAGTGCAGGAATGCGGGTTATCCGGGGTGGGCGGAGATCCAAGCGCTCTTCTGGAGCTCCGCGGGGGCGCAGAGCATGGAGAGTTCCCTTACTTGGGCCGTCTGAGAGAGGACACTGCAAGCTACATTGCGGGTAAGGTACCCAGCCAAGGGGATGTACTGTTGGAAGTAAATGGAACACCAGTTAGTGGCCTTACACACCGAGATACACTGGCTGTGATAAGGCATTTCAGGGAACCTATTCGTCTAAAAACCGTCAAACCTGGTAAGTGCCTTCAGCAATTTCTTATTCTGCTTTAGCGTTTGCCATGGTTTAATGTGCTAGGCACTGAGCCCATGTAGCTGATCATGATTTTCTGTAATGCTTCTATATTTCTATTAGCTTGTTCTGCCTTCATTACTGTCACTCTTTTATATATGGATGCAATGTATATAGCAGTTTATGTCCTTGTTGTTTTTCTCTACCGCAGAGTCCTTTCATGGACAATTTGATCGTCAGTAATTCCATACTTTCGTAGCAATGTTGTCTAACCAGATATTCAGTAGTGTGTGCATTATAAAAAGAGGCATCATGTGTGGGGTTTTTTTTTTCAACTTAGATGTGTAACCTTTCAGTTGACATTTGTAGCAAAATTGGCTAAATTACTGCTTTCCTTATGCTCTAAGAATGTATTTGGTTTAGAGCGCTGTAGATGAGTTGCTTCGGTAATTTTGATGATCAAAATGTTTCTTTTTACAGGAGGATAATTGTTATGCATCTGCAATAAACCTCTAATACCCTTTTCAGATAGGCAAATTCCCGGGTGATGCAGTTCCGGTAATTTGCCGAAAAACACAAGTCCGTTTTCTGTGTGAAGGGGTCAACCTGGGTTGAAATTCCCGGGACTTCGACCAGGAATTTACCAGGGTTGGACACGCAGGAATTTTTCGACCCGGATTGACCCCTTCACACGGATTAAATACCCGTTTTGATCTGCAAATTACCGGGTAGAAATTCTTGACCTGGTAATTTGCTTCTCTGTGTGAAAAGGGTGGGGGGTCAGGCAGAGACTGGAAAAACAAAGCCGGGTAATTGCCGGGATTTCTGTCTGAAAAAGGCATAACAATTATTAGCTGAGTGATAAATTCTGGTATTTGTAGTTCATCAGTGTTAAGACAATATCCAATTCCAGCAGGCCATGTTTTCAGTATTTATTTGATTATATACAGGATTAATCCAATTATCTTGCCAGATATTAATCAGATTTGATTTATTTGGCATCATTGAGGAATACATTGAGAAACTATCATTTAGATTGGACCACTTAAGTGCCTTTGTTGTCAGCACTTTACATTGTCTATTGCTACTTAACATAACTGCAGCATGTAAACCTATGTGGCCCCTGGAGACAGATGGTCCCGAATGTTTACTTCTTCATTGATTCACCTTTGAGCACTTGCACTGATAATGACATGAGGATTGTGAACATTGAACCATATTTTATGTCAGAAGCTATTGGTAACCAGTTATTTACTTTCTGTGGTAGACGTGTGTTCTGTTTCATTATGCAGCTTGCTAAGGTTTCCCAAGTCATCTCTGTAGTAATAGTTGGTATTTTGTATTATATATTGTATGTATGAACAGTCATGAAATTTTAGACTTCCCACACTGATTTAGATCAGGCCTGGCCAGCCTGTGGCTCTTCAGCTGCTGTAAAACTGCAAGCCCCAGCATGCTCTGCCACAGTTTTGCTATTAGAGAATGCTAAAACTGTGGCAGGGCATGCTGGGATATGTAGTTTCACAACAGCTGGAGAGCCACAGGTTGGCCAGGCCTGATTTAGATGATCAATTTGGAATTGTTTATATTGTTATCGTCCCACAAATGGAGTTGTCAGTGTGCCCCCCTACAAATTGGAGCAGTGTAAACTGTGTATGTTCATTAATCTCATTTGAAATCCAACGATGAGTTATCAGATGTGTGATTAAGTTTAGCCCATTAGGCTGGGTACACACAGCTGGCAAACTATATATGGGCTGGTCCATCGGCTCGTGTTTACAGCCAATATGTCTGTGAAGGAGGCCATTACCAGACATATCACAACACTGTGCATCACAGCCGATGCCATTGTATCTTGCTGTTTGTAGAGGCAACTTGCCAACTGACCCATATGGCAGCCACAGCAACCTCAGACAATGACGTCACTACTGGTTCCTGTAGGCAGGCATGTCAGGAGGTGGATTGGGGAGTGTGTATGCAAAATTCATTTGTGCAGAATGCATACCAAATCCATTGTAGTGGTCAGCCCATCAGGCGGCCGGCCAATCCATCGTTAAGGTGTGTACCCATCCTGAGACATTGACTGTTACCTATGGATTACAATCATACATTGCATAGTAATGGTGACCACATGCAGTTGCACATCTGGATACTCCAGAAAACTGTGCAGTGTATACTGGTAGCAATACTCCCATATTCTGTATCTCACCCCACTCTGGTGATTACATGATGGGGAGGGAACCGTATAAGTGAGAGTGTTACTGGCGAAAAGAAGACCTGGAATAACTGTAATGGCAAAAAAATTATATATATATATATATTCTATATATATATATATATTCTCTTATACACCAAGAAATGAGGAAAGAAAATGTATTGCTATTCTAACCAGCAACATACTAATAAATATCTGGTCATGAAGCCACAGAGAAGGTTAATGTGCTGTCAGTCTTTTCATTACTTTATATGGAAAAATCGTAACATAGTGTGTGTATGTATTTACAAATATGACTATATTTGGAACCATATATAAAATACATGCACAATAATAATATCTGTATATTTGCTGTGATATTATATTAGCCGTATTCTATTGAATGGCAGTGGTAATTCTTTACATCATTCAGCAAAGCTGTATTTATTATCATCGAGGAAATATATAAAACAAAATGATGACGTGTGGTGCAGTTACAGTATTTCAATGAAGGTGATTTGACTATAAAAGTGTGGACTAAGACGGTAATATAACTAGGCCATGTCACTGGATAATACATGTGATAACTCATAAGATTTAGAATAATAACATATAAAGGTATATAGAGAGCAACGCAGTTATAATGTAATTGCTTATAGGACCCAGCATGATTATGGGCCTGATTCTGGTTAGTATGTAAACCTGATGCATATGCAGAATGGGTGCACGTAGTGCCTTGTAAGCCGCAGCCTCATTGACAGGCTGTGGCCGTTTGGGGTTGGTGATGGGAACTGTTCTACTTCTTGCCTCCTGCACTGTGAATAGCCCAGCTGAGGGTTACTCAGATAGGTGATGCCCACGCAAGTGATCGATTGCTGCATCTTCAGACTAATTCTCAGTTGTTTTAAACCACGCCGGCAATCTTAGAAACAGATGCTGATAAGTGCCCAGAATGTGACAAGGGGGATATATTACCAGTCATGTGTCGGGTGATGCAGTGGGATCAGTATGATTTACCTACAATCAAAATCCTGACGGTCAAAATACAGACAACAATTGACCGATGGTTAAAATACCGACATTTTAAAATGACGACAAGTAAAAAAGTCGACACTGGTTTTTCAAAATATTTTGGTGTGTATGTTGACATAGGTCAACATGGACACCGTATAGGTGTACCGAGTCCCCTTGCATGGCTCGCTGCGCTCGCCATGCTTCGGCCACGGTGCCTCGCTGCGCTTGGCACACTATTATATTCACCTGCCATGTCCACTGGGTTGGTAACATATGAACAAGTCGGTTTCAATGAAAAAATCATGTTGATTATTTTACATGTCAACATTTTAAATGCCGGTATTTTGACCACGTCAACATTTTTAATGTCCGTATTTTTACCATGTCGGTATTTTGACCTTGTTGGTATTTTGACCATCGGTCAATTGTTGTCGGCATTTTGACCATCGGAATTTTGATTGTAGTGAAATTGACTGCAATGCTCTCCTTATCCCTTTTGTTCTGTGCTGAAATGAATCCCAATGAAGAAGAGCAGTATGTTCAAGTCTTTTCCTGTTTCCAGTGTGGTTGGAACACTAGTGCGTTTCCCTGTACCAATTCTACAGCTTTGTCTGAGTAAACTACGTATCTTCCCAGAAGCAGCTTATATACCCAACTCTTTCATTCATGCTAGTACACCTGAACGTGACTAGTAAATCTGCTCCGCAGCCTCTCGGATAAACACATTATAAGGGGTAATGTATCTAACCTTTCATACAGATAATGTGGAAAAGGTACACACAGCATACAATCAGCTTCTAGGAAAGGCAATTGGTAGCCCTCCAGCTGCTTTGGAACTACACATCCCAGCATACCCTGCCACTGGTGTTCTGTTAGAACATGAAAAACTCTTAGCAGGGCAGGCTGCGATATGTAGTCCCACAGTAGCTGGAGTGCTATAAAGATGTGTATCGTTAAGTGTTTGGCAGCGTATCATAGTGCTGCCGCATCGCAGTCTACGACAGGTTGCTATGAGTAACTTCTCCACTTTATCTCTCTCGAAGATTTGATATATCTCTGTTTTATAGTAAAATTCATGGTAATCCTTTCCCTAGTTCATAATTTATAGTTTCTTTTTTTTCAGAATCTTATTTTGAATAAAATATTGTACATTCAAATCTTGTTTTTAAGCAGGGTACACACTGAGCGATATGTCCCCAGCTGCCGGGTTGATATATCGGATCCTAGGTACTCATCAGAACACCCTAATGAAGTTCGGAACAATCACTGTTCCATCCTCCACTAGCATACACTATATCGCCAACGTTATCGCCTGGATGGCCATTCAGCAGGCACCCACATATCGGGCATACACACTGAACGACATACCTGACATATCGGGCCCATATAGTCTTAGTGTGTACCCAGCTTTAAGTATACAAGCAAACGGTCACATGACGTAAACAGACATCATTTGACTTAAAGATCTTATTTCTAAATACATTCATCAATTATATTAGCGATCAAGAACTAAATAGATTATAGAAAGTGAGGAGAAACAATCGTTACATGAATTGGTATGTTTAATGGACTGGTAGTTCGCCATCTGCCCTTAATGTCTATACCTCAGATTAGTTACCCTCAAAGTGCCAGGTTACCCTCAAAGTCAAATAGCAACTGATCCGAGCAGACAGTGAGTCGTCTTCTCTCCTTGGCTATGTGTATGTACTGTATAGATGCTTTGTGTGTGTGATATAGTATATGTGCAATACTATATATCTATGCACATGTACGGAACCCCACCTTTACAAATCCTGTGTTTGCCCCTGCATCCTGTACTATTTTGGAGTGTGCTATGTTTCCAGGTGTATGTACATTGTAGCTGCTGTACATTTTGTCAGGAGAAAGAAAAGGTTGGGTGGAGAGCTGGCTATGATGCCAATACTTGTCAGTTTTCCGACTGATCATGGCCTTCCCTATTTAATGAGAGGTATTTTATTTATGTAAACTTCAGTCTATAATCGTATCATGCCTTGCAAGATGTTGACGTATTTTGTACAGTATGGAATTTATGCACTGTGGTTAGCATTGCTACCTCACCGTGCTGGGATCGTTGTGAATGATTACATGTTCTCTGTTGAGCACTGCAGGATATGATTGGCCCTATACAAACAATAATAAATAATTCTATTGCATGCTTTTACAATGTCTCTTCTCCTGTGTTGTCTACTCCCACCCCATCCTGTGTATCCTTGTATAATGCCTGTTGCATGCTCTGCATGACGTGTTTATTATATATTTATATTGCTTACATTTTATGTTATTTTGTACAGTGTTATAATTAATTTCTTTCTGTTAATGCATTTCTGCTTCTTGAGTATTCTGTATTTTACCTCTGATTACTCTTTGTAATAAGCTTCACTACCCCAGTGTGCACAGCCTGATAAAGACTTTATGGAGTCCTAGGCATCGTACTATGTTGAGGGCCACTTCATACCACCTTTGCCAAAAGAAGAAACATAATAAATGGGTAGTGGTAGCCAACCCTTTTCCTCAAGAGCTACCAACAGTTCACGTTTTCCAGCTCACCTGGCAGGTGCACAGGTGCAGTTATTACTAATATCACATTTTAAAAGATCCACAGGTGGACTCTGTGAGGAGACCTGGAAAACGTGCACTGTTGGTAGCTCTCGAGGACCAGGGTTGGCTTATCCTGGTTTAGAGTAATCCAGACCCCTCGGAACTTCTGGGCCCTAGGCTTGATTCTAGGCTGTCTAATGAAAGATCAAGCTCTGCAGTGCTGCAGCATTCTGTGACGACAAATGGGAAACGATATATATTTTCTGGACTTAAAAATAATTCTGAAAATTACATTTGAAAAGAGCATATAATGGGTACCTGTACCTTGTGCATTGAACAGTTGAAGCTGACCTAGTACATTGTCTCTTACAAGTGCACACTTCATTTTACTGTAATCTCTAACCTTTAGTATGATTGTAAATCTCTAGCAGAACCTTTGCTCTTAGCAATTTACTGCCCGCTCTTTAAGTCAAAAGTAGTATTTTTCCTAGTCACTATTTGCTTCTAGGGTTCTTGTTTTGCCCATATGCAAGTACATAGGGGGTCATTCCGAGTTGATCGCTCGCTAGCTTCTTTTTGCAGCCATGCAAACGCGTAGTCTCCGCCCACAGGGGAGTGTATTTTAGCTGTGCAAGTGTGCAAACGCATGTGCAGCCCAGCAGTACAAAAACAGTTTGTGCAGTTTCTGAGTAGGTCTGAACTTACTCAGCTGCTGCGATCACTTAAGTATATCCAGTCCCAGAATTGACGTCCGGCACCCGCCCCGCAAACACTTGCCCCAGCACCCGCCCCGCAAACGCCTGCGTTTGTCCAACCACTCCCTGAAAACAGTCAGTTGACACCCATAAACGCCGCCTTCCTGTCAGTCTTCTTGCGATCGACTGTGTGAATGGATTTTTCGTTAAATCCATCGCCCAGCAAAATTCTGCTTTGTACCCGCACGACGCGCCTGCGCATTGCGGTGCATATGCATGCGCAGTAGTGACCTGATCGCTGCGAAAAAAGGCAGCGTGCGATTAGGTCTGAATTTCCCCCATTGTATGCAGTTATGAAAGAATAGGTGTCATTTGACCCTTTCCTACCCTGTGATATAACCTTTACATCCTGAAAGCAAACATTCCAGAGCACATTGGTGTGTAATTGTGTTTAGTGTTTTTGTGGGTGTGGTAGATTTCTGTTCGCCCATTACATGGAAAAAGAGGGTGGTCCTTGGGTGATATACGGCATTGTCGAGGAAACATCATAAGTGTAAATAAGGATTATAATGAATGTACTATATAAACAAGCTTTGATAGTTGTGCCAAATCAAGTACATTATTTATTTTACATGCAATGTTGTAAACGCTTACTACCTGCTAGAGGAACTGCACGGGTTATGACAGGCAGGGTGCTAGAATGAACGCTAATTATTATACAGATTGTATTATATTATGCTATGTAGAATGAATGAAATGAAAAATAAATTCCTGACTTTTGTTCTTCCTGTCTGAAATGCTAATGAAAAGGTATGCTATCAAAATAAATGCTTCTATGTTCAAAAATTAAATAAGTCTACAAACAAAATGGAAACTGAATAATGTCATTGAAAACAGCCGACGGTGGCCTCTTTATTACGAGCCCTCCAAAAAGATGTTGCCACTATAGGAAATCTTGCTATCCAGTGTTATCAAGACAGTCACGGGGCAGCTGAGCGATGCGAAGTTTCCCAGCGACACAGGCCAGCATGAGTTAGAACAGTATTACCGCTTGCCAGGCCAGCTTAGTACCAGTATGAGTATGTGTGATACTGCTTATTGCCTCCCGCATGCGCAATGGATCTAGAACCCCAGTTCCAGATGTAACAAAAACATAAGAGTAAAGTTAGCAAAATGTCACCGGTGAAGACTTTTGTGGTATTGAATGATTTGAGCCTTTAATAAATGTACCACTTAGTTTGTGAACTTATATGGTTCCAAAATACCCTCAGTGAAAAAGTTTTTAATTATAATATCCCTGAACTGTCTGTCTCTATGCATATTTGTATATGTATAAATATATGTATGCATATCAGAGCCGGATTAAGGGGGGGGGGGGGGTCCCGGGGATTCGTACCCCGGGCCCCCCTTTCCAAAAGGGCCCCCTGCCACACCACAGATCGGATCTTTCTTCAATCCGATCTGCGGTGCTGCGCTCACGAGCCCCGGCTCCCCGCTGCCCTGTACCTCCTCCTCCTTCAATTCAGCGTGCGGCGCACCAATGACGGAGCCGCATGCTTGCTGAGCCGGACAGCAATTGGACAACTGAGCCGTCGCTCAGCTGCGCTGACTACAGCTCTAAGAAGAGTGCTCTAACAGGTGTAGTCAGGGCAGCTGAGCGACGGCTCAGCTGTCCAATTGCTGTCCGGCTCAGCAAGCCTGCGGCTCAGTCATTGGCGCGCCGCACGCTGAACTGAAGGAGGAGGGATTCTTAGACATATATATATATATATATATATATATATATATATATATATATATATATATATATATATATATATATATATATATATATACATATATATACAGGTTGAGTATCCCTTATCCAAAATGCTCGGGACCAGGGGTATTTTGGATATGGGATTTTTCCGTATTTTGGAATAATTGCATACCATAATGAGATATCATGGTGATGGGACCCAAATCTAAGCACAGAATGCATTTATGCTTCATATACACCTTATACACACAGCCTGAAGGTCATTTTAGCCAATATTTTTTATAACTTTGTGCATTAAACAAAGTGTGTCTACATTCACACAATTCATTTATGTTTCTTATACACCTTATACACACAGCCTGAAGATAATTTAATACAATATTTTTAATAACTTTGTGTATTAAACAAAGTTTGTGTACATTGAGCCATCAAAAAACAAAAATTTCACTATCCCACTCTCACTCAAAAAAGTCTGTATTTCGGAATATTCCGTATTTCGGATATTTGGATATGGGATACTCAACCTATAATATAATTATTATTTATTTTTTTAGTTTTTTAGTCTATGGGGCCCCCCCTGCTCTTTAGTACCCCAGGCCTCCCGGGGCCTTAATCCGGCTCTGATGCATATATATGTGTGTGTGTGATCAAGTCCTTGCTCATCTTACTTGCAGTTATTCGTATAGTGTCCACGAATAGGCATGTGTGTTGCGTACGCACTCGCTTCCCATGGGTAATGCATCAATGAGTTGGATGCAGCTGTCAACATATTAAAGATGCTCATTAGTTCAGTAGCTCTTCCAGCACACCCATGAGGTGATTGGCCAGTGTTGTTTTTTGAGGTGTCGCCAGTAGCCCTAATCCCCAGCTTTTCTTTCTGTTAAATTTTATAATCACTTTTCCATTGCAAGATTGGTTTGAAGTTTTCCTTCTGTTATTAATACAGGTATCGCTGTGCCAAGTCTTTATGGGTACACAATTTTTTTCATCTTTCCACCTGCATTTCAGTCAGTTATTTCAGGCCATTGAATTATTGTCATTTCACTTATTACAGTTCATTAAAATTTTCATACATATCCACCCAGTGGAAGGCCCAGGACAGACTCCCCGGGTCAAAGTTCTGCCCAGCATACACCAACAGGAGTCCAACTAGAACCCCAACTCCCTAGTATGTCATCTGGGATCCAATGTTACCACTTTTAGTTTTCCTTCCATATTCATCCAGTGGAAGGAAGGACCGGAACAGGCTCCTTGGGTCACAGCACATACAATCCAAGGTTAATCCCTCCAGTTTTTTAAGTTGTATAATGAAGGATATGTGTACCAAGTTTGGTCCAGATCCAAAAAGTCATGTAGGAGCCTATGACATACATGCATAAATACTTACACACACACACACACACACACACACACACACACACACACACACACACACACACACACACACACACACACACACACACACACACACACACACACTTTTACTATTTACACTTTCAATGTTGAACTATCATTGAAATAGTGCCAAATTCCCACCAATGTAGCATTTTTGTACATTTATTCAGTATTTTAGGATCTGCTATGCTGTGTCATGCTGAATTTGGCTCATGTGGATGCCGAGTGCATACTGCGCTGTTTTACAAAGTGTGCTTTATGCATTTTGGATGACAGATTTTGTTGGCATGTGCTGGGTGTACAGGAAACTTATCTTGCAACAACACTTTTAGTTTGAATACCCCTGTATGACACTTGGTTACTGATGTCTATGGTGCATATAAATAAAACCTAGGCATTTCCAAAATACAATACACAGCTGAATTAAGTAGCAGCTACCATCTGCATTCAGGTGACATGATCATATAGAGTCGTTTGCAAACCAGTCAGCAGGATAGAGAAATCGATCATTCCGGTGGTTATAACTCATATGCTAAGCAGCCTTTATATGTAGAAAAAAATTGGTTTAAAACACAAGACAAAATGAAAGTGAATCTTTGTTTACAGATGCCACAACAGCAACATATGGTACCACTGCCCATCATAATCCCTCCAAACCCACGTGAAACATCTTTTCTACAGCAACAAAACACTGTGGGATTATGTGAATATTTTCAATGTGAGTGTAGTATTATAGGATGCTTTTTATGCAAGACTGCAGCAGTCCTGTTTGGATAGGTCACCCATGTGCCTAAAGAGAACTATATCATTCTAAAACTAGAAAAAAACTTTCCCATCCGGAGATCATCGTATTTAATCATCGTTGTATTTAAACCAGTTTTAAATGTGTTTTCATGGTTTTTCCTATCTGCTGGAACTCTTTGCAGATTGTCACTCTGACGTCAAGAGCTATTCGTGGCTTTGTTGCAGTTCTCGTTGAGTCTCTTATGTAAAGCATGCAACTTTAATGCCTGTTCTGTTTATGCCCTTGGCAAATGTCACACTGAAGGTTTAGCTTGGTGCCCTAAATTGTATATTCAACTGAGAATCTGGGGACCCCAATACGTCTCGCATGGTCTACATCTTGGCAACGTAAACAGGTCAGGTCACATATCATGTGGTGTGTCCAGGCAGCAAAAACTAGCTTGCAATTGGCAAAGAAACTGTCATTGTAAAGCTTTCCGTACTGTGTATTAATAAATAAATGTGATATATATATAATTTAGATATGACAATTAATTGTTCACACATTATTCCCTACCCCAGTGAATTGAACAAGATGTAATTTAGAAGATACTGCAGCTGCTGCTACTTTTTATTAGTGTAGACTGTAGAGCAGTTTGTAAAAGATTTTGTTTATTTTTTTTTGTCTTGCAACAGTTTTCCCTTTTATTTATTTTTATTGCCGTATATTCTTATGACTTTTAAAAAAAAATTATTATTATTATTATGCCACCCTTTGTACAGCATTTTTCTGATGCAAACTGTAAGTTATAAAATGCTTTGCCAGCCTTGGGGTTTGTAGATAATATTACTTAAGACCATGTAACCAATGTCATCAATTTTGTGTTATACAAGTGTTTTTAACACATCCTTTATTTAGAATGAGCCCATGCCCACTCGTGATGTTCCTCAAGTTTAGGTGCTTGCAGTTTTCCAAATTCTGCCAGCTCCATTTAAATCATGTAATGTAATAAATGACCTCTAATGTCTTCCTGAATGCCAGTAACAACCACGTCCGTGTCAGATGTTGGACTTGCTGTTCCACTGTTGGTGAAATTTAAGTTTTAACGCTCCTATTCGCCAGGATCAGATTCTTTACAATTTTTGTGTATTAAACAAAGAGTAAGGTGCTTGAAGAGGTTAATTGGATTCCTAGGAGAGGCATGTGCTATGCTTGCATCTAGCTGTAACTAGTGCTCAAGGCTAAACACTATTTTGCGTAATAAACTTGTGGAGCTTTAATGATAAGCGCATAAACCAAAGTCATAATAGATAATTGAAAATCTTTGAACGTGCTGACCTTTGCAATACATGGGGAACTTCAGGGTTTTTTTCTTCTGTTTTTTATTTTTTTGTGATTTTTTTTTTTTTTTTTTTAATGAAGTTACTGACTAATGTGAGCAGTGTAGTATAAAAGTTACAGTAAGTACAACCGCCAAATCAATATAAGAAACTTTGCAGCGTGTATAATTTTTATTTCTTCCACACTAGTTTGTACAGGGTTGTAGATGTCTCATGGATCACTGAGGAGATTAAAGATGCCCTCTCTTTCAGTAATGGGAAGCCTGCAGTTATAATCAGCCAATCGACAGACAGATAAATAGATAGATGGATAGCATTTGGGAAATACAAACAGAAACTGTTGCAGTGGAGTAATGAAGAAAAACAATGGTAGTAGCTGAAGTACAGTATATATGCATATACTCGAGGACATACAAATAACAGAATACCTTGAATCATGCTATTAAAGTGAAAGCGGAGAGGTAGAGTAATTGATTCTGGCGAGAAACTGCTGCAAGTGCGACTGCTGCAGCAGCCAGATTTACTACCTTATGCTACTGGTTATCTGTTTAGCTTCATATGTATTGTCACACCATCCATTGGGGAAGATGTATTAAGCCTGGAGAAGTGATAAAGGAGTGATAAGTGGAAGGTGATAACGCACCAGCCAATCATTATGGGTTTGAAAAATGACAGGAGCTGATTGGCTGGTGCATTATCACCTTCCACTTATCACTACTTTATCACTTCTCCAGGCTTAATACATATTCCCCACTGTTTTTCCGGCCACACCAACAGCCGTTATCACTATCCACACTTGCACCTGCCCCAGGGACACAATGTATGAGAAACAGAAGCACTGATAGCATACACCCGACTTGGCATGAAACTTTAACGTCAACCCCACAATACCGATATCTTGTGTGCATGCATTCGCCAGTTGACACTCAGCGATGCCCATTGCATGGACAAAGTACCGTCAAGGTGCATATACTTGTGTATAAAGGATGGGACATTCTTAATGCCTGGAGATGTGATATAGGAGATTTGCCCATGTCCCCAACAATGTCAAACTGGATGAGATCTGGCTGTTTCATCAGTTTAGACCATCATGCTTGTTTTAGGCCAATCATATGGCTGTGTCGGGCTAATTGTCAGTATGTGTGGCCAATATTAGTATTCGTGTGTAGATCATTGTGAAAAACACAATAGACTAAAAGTTATGATTCCATATCCGTGAAAAATGCATTAATAGATTTTTTTCCTTTTTAGATTACAACCGTATTTGCTATTCATGAATATTACCTTTTTATACAGTAGTACATGCATTTAGTTTTATTGTATCCATTTATGGAAGCTCAGATAATCTGTTGCACTCTGTGGCCTTTATGTGTAATATTGCCTCTTTGTTGTCTTTTAGTACAAAGGCCTGACAATGTTCTGCTGCATCTGTCTGACTATACTTTCCCTGGGTTTCAGCATTGTGGCTGAGCAGGAGAGAGTGACGTTTGGCCTTGCTCTCATAATCTCCTCCTTCCTGTATAAATAGTCAAAACAAATCCTCATAATGTACAGTATCAGCCCCAGAAACCTGCCTGTCAGATCACATTCCTGTTTTGCGAACCTGTGTTCAATGTCAAGATAACCCACCCATCACCTAATGATTTTTATCCCCCGTTGGTGTATAGTGAGTGAACATCATTTTTGTCTTGTTGATGTTTTATTAGCACCTGCTATGTAATAACAGCATGCCTGGTGTATTGAAGCATTTCTATAGAAATAAATGTCTACGTGGTTCTATATTAATCCTGTCCTCTTAGGTTTAGCTGGAACAGATGACTAAATTTTTTTTTGATGGCTTGATAAACACTTGGTGTAATGTGCTACAAGGGTGTAGTACGGGTGACCGGCGGTCTCCTGACCTCCGGTCACCTTACCGACGCCCTCCTGACCTCCGGTCACCTTACCGACGCCGGGATCCCGGCAGCATACTGACGCCGGGATCCCGGCGGGGAGGGGGGAGTGCAGCAAGCCCCTTGCGGGCTCGCTGCGCTCGCCACGCGGCGGGCTCGGTGGCGACGGTCGCCACGGGTTCTATTCCCACTCTATGGGTGTCGTGGACACCCACGAGTGGAAATAGTCCCTGTTGGTCGGCATGCCGACCATCGGGATAGTGAGCCACCGGGCTCACGGAGGAGGTCATGTGACTGTCGGTCAGCCGACCGGCGGTCACATGACTACCACCCTGCTACAACTGTAGATTTTCATTAACATTACAGAATGACTGCAGGGCTTCATTTGATTACTGTGATTGGTAACAACACCTTGTTATGTTTATTTACATGTAGCAAGTGCTTTTCTAATGTGTTATTATACATTGTTTGAGGGCTTTATGTTTTGGGGGTAAATTTATTGATAAAATGTGTGCCCAACTACATACTGTAATGAAGGGGTGGCCAACCAGTCAGAGGCAAAGAGCCAGAAAAGATCTGTAGTTAAGGGTAAGAGCCACTATCATGCATGCGCCAAAGACACGTGCACAAAAATGGGGGCGCGGCTTAGTTGTCACAAAGCCATGCCCCATTTTTGTGCGCACACCTTTCTGTATGATGTTTGTAGGAGTATGACCTTGTGTCATAACCCCATTTTTAGTCATGTTGTACAGTACCGCATACATATAATGCCCCAGTAAAGTGCCACATACATATAAAAAATGGGTGCCCCCCCACCAGTGCCAGATACACGTCCCCCCAGTGACAGATACACGTCCCCCCAGTGCCAGATACACGTCCCCCCAGTGCCAGATACACGTCCCCCCAGTGCCAGATACACGTCCCCCCAGTGCCGATACATATATGTCCCCCCAGTGCCGATACATATATGTCCCCCCAGTGCCAGATACATATATGTCCCCCCAGTGCCAGATACATATATGTCCCCCCAGTGCCGATACATATATGTCCCCCCAGTGCCGATACATATATGTCCCCCCAGTGCCAGATACATATATGTCCCCCCAGTGCCAGATACATATATGTCCCCCCAGTGCCAGATACATATATGTCCCCCCAGTGCCAGATACATATATGTCCCCCCAGTGCCAGATACATATATGTCCCCCCAGTGCCAGATACATATATGTCCCCCCAGTGCCAGATACATATATGTCCCCCCAGTGCCAGATACATATAT
Organism: Pseudophryne corroboree; assembly: GCF_028390025.1. Taxonomy (NCBI): domain Eukaryota; kingdom Metazoa; phylum Chordata; class Amphibia; order Anura; family Myobatrachidae; genus Pseudophryne; species Pseudophryne corroboree. Next base: position 741,660,802 of record NC_086445.1, read on the forward strand.
GTCCCCCCCCCCAGTGCCAGATACATATATGTCCCCCCCAGTGCCAGATACATATATGTCCCCCCCCAGTGCCAGATACATATATGTCCCCCCCAGTGCCAGATACACATATGTCCCCCCCAGTGCCAGATACACACATGTCCCCCCCCAGTGCCAGATGCACATATGTCCCCCCCCAGTGCCAGATACACATATGTCCCCCCCAGTGCCAGATACACATATGTCCCCCCCAGTGCCAGATACACATATGTCCCCCCCAGTGCCAGATACACATATGTCCCCCCCAGTGCCAGATACACATATGTCCCCCCCAGTGCCAGATACACATATGTCCCCCCCCAGTGCCAGATACACATATGTCCCCCCCCGTGCCAGATACACATATGTCCCCCCCAGTGCCAGATACACATATGTCCCCCCCAGTGCCAGATACACATATGTCCCCCCCCCAGTGCCAGATACACATATGTCCCCCCCCAGTGCCAGATACACATATGTCCCCCCCAGTGCCAGATACACATATGTCCCCCCAGTGCCAGATACACATATGTCCCCCCCCAGTGCCAGATACACATATGTCCCCCCCCAGTGCCAGATACACATATGTCCCCCCCAGTGCCAGATACACATATGTCCCCCCCAGTGCCAGATACACATATGTCCCCCCCCAGTGCCAGATACACATATGTCCCCCCCAGTGCCAGATACACATATGTCCCCCCCCCAGTGCCAGATACACATATGTCCCCCCCCCAGTGCCAGATACACATATGTCCCCCCCAGTGCCAGATACACATATGTCCCCCCAGTGCCAGATACACATATGTCCCCCCCCAGTGCCAGATACACATATGTCCCCCCCAGTGCCAGATACACATATGTCCCCCCCAGTGCCAGATACACATATGTCCCCCCCAGTGCCAGATACACATATGTCCCCCCCAGTGCCAGATACACATATGTCCCCCCCAGTGCCAGATACACATATGTCCCCCCCCCAGTGCCAGATACACATATGTCCCCCCCCCAGTGCCAGATACACATATGTCCCCCACAGTGGCAGATATACCCCCAGTGCCAGATACACATGTCCCCACAGTGCCCCCAAGTGCTAATCACCACGATGCAGTGCCACATACAAATTATTCCCCAGTACAGTGCCACACACAAATAATGATCCCCACTCGCCACAGTCGCTGGGCGGCTGTCCTGGGTTCCTGCTGAGGGCTGGTCATCTGCGCAGCTAATGCAGAGCTGCCGCCCACCTCTGAGCCTGAGGGGAGGAGAGCGCATGCCTCCCCTGCCCCTCGGCAAGTCTCTTATGCCTATTAATTATGGCGCCGGCCATGAGCCAATCAGAGCTTGTGGCCCGGCAGCCAATCAGGGGTCACTGCTGCCTGTTCGTGAGCTCTGATTGGCTCACGGACCAGCGCACTTAGGGTGCCGGGCAGCGGGAGCTGGGAGGCAGGAGCAGGGAGCCAAGCCGCATGCGGAGGTAGAAAGAGCCGCGGGTTGGCCACGGCTGCTGTAATGCGCTCTATAATCTCCTTTATGACTGTATACTGCATCACAGCACAATGGGGGAAAGTTAAATTAAATGATACTTGAGACAGAGGGCAGTTGTTTTTTATATAGAAAGTGGTGTCTTTCCCTGTATATCATTAATAAGGATCCTGTGTTTCTTTATGCCTCTATTTCCTTCTGTAAAAACTTTTTGCATCTGATTAGAGCTGTGATATGTACCTACCTTTTATGTACATTACATGGTTATGGAGCTTTATCCTGCTTATGGTCCGTACCAAAAAGTCTAATAATCATAGGGGTTATAATTATTTAAAATTTTACCCTATCATACTTGTCAGTGTTTTATTCATTCTAGTAAAGCAGTGATTTTCAACTTTTTTAAACTCAAGGCACACTAAACAAGATTTCAGAATGCCATGGCACACCATAAGGGTTTTTTTAATCAAATATATAATAACACATATTAACATACATTAAATGCACTGGCCCCCTTACAGTAATAAACAAATTTTCTGCTGCGGGGTACACTGGGCTCCACAAGTCTGGACAATGGGGTGTAGAGTAGGATCTTGATCCGAGGCACCAACAGACTCAAAGCTTTGACTGTTCCCAGAATGCACAGCGCCGCCTCCTATATCACCCCGCCTCCCAGCACAGGAGCTCAGTTTTGTAAGTTGGTGCTGCAGTAAGCAGGCACTTAACAGAGGGGCTGCTCCAAGCAGCCCTGAGAAAAGCTTTTTATGAAGTAAAAAGGGAAGACTTCAAGGGCAGCAGCGGTGATAAATGTTTTGTGACATTCACTGCTGCAGCTCCAGCTCTCCCCAGCGGCGCTGTACACTCCCGAGCCCTGGTTGCCGGGTACCTACACACACGGCTGGGGTTCTCCAGGATCGCGTGGCCGCGCTTCGGGAGGTGGTAAGTGGGTCCCGCTCTCGGGACCCAGTCTTTATCGCGATCCGGACCGGTCAGTGGGAGGCGGGCCACGCGCCCTGGCAGTGGACACTGTGGCAGTACAGGCGATCCCTGTAGATCACCAGGGCATGGGCGCTGGTCGGGTTTTCTCTCTAAACCACTTCTTATATCGCCCACAGTACCCGGTGGTTTTGCCAGCAGAGGGGATAAGGCTTAGACCTGAAGCCCCTCCCCCAGCCCCAGGGCGCCATTTCTAGCAAGTGTTCCCGCCCTGGAGCTGCATCTCTGTCTTTTTTCCTCACTCCCAGTCAGTGTCTGCGGCGCCATTATCCCTCAGCTCACTGTTCCTGGGACTGCTTGGGCAAATCCTCCTATGTAAAGCCGCCTGGTTGTCAGCGCTGTGCCTTTACATGACACTTAAGTATTCTACCTGCCTTTTCAGACAGTGATAGTTAAGAAAAAGTGCATTTAGTCAGGGTTTTATAGTACAATTACCCTGTGATATACATCCAGTTCTTACTGTGTACTGTTATATCTACTGTTATAGATATAGCTGTGTAAGCTAGTCCAGTGCAGTATTATTGTCTGTAATAACCTCTGCATTGTACAAACTGTGACCTTCTGTGTGTGCATTTGATAGCTGAGTGTTGTCAATCTCGTGTCTTTCACTCAACTTGCTATCCCTATATTCTATAACCTGAGGGGGCTTGGTGCGTCAGGTGTTATCTAATATAGGATTTTCACAAAGATATACTCTATTACGTATTTTTCTCTGTGATTTGGTCACCATATCTCTCCTTTTTCTCTGCTAGTGCTGACTACACTGCGCAGGGGTTTGGGTTTGGGATATTGTGCTACTGATAATTGTACTGTGTTGCCTCATACTGCAAATTATATCATGTCTGCTTCTGAGGGTAACTGTTCTGGGGTGGAACCCACTGCTGGTGTTGCTGAAGCCACAGGCACATATGAGGAGAATATAGCAGCTGTGGGTTCTGGGGGCTCCTTGCCCCCCTGTGGGACTGTGGCAACGGAGGCACATACTGACCCACCGTGGGCCGCTTTTTCCACGCTTCTGCATACGCAAGTTCATAAACTAACACCCCCTATGGGACCCCCAGTGCCGGTACAACCGTATGTGGGCCCTGCAGCTAACCCGCCGTGGGCGGACGATTTATCTGCTCAATTAAAGAAGTTGAACCAGTCCTTGGCTACTATAAAGTCTGACCAACGCTCGCCTAAGTCCAAGAAGTCCTCTAAGCGAGCGCTCGTCTCCTCACAATCCACTGCTGTCACTGACACCTCGTCTGAAGAAGACGGCACTTACACTGACCCCACAGGTTCTGACTCAGATACGGCTGATGGGGAGGGTAGTTTACATGTGGATGTTCCTGACCTTTTGGAGGCTATTAAGTTAATTCTGCAGATTACGGATAATCCCGAGCCATCCGTGCCTCCTAAGAAACCAGATAGGTTCAAGCGTCAGAAGGTGGTTAAACAAGTTTTTCCTCACTCTGATCACCTAGTGGATATACGTCAGGAACCCTGGGAAAACCCGGGTACGAACTTTGTGCCTCAAAAGAAGATGCTGGCTCGCTATCCCCTCGCGCCAGAGCTGTCTAAGAATTGGGAAATACCTCCTCCAGTGGACTCACATGTGGCTAGGATGGTGGTTTCTTCAGCTCTACCTGTCACTACCGTCACGTCTCTGAAAGAGCCTACGGATAAACGTGTGGAGGGTTGTTTAAAAGCGATTTACTCCCTCACGGGTGCTGCACAAAGGCCCGCTATTGCAGCTACATGGGCTGCTGAGGCTATTGAAGCATGGGCCTTGGAGTTAGAAGCTGAAATCTCCTCTGACCATGCTAGACAATGCTTGTCATATATTGTCACAGCTTCTCACTATATTAAAGAGGCGGCTTCTAATGCCGGTATCCTGGCCTCTACTACGTCAGTCCTGGCTCGCTGGATATTGGTGCTGAGATCCTGGTCTGTGGATCTGGACTCTAGAAAAACCCTGGAGGTACTCCCTTTCAAGGGAGATATTCTGTTTGGGGAGGACTTAAATAAGATAGTGGCTGACTTGGCTACTGCCAAAACTGCCTGTCTGCCTAATACCGCTCCTTCTATGTCGAAGGCTAAAGGTACGTCCTTTCGCCCCTTTCGTCCTTCAGGTAAAGCAAAAGGTCAGGCGTACCATAAGCAAGCCCGCACTTCCAAACCTGGTAAGCCGAAGCCCAAAGGAGCCTGGGCTGCCCGTCAGCCAGCTGCCAAGACCGATAAGCCTGCCGCATGACGGGGCGGGCCTCCCCCTGGGGGATCCCAGGGTGGGGGGCCGGCTTCTAGGGTATACCCAGGAATGGTTGAACACCACTTCAGATGCCTGGGTACGGGAAGTCGTCACTCGAGGTTACGCCATTGCCTTCAAAAACCGACCCCCTCATCGATTTTGCCAGACAGACGTCCCTGTGGACCGGACAAAGGCAAAAACTGTACACTCGGTGGTACAGACCCTCCTGAATACAGGAGTCGTAGTACAGGTGCCTCTTGCTCAGAGGGGCAGGGGGTATTATTCTCCGCTGTTTCTAGTCCCAAAACCGAATGGGTCCTTCCGGACCATTCTCAACCTCAAGGCATTGAACAGGTTTGTGAAGATTTCCAAGTTCCGTATGGAAACCCTTAACTCTATAGTTCTGGCCTTGGAACCTGGGGACTACATGGTCTCCTTGGACATACAGGATGCTTACCTGCATATTCCTATAGCAGTGTCTCATCAACAATACCTGAGGTTTGCTATTGGCAACATCCATTACCAGTTTCGGGCGTTACCTTTTGGTTTAACAACAGCTCCGCGAGTCTTCACCAAAGTTATGACGGTGATGACGGTGGTACTCCGCCGTCAAGGGGTCAGGATACTGCCGTAGATGGATGACTTGTTAATCCTGGCAAATTCCCCAGATCTTCTCCTGTGTCATCTGGATATGACGGTCCGGTTTCTACAAGCCCATGGGTGGCTCATCAACTGGAAGAAATCCTCCCTGGTCCCTGCTCAGAGCATGGTGCACCTGGGAGCGCTGTTGGACACTCACAACCAGAGGTTGTTCTTGTCTCAGGAGAAAGTCCTGAAGCTTCAGGACAGGATTCGTTGCTTCCTTTCTCGTCCGCAAGTGTCGATACATTCGGCGATGCAGGTGCTGGGCCTCATGGTGTCAGCATTCGACATGGTGGAGTATGCTCAATTCCATTCTCGCCCCATCCAGAAGCGGCTTCTAGCCAAGTGGGATGGCCTGCCTCACCGGATCAGGTCTCAAATGATCTCATTGACTCCGGAGGTCCGTCTGTCGCTGCTCTGGTGGCTCCAGGACCAACAATTGTGCAGGGGCCGTCCCTTCTGGATATCCAACTGGGTCCTGTTGACAACAGATGCCAGTCTTAAGAGGTTGGGGCGCGGTGCTGGAGCAGCACTCCTTACAGGGTAGGTGGACCAAGGAGGAATCTCTCCTCTCGATCAACATTCTGGAGTAGCGGGCGGTCTTCAATGCGTTGAACCTGGTCCAGCATTTACCTGGTCCAGCATTTAATTCAGAACCGTCCTGTTCAAGTACAGTCGGACAACGCCACCACAGTGGCTTACATAAATCATCAAGGCGGCACTCGAAGCCGTTTGGCAATGAAGGAAGCCTCACGGATTCTACAGTGGGCAGAACGCCATCTACCGGCAATATCGGCAATATTCATTCCGGGAGTCCTGAATTGGGAAGCGGACTTTCTCAGTCGTCAGGACGTGCATGCCGGCGAGTGGGGCCCCTATCCAGAAGTGTTTCAACTTCTCGTGGAAAGGTGAGGTCTTCCAGATGTGGATCTGATGGCGTCTCGACACAATCACAAGGTTCCGGTCTTCGGAGCAAGGACAAGGGATCCTCAAGCAGCATTCGTGGATGCGCTGGCAGTGCCGTGGAGGTTTCGGCAGCCGTACGTGTTCCCTCCGGTGTCACTCCTGCCCAGAGTAATTCGGAAGTTCAAGCAATCCGTATCTATGTGAAGAGAACTGCTTCTATTCGAAAATCTGATTCTCTTTGTTTTGTTTGGATTTCACAAACGTGGCTGGCCTGCTCACAAGCAGACCCTGTCCAGATGGATTAGAATGGTGATTGCACATGCTTATGTGAAGGCTGGTCTGTCAACTCCTGCTCACATTACGGCCCATTCTACTCGGTCTGTTGGACCTTCTTGGACGGCCCAATGTGGTGCGACCCTTGGGGGGTCATTCCGAGTTGTTTGCTCGTTATTTTTTTCTCGCAACGGAGCGATTAGTCGCTAATGCGCATGCGCAATGTCTGCAGTGCGACTGCGCCAAGTAAATTTGCTATGCAGTTAGGAATTTTACTCACGGCATTACGAGGTTTTTTCTTCGTTCTGGTGATCGTAATGTGATTGACAGGAAGTGGGTGTTTCTGGGCGGAAACTGGCCATTTTATGGGTGTGTGCGAAAAAACGCTACTGTTTCTGGGAAAAACGCGGGAGTGGCTGGAGAAACGGAGGAGTGTCTGGGCGAACGATGGGTGTGTTTGTGACGTCAAACCAGGAACGAAACTGACTGAACTGATCGCAGTTGCCGAGTAAGTGTGGAGCTACTCAGAAACTGCTAAGAAGTGTCTATTCGCAATTTTGCTAATCTTTCGTTCGCAATTTTGATAAGCTAAGATTCACTCCCAGTAGGCGGCGGCTTAGCGTGTGCAAAGCTGCTAAAAGCAGCTTGCGAGCGAACAACTCAGAATGAGGGCCTTGATCAGTTGTGCAAGGCGGCTACGTAGTCCTCCGGGAACACGTTCATAAGGTTCTATGCCTTCGATACTGCCGCTTCCCAGGATGCTTCCTTTGGACACCGGGTTCTTGTGCTCGCTACAGTGCGTCCCCTCCCATAAGGAACTGCTTTAGGACATCCCCATTGTCCAGACTTGTGGAGCCCAGTGTACCCCGCAGCAGAAAACGAGTTTTATGGTAAGAACTTACCCTTGTTAAAACTCTTTCTGTGAGGTACACTGTGCTCCACAAGGTGCCCACCCTGACGCACTTAGCTACTTTGGGTTGATATGGCATTAGCTGCTGACACTTCTCTTGTCGTGAGAGTGTGGTGTATGTGGCTACTAACCGTTGTCGTTTCTTTTCCTGCTACTGCATTGGGCTGGTTAACTAAAACTGAGCTCCTGTGCTGGGAGGCGGGGTGATATAGGAGGTGGCGCTGTGCATTCTGGGAACAGTCAAAGCTTTGAGTCTGTTGGTGCCTCGGATCAAGATCCTACTCTACACCCCATTGTCCAGACTTGTGGAGCCCAGTATACCTTGCAGAAAGAGTTTTAACAAAGGTAAGTCCTACCATAAAACTCGTTTTCCCCCACTGCAGTTAAACATACTGTCCCCACGGCAATTAAACATGTTGTCCCCACGGCACTTAAACATACTGTCCCCACAGTAATGACACACAGTGGCCCCCACAGTAATGACACACAGTGGCCCCCACAGTAATGACACACAGTGGCCCCCACAGTAATGACACACAGTGGCCCCCACAGTAATGACACACAGTGGCCCCCACAGTAATGACACACAGTGGCCCCCACAGCAATTACACAAATTCACTGGGCCGCACAGTCAAGACACACATTGGCCCCCAAAGCAATAAAGTAAATAAAAATAGACTAGATGGGCCAAGTGGTTCTTTTCTGACGTCAAATTCTGTGTTTCTATCTACGCCATCATATTGCTATTGTCATATCTGAACAGGGTGGTGCAAAAATCTAGCAGAATGTATGTAGAAACGCACTTAGGGTGGAATCCAATAGTGGGCAAGGGGTGCAAGTTGCCATTGCAGCGACATTGAAACGCCGGCAATGGCACCGCATCTCGCGGCCCGATTTAGCACATTTTTATGCAAGATTAAGCTGCCAAAGGGCAGGAGAACTTTGCCCACAATTTGATTTCCCCCCCCTTCCCCCCATAGTGTTAGGTTTCCAAAAACCGGCCATTGTGTAACGGTGTAACGTATATTATGTAAATTGCTCTGCGTATGCCAAGAAAAGTAGACACAAGTATAAGGGCCCATGCAGATTTACATTTATGAAAAAACCCAAAACAAAGGTGTTGGAGAGTAGACTCTTTTTTGGGAGCACTCTAATTCAGAGGGTAGCAGTGTAATATATTGATACTGATAAAACCATGTTTATTAGGTAACTCATAAAATGAAGCTCCGTTTTCTGCACGGTGAGACTCCGGCCATACGCCGCTGCAGCCTCTGGAGCACAGGCACAGCGACAGGCGGGCCTCCCAGCGACGGCATCCAGACTGAATTGGTATCGTATACCTTGCACCCCGAATATGTGAACTGCATCCAAATTACTCAGCTTGTCAGCACACAATTCTCTTGAGCAAATCAGCAGCCATTTGAGCACTATATGCATGGGTAAAAACCATGCATACCAACATTTGAAACAATAGAGATACTCTATTTCCAAACAGAGCTACTTTGTCACTCCAATATTATTGTTAAGAATACCACTGGATAAACTGTCCTAGCTAGCAATACCATAAGGATTTTATTGCCTCTTTCTTTCCAATATTAAGGTGCACAAAGCTGGTTTAACTATACTTGCCATAAACATTAATAGCAAGTCACTGTCAATTTCACAGATATCATTGACAGTCTCTCTTCTGAAATTTACCTCATTTCATTCAACAACGGCATATTCCAGCAAACGCTCTGAACTTAGTGCCCATTGGGCTCAAGCAATTACAAACGGTGTAAACCCTTACAAGCACCTAGTCTAAGCCTTGCAGGTACTCACTATAGGTTCCAGGCATTAGGCATCAATAACATTGTAGCAATTATCTGGTTCAGTGCACAGGGGTGAATAACTATATTTAATTATTTTGAAAAATCACTGCTATATTGCAGTCTGTGCAGCACAATTATATCTTGCACTTATATATTTTTTGGTCTAACTTGATACGGCCATTCTGGTGCCCTCTGGGATTTCTAGGAGTGAAAGGCAAGTCCTAATTGTGGACGTTGTGTGGTGTCAAGGAATTTTTTCCACATAATAGGCCTTCATTCATATACCTTTATTGTGGTTGATAGGTCACAGGGTGACCGAGCCAGGTGACTGCACATAATCCTATATTACTGCTGACTATTGCACTATATATATATATATATATATATATATATATATATATATATACAAATTTTCAATTTCTATTGGTTATTGTGCAGCACAATTGTATCTTGCACTTATATTTTGGTCTAACTTGATACGGCCATTCTGGTGCCCTCTGGGCTTTCTAGGAGTGAAAGGCAAGTCCTAATTGTGGACATTGTGTGGTGTCAAGGAATTTTTCCCACATAATAGGCCTTCATTCATATATATACCTTTATTGTGGTTGATAGGTCACAGGGTGACCAAGCCAGGTGTCTGCACATAATCTTATATTACTGCTGACTATTGCAACATATATATATATATATATATATATATATATATATATATATATATATACAAATCTTTAATTTCCATTGGTTATAACTCACAAATTTGGATGACTCAAGAGGGTGAGTACAATATTTGCGGACATACCTCACTGGAGATGCCCAATCTCTTCTGACCATGGAAGCTAAGCAGTGAAAGGCCGGGCTAGTATTAGGATGGGTGACCACCTCTGAACACCCTGGTACTGCAACAAATTGACTCCCCAATATAGCGTCATCTGCACCTAAACCATTGGGTACTTGGTTTTCATAAGGATACTACTTTATAAAATTGTTCATAACGGTGAAAGGCGAGTTCTAATTGTGGACGTTGCGTGGTCTCAAAAAAACCTTTTTCCCGCATAACAGGCCGTCACCCATACCTGCATTTCACCTGTGGCTATTATGTCACATGGTAATTAAACCAGGTGGCTGCATATACCTGGGTGACTCAAGAGGGCGAGTACAATACTTGCGGTCATACCTCACTGGAGATGCCCAATCTCTTTTAACCTTGGAAGCTAAGCAGTGAAAGGCCGGGTTAGTACTAGGATGGGAGACCACCTCTGAACACCCTGGTACTGCAATAAATTGACTCCCCAACACAGTGTCACCTATACATATACTATTGGGTACTCGATTCTCACATGACCAATGATTTAATTCTCTGCATTAATAATCCACAATGGATATCTGCTGAATAAATGATGGTCATATATTACATGAGTTTCAATGTGCAAGGTCTAATTAATTCTGGTACCACAGCTATTAATTTCCGGCAACTGGTAGATTGTGATATGGATATCATGTGCTATTTATAAATCTTTTTCATATTTTCGCAAAGCTTTTATACTTCTACGCAGATACTCCTCAAATTTCATTTTATGAGTTACCTAATAAACATGGTTTTATCAGTATCAATATATTACACTGCTACCCTCTGAATTAGAGTGCTCCCAAAAAAGAGTCGACTCTCCAACACCTCTTTGTTTTGGGTTTTTTCTTGACTGTCGTATTTGACTCTTGGGAGCACCACTGAAAGCAACAAGCACTGGTATTAGGATTAATTATCCACACACACTTGGTTGCTATATCCAGAAGTAATTCAGGTATAATTTCAGTTTTTCAGAGGCTACTATCTATCAGATCTAGGACTTGTGCGGTTCCCAATACTTTTCTTTCAAAAAAGATTTACATTTATACCAGCCTGTACTTAAAGATGCGGGACATGGGAGAAATGGGTTTGTTTGTGCAACTTTGAACTCATGCAGGCTAGTATTCAGATACATATATACTGTACCTGAGGAAGCTGCATTATGTGGTCAGGGGCAGGATCAAATAGTGGATATTGATGATGGCAATCACCAGTACTAGTGAACAGCTTGTGATTGACTGGCGCTTTCTTTGTTATAGGCATATATTATTCTATTGTATACATGTTTAAGGTTTTTTTCTTTTTTTTCCCCATGGGACAGGGAGGAGTTTCTGATATACAGAAGTATTTTAATTTTATTAGTGCCTAATAGTACATACCTATTTCACAAACAAAACCAATGGTTATAAACATGGGCATAAGTGTATGTGATGTCTGCCTGCCATATCCTGGGCATGTGTTACTGGTGCCAGGTGCAGCTTTGTGTATGCATGCAAATACAACTTTTAGTGAATGCAAACTGCACCTGTGTTTTGAGGCTCATTTGCAACCGAAATTTGCAACAGCCCATAACTGTCTATTTAAATGAGTCTTCACACACTTTATTTGGGACATTTTATGAAATTCCTTTCCAAATATTGGGCCGGTTTCAGAGATGTACGCAAATGCCATTGCAGCAACAATTTATTATGCAGCAGCTGTGCGAAAGTCTGCAAATGTCACAGGTACACTGATTTGTATCCATGTGCCCACTGGAGGCATCTCTGATTCTGCACTGCACAGCTATCTGCAAAGCAGGGAAGTCCTCCACAAGAGCTCTAATTGGAAACCTTTTGAGTCATTGTTTTGTATTTCCCCTGCTATGGAGGTAACTGAGAAGTGTTGTATGGGTTTGTCAGATCTCTCAGACGTATGTGGACCCTGGGATGCAGCTAGAGTAAGCACATAGGGTTCTATTCATGAAGCAGTGAAAAGTGTGGAGAAGTGAGCCATGGAGAAATTGCCCATGACAACCAATCAGTGTAGAGATAACATTTATAGGGCGGTATTCAATTGTTTTATCACGCCCAATCTCCTTTCTAAAGTGATCCCCGTTAAAGCACATATTGCGCCCATAGTAGTCGGGGATAGCTGCATAACGAGTTGGGAGCCCTCGCTACCGCTGGGGTAGTGAACTGAAATGATTATTCTATGCCCATCAGCAGAAACATAACAGGTGTGAAAGGGGGTGAAAATAATTGAATACCGCCCATGGAATGCATTCCACTTCTCCACTGGCTCATTACACACGTTTCACTGCTTCATGAATAGACCAAATGGTGAAGATGTTTGGGAATATGGTAGTTGCTACCAAGTACGATTTTCGAGAAGTGGGGATTTAGGTGTTTAAATAAAGTGGCAAAACCCTAAAGGTGACCATCCACTACTCAAAATTGTCTGAACTGAAGATCGCATCAGATTTCTCTTGAACTCTCCCCGGATCGGACCCTGGCTTTTTTCACTACATTCATTTCAGATATATCCAATGCGATCTATCATGTGCCATATCGCATCAGATATATCTGATGCACACATGCTACATGTGATTGATCTGATGCTGCTGCTGCTGCCGCCGCGTCCTGTGGTGGGTGGGAGTGGCCAAGGAGATGCCAGCCAAGTGACGCTTCAGATGAATCTGATCAGATACATCTGAACTGAAGTAAAAAAACAACTCCGATTATTTCAGATTCAGATAAATAGTTGGAGCAGCTACAAAGATCTGTAGTTCAGACATATCTGACACGGGAGTGCGCATCCGATGATCAGAAGAGCCATCCGATGTGACACTTTTCTTCAGATTTTTCTGTCCGATGCATCGAAATCTGAAGAAAAGCGCCCAAATCGTATTAGTGGATGGGAGCCTTAAGAATAAAAATCAGATTTGATCCCTTTATAGATGTTGCTCAGTATTTTATGCAGTATCTATAAATTCAATAATTTAGCACATACGAACATTTAAATGTAGAAACAGATTGAAGAGAAACCTATCTGTGCTATCACAGATCAGTAGATCTGTCCAACATATATGACTCTTAACCATTTTAATTGCTGACTACAAATAGTATGCATGAGTTTCGTGCTGGTATGTAATTGCAGCTGTGATACACAAGGTAAGCAGATGGCTCAGTCTGCAAATCTGATGAACATTTAACTCTAGACAACCACAAATACTTTTTATTTATTTTATTTTTTCTTTATTTTATTTTATTTTATTTTATTTATTTTATTTATAGGCATATTTGATAAAAAAAATTAAACAAACTATTATGCTAGAGAATGTCTTTATTGATGTGTGTGGAATCTGTGTGGTAAGTCAAAACAACTGTTTAATTACTTTGGCAGCTCACATTCCTTATTAATTGGTGTCATAATAATTGTAAGGTTGATCATTAATGATGATTATGGCCGAGGTAAGTGAGTGTACAGATAAAATCCACTAAGTGTTATTTACTAGCATTAGAGGTGCAATTTGCCCAGACACCTGTGGCCTAATTCAGCATGGATCGCTATTTTGAGAAACCGCAAATTGAGCGATTATCAAAATACTGCGTAACGTTCGCATTGTGCACATGTGAGGGTAATGGTGGCAGAAATTGCGTACAGATCCTAATAGCAATGTAGCCGCTGTTTGACTGACGGATAGCCGGCGTTTCTGGGCGGAAACCTGCCGTTTTCTGGGTGTGTCAGAAAAAACACATGCATGCCCAGGCGCTTTTGGGGAGGTTCTCTGATGTCAGCGCAGACCACTTCCAGCCCGTCTCAGTCGCAGATTACTGGCAGCCTCAGCCCTACTTACATTTGCTCAGATGGCAAAAAATCTTGGATGTTACGGAAATTGCTTATGCATCTGTGAATGGATAGCTATCTGCGATGCATTTGTAAACTTGCACAGGGCATTTTTTCTTCCTGTCAGGGCGCTGTCTTTCTACTCGCAGACTACTGCAATTTCTCAGATTAGTAATCCATGCTGAATTAGGCCCCTAGTACATCAGATATTAGCTTCTATTGAATTTGTAACCATCATCTTAACTTATTTTCTTGAATGAGAAGTATTTGTTAAATACATATATAAACATACTTTTTCATTCAGGTTTTATTTTGTAATTGTAATTCATTCGTATCTGTTGCAGTTGATATTTATGTATTTGCAGTAGTAAAGTACCGATTATCCATCGATGCCAATGGAACATTGGGGCTTATTCAGACCTGATCGTAGCCGTGCCAAATTTGGCACGGCTATGATCAGCCGCCATGACATGCGGGGGGACGCCCAGCACAGGGCTAGTCCGCCCTGCATGTCTGGCCCTTCCCCAAGCTGCACGGGTGTGATAGGATCGCACGGCGGCGATGCTATCACACCCGGTGAGTAAGTCCCTACCTGCACAGCATTGCTGCGCTGGTAGGCGACTTTTCGCCACGTCCTAGGTTGTAGCAGCTGCGTGTGACGTCACGCAGCCACCGCCCCCCGCACGGTCCGGGTCCGCCCCCTCCCACCCAGCGAACGCCTCTGCCTGTCAATCAGGCAGTGGCAATCGCTGGGCTGAGATGCCGATCTCTGGCATGCACATGTGCACTGTGGCACATGCGCAGTTCAGACCTGATCGCCCGCTGTGCGAAAACGCACAGCAACGATCAGGTCTGAATTAGCCCCATTGACACCTGAATTTATTACGAACAGTGTGCTTTGATGTTATTGCCAAGCACCAATTATTGCAGAACATTTCTTAGATATAGGAAACTAAATTGTTTTACATAAAAGAATCCATAAATCCACCATAACTTTCAGTGGTGAAACCAGTTTCGAATTTTGCCTTACTTTAGCCGACGTAATACTGTACGTTCATTATACTGTACCTTCCTTTTACCAGAACTTCAGATTTTAAAAAATATAAATGGTAAAATTGCAAGGAAAACACAGGTATTCCACAGAAGAGTATATTGTATCTTTTGCAGACATTACATATTAATGTGAGTATGTAGGTCTATGGCGTGAATTCAATAGTTTTGGATGCGTCTAAGTAATGGGTGCATAATGGACAATATTCACCTGTATGACGAGCGCTCTTTACTTATCGTGCTTGTCAGGTCCATAATGCACAGGGTTTAGCTGCGCAAAAGTAACCCATGCAAATTATTGGGCACGCTGGTAAAACAGCAGTTGAGGTGTCCAAAGCCCAATTTTTCGTGGATTTTTGCTCTCCCCCTCTGGAGGTGTTGAGCAGAAATAATAGGCACCTGTGGTACTTGGACATGGTGGCAAAACAATTGAATGGCTCCCATCGGACGCCCATTACTTACGGGCATCCAAATACAGTTGATCTAGTCTTTTAGCCTGATTGGTTCTAGAAATGTAGTTTTAGAAGTTGTGGTTTGATCATCTCTCAACTTAGAACTCCTTCAGTTCTGTTTCTTGAGAGGGTATGATGCTATTTGGGGTGGGACATGTTTTCTAGGTCACATAGCAAACATGAACTGTGTGGGGTCCTGCGAACAGAGTTTGAGAAGCACTGGTCTAGACTGTGAGTCGGCTGTGAGGGTTTGGGAAATATTGTTCTAGACTTAGAAGGATATTGGTTAACTCTACCTAGAAAATGTGTTCTCCTGTTCAGTGCATAGATTTGACAAGCATCTATGCACCTAAAGGCCATGCAGTTACTCCAGTATGTTGTCATTTAACATGTCAACAGCAGAAGGTCGACATCATTAATGCAACACGTCGACATCGGAAATGTCAGTATTGTTATAAGGTCGTCTATAGTCGATAGTCTAAAACTGTTTACACAACATAAGTGATCACATGGTAAATGGCGACATTATGAACATGATGACATTCCCATGTCAATATTATGATTGACATGAAACCCAAACAGAGTACGTTAAACAGATGTTCATCAGCCTTTAGTACTTTTTTTTTTTTTTTTACTGACTTCTGTTGTAATTGTTTTTTTGTAAACGTTTTCCTACATCTTTGGAAATGTTGGCGTATATTTTTCTCAACTATAGTGGGACACTAAGTAATACCTATGTCGACATTTAGCAATATTTTTGATCGCTACAGATGTGTCCTCATACATCTTACCTCAGTACGCCACACAGCGTGAGATGCCTAGTGCAAGTGAGCTGACAGGTCCCTTGCAACTCTGTCGGTAGTCTCTTTTATTTTTTGGGGTCTAAAAATGCTGCCAGGATACACCTGGAGACTGTGCTGATTTATTTAACATAAGACACTTGTATATTGTGTGTGACTGAGTCTGTATATAGAGCACAACGGAACTTGTATTGGAAAAAAGCTGCTGATACATTGTAGCAGTTCCTATGCAAATTCAGAGACTTTCTCACACACACACACACACACACACACACACACACACACACACACACACACACACACACACAAATATTAATGTCACAGATATCAAATTGATCAGCAAAATCAAATCTCCTGGTGCATGGTAGTCGCATTGTAAATACGTCTTCTTGGCATAAAAACACCCGCCGCCAGCAGAGTCCGCTGGGATCTGCCAAGAGGGGCTGTTTGGCGCGACTGCGGCAAAGATGTATGAGGACACATCTGCAGTTTTCTTTGTTTTGAAGAACGTAATTACTGGAGTTCCGAAAGTGCTGTGATGAGCAAATCCTTTTTGACAAAATGTAACACAATGTTTCAGAACCATGTATATATTTTTTTAAAAGTGCAACTAGGATTGGTCAGGTAAAACATACCATGTGCTGAGTTGTTGACAAAATGTCTGTAATACCCCTTTAACATCAAGCCTCTGACCGCGACCAGGGTTATTACCAGGTCCAGGATAAATGGTCTGGAGTCTTGGCTCAGACTCTCTTGTTCAGTATCCTGGGCTTCAGTTTCAAAGGGGTATTGTTCTTGCTTACAAATGATTGTAGACATTGGAGGATAGTCAATTGTTTGAAAAGTCCGTTGGGAGTCTATTTTTTCCTATCCAATAGACAGGAAAGAACAGACACCCAACCGACTTTTCAAACAATTGAATTCCACCCATTGTGTTCCTCTAATACCCTTTTTCCACTGCGACTCAGGAAATTGCTGGGTCTATCAACCTAGCAAATTCCCAGATCTCTGTCCGTGACCCTGGATGGGAAAAGGGTCGGGGATCCAGGATTTAGTATTGGGTAGTTTGCGTTTACACTGACCGAAATCCTGTGTTTTACGTGTTCACGCAGTATTGGAAGTCAGTGGAAAAGGTGTACTGGTGATCAATATATTGCTATATGTAGGCCTATTTACTTGTGGGCATTGCACTAAGAGAACACGTAAAGCTTTCCATGAGTATAAACCTTTAGACTCGCTGAAACTTTCCCTATAACGTACTTTGATAACCCTGCTTGTTTTATAGCATTGTAAATAATGAACAATTCATTAGGGTGTGCTAAGAACGGTAGAGACGAGGTTCTACAGGTTCTCTGATGGATGTAGGCTACTGCACTCCTACTGCGCTATCTTAGCTCTGCATTTTTATTAATTTATTTATTTTCAGATAGACTATTGTGCATCAACAACATACTGTCAGCAAATGCAGGCAGAGTAGTGGCAGTGGTGTGTACATTGCTGGCCTGTAGGGTTTTCCAATAAATGTAGGTAGCATATGAATGCGATAACCTTTTTAACACTTTGTTCCCGACACCAAATCATACTCATCAGAACCGGGACTGGAAAATTCCAGTATTGTGCTATATTGTAACTTGTAAAGCACTATACTGTATCTAGTAAAGTTATTATATGAACACTGCTTAGTTGCTGCCAAGAAGTAAAATGGCGCGATGATTGCCAGCTGAGGACTTGACTGTATAGGATCTATTAAAGTATCTCTGAAGAGAGAGAGAGAAATTAAATTGTGTGTGCTTCACTTGATGCTGGCAGTGACTCAGAATAGTGATTCAACAACCGGGAGTCTGGTCTGCAAACCTGTGCAGTGTAGTTCTGAGTTATTGCCAGTTCATGAGAGTCTTTAGAACTGGGCACATTAACATAGAGATCTGAATGCCAGTAAGACCATACCTATTGAGAACAAGACAGTGACCTAGGTTTTTTTTTTAACAAATTGTTTAATGATTTTCTAGTGCAAAGAATGCTTTGTTTTGTTTTTATTCATTTTATGTTCTTTCATTTATGCGGTCTCGAAGAGTATTTTCTTTTATGAACTCACTTTGTATTCGCTTTGATTAGTCTAGTTTACGCTACAATTAAATTGCAAGATTATTTATAGATGCCGACACAGTGCCGTTTGCGTGTAGTTCACACACTTAGGCATGTTTATTCTGGATTTCTTGTTTAACACCATGTAATGCTTTAATTTCAATGTAAAAGTTACACCATTTTCCAGTTTTAGGTGGACGTAGATGACTGGGTGTATATATGTATTACTGCTTTTCCACCAATATCCTGGATCTGACTGGATTTTTCACCAGGCATTTTGCCAGGTCTTACTCTGCAATGTCCCTGTTTCTACTGCACTGTATTCCAGAGTTTTTCCCGGGTTGACACCATTTCCACTGAATAAGGGAAAACCTGGGAAAGCACAATAAAACCTGTTGTCATAAAAAAGGACTTTGTGGTCCTCTCTGTGCTCTGTCACCTGTGCCCAGTGGCAAATTGTAGCCTGTGTGCACAGCTCTCCCAACCGTGACCAGCATGAAAACAGCTTCTCCCAACGTCTCCTCTGGTCCCTGGCATCATGACATCAACTGCCAGTGCCCAGGATGGACCAATCAGCAGCTTTTTGGAAATTCCCGGGTTGAAAATCCGGAGTTAATGTGGTTTCCACTGCAGCTCACCTGGAAAAGACCCGCTAAAAACCCTGCTTGTTACCAGAGTAAAAACCCCAGGTCTCTTTACATGGGATTTTTGACTTGTAGCTGTTTCCACTGACAAAAGTCCCGGGTAGGCGCATGTTCATGTGAAAAAATCCGGGATTTATATGTCAGTGGAAAAGGGGTATATGTAGCATGACTATTAATGACTTGCTGGGTCTGTCTGTGGCCATTCTTAAGACAAGCGGTGTGGTAACTTATCATCCATAAACAGTATGTAAGATATTTAACATGTTATGTTCCAGTTTTAGAACCTGCCATACTTGTCTCTATATCAGGCAGCATATCAGATGCTTGCAGGTCAAAGTGCAGATAAAAGGCACTCCTTTTTAGTTAATGTACACATACTTTTTCTTGCATTCCTAATGGTATAACACCTCATTTGAGGTATTGGATTTATTATCTGGAAGACGGGGTTTTCCTGATGAGGAGGTTTTCAGTCATTATCATTTTACCTTAAATATTATTTACAACTACATGTAATACATTTAGTCATAAACTGACTCATTTCTAGTGTAAATGTGGATCCAATAACGGTGTTTTATTTAAAGTCTGTATTGTTTTTTCTACTCCATTGTGTTCACATGCTGACTAATATGTAAGGCTAAGATTCATTCACACTAGCATATATAGAAAGATCATGAAGCCTCAACTCACCGTACGTCACTGCCCATGCGTCAGTACCACCCCACTGCGTCCCTCGTCTTTATGGAGGAAATCCTCCTCCTGCTCTGGCACCCTGAAGGTGATGTTGCGGTCTGTGACTGCCGACATCACTCCTAAAATAGCACCCCAGAATGATCGACACACTCAGGCGCATGCGCAGGAACTAAAAGTGCTAGGAGGGGAACCTAGTTCCCCCTCCAGCACAACTGTGCAGAACTCTGAGTGTGCGGAGATAGCTGCAGCAGGACGGACTCATGTCCCCTCTGATCTAAGCTCTACTGCAATAAGATGAGGGAGAGGGGGCTATGAAGGGGTTGGCTTAATGTGGTGGGAGGGTCATCTTTTAGCAGTGGGGATTGTGGGGGGCACTTAATAGTGAGGGTCCATTGACACTAGAGGTGAGGGCGGAAGCTCTGCCACATGGATCTATTACCTGTAAGGGGGTGGGGGAAGATAGTGCTGGAAATTCTTTTGCCACTGGTGGGGCTATTTCTACTGGGGTGAGGGAAGTATTTCACAGTGGGGGCCTATGGACACCCCCTAAGTAAATATGTTTTTAAATAAAATATTTAAATATATTTTTGAAGACGTTATACTTTATTGAATAAAAACAAAAACACAATTTTTTGACTGATTTTTAAGGGAAATATGTCAATTAAGTCCCAACGTGTTTTATTTTTTGTTTTTTGCGTGTGTATTTTTGCTACAATCTGTGTGTTTCTTTTGCTAATAGTTTTTTTAATGATTAGTTACTATGGAGACGCTGGTTTACTGCATACAGATGTTTTCCTGTAGCGGATGTGGAACAGTAAAGCATGTTCTACTGTCCTCTGTGCCATTATGCTCTCTACAGCACCTCTGCGCACTTTTACTCCACAGAGATGATGATCTCTAATACCCCTTTCAGACCGCCAGCTATGAACACGGGTTATTGGCACATGAAAGCGCATAACCCGTGTTCATGTGCTGTCTGAAAGATGCCAGGGTTGAAATATCGGGTCCAGCGACCCATTATTCAAACTCTGGTAGCGAGCAGGGTTGAACACGTGTTCAACCAGGCTCGTTGTGTGGTGTAAACAGGAGCCGGGTCAATGCGACCCGTTTCCCGTTCACTGTGTGTGGACGGACAGCGCTTGGAGATCGTCCCCAACCCGGCAATATGCCGGATTGCAGACAGCGGCAGCAGGGCGCCTGAGGCAGGTCGCATCCTGGGAGCTCTCGTGTCAGGCTCCCAGGTGCGACCCGCCTCAGGTGGTCTGAAAGGGGTATAAGTGTTTGTCTCTAATCTACTCTGTCCAACAAAAAGACAACCAGGGTAATGGAAATACAAACAACCATGTGCATCTGCTGTTATCTGCATCTCCTACCTGCGGTGGTCCTGTTAAGTAACCCTCTCCATTTGTATTACAGGCTGGGGTCATAGATAATAATGTAACCTGTTACAGTTATTGACTGTGCTTAGAAAGTAAATGTCTTGTCTATATCAACTTAAGCGCAGTGCTACTGTTCATAGTATCATTTGTCTACAGTAGAACATCTTTAAGTGGTTTATATCGTCACAAAGCCCATCACTGGCATGACTAATATATTTGTAGCTAACTGTAATAGTTCCCATGATTCATGGATCATTGAGTCATTCATGTGCAGCAGTACATCGTGTTTGGCTACTAAAAATGACTTACAAGTGAACCGTTTTCTCTGACAAATCTAGTGGCTAATAAATAGTTGTGATGTGAAATGTATCGCATCAAGGTTTTTGTTCTCATTTAAGCTTGCAAATGGGCACCACAAGTACCAGAAGTACTGAACCAAAAATCACTCTACCCTCTTACAATTGTTTATTTTATTTATATTGATAGGTATTCACTTAGCATTGCTGGAGGAGATTAAACTCATTCTTCTTTAGTTGCCATAGGATTTAATAGCAGCAAACTGTCATTTATTTTAAGTATTTTAAGCAAAATGTTATAGGGGATTTCATGGGGGATACAGAAGGAAGAAAGAGGAGTCAGGATGGGGAATCAGCAATCCATCAGCATTTGATTGAAAACCAATAATGAGCGTTTCATAATGTCACAACATGTGATCCAAATTACATTATGTGCAAGATCACCAATATATTATCTATGCATAGTAAGGACATTGGCAAACCTCATTTTCCATTCAGCTACATAGTCAAGGTAGGATTCCAGATCATAACCCAAAGGACAATGGGGGAGAAGTGTTATGACCAAATTGTGTTTCATGTTTAGAATGCTTATGATAAGCTCCACTGATTAGAAATTATGAGCCAAATAGTTGCCATAATTAATGAGGGGGAGCAGTAGCCATCCAACATAGAGCAATCTGGAATTTTGTAGTATTTGACATACACCATATAAGTTTCTTTTTGTGTCTTGGGATGTCATTGATAAGCTTAGGAAGAAAGGAGTACAAGAGAAAGCTAGGGACTTGAGCTTTGGTGATGAGGAATATGAGGCATTGGATTTTTTTCCAAATGGTATCTCCAGGCAGACCAACATATGTTTGGCAGAGTACCTACCTGACCATATTGCCTCCAACAACACATTATACAAAGGAATTGTGGAACGAGATAACAACACAAACAGATTGTCAATAATATTGGAGAACGTAAAAGGTAGTTTGTTTGTACAAAACCGTTCCCAGCTTTCTGGCTTATGGCCCTCCCTCATATCACACTTCAGCTAGTGTTTTTCTTCAGGTGGGGCATAAGAGACGATAAATGGAGGAAAGTATCAGAAGTTGCTGGCTCTTGTGCATACTACCATGGGCAGTGTGTGACAAAGAACTAAAAATGTTTACATGTCATAGAGCTGATTCCACATGAACATTTGAAGCGTTTGGTGAGATTAGTGTTCTATAAAACTATACTGGCCGATTAAAATGAGCGCCGTCGCTCATTGTCCCCCTTCCTGAGTGATGTCGCTAATTTTATCGTCCAGTGTGTATGCCGCCAGCAGCGAATGATGCGCGGCTCCGTGGGTCGGCAACGATCGTCGCTGTCAGCAGTGCATGCAAGCTCAACCTGGACTGTCATGCAGGAGCAGCATGCACGGCCGGCGACTGCGTGACGTCACTAAACGATATGAGCGGTCATATCACTCAGTGTGTACGGGCATCCACCAACCGCCCGGCCTGGCAGGGGAAACAGACAACGACGTCATAGAGCGACGTCTAGTGTGTATGGACATTTAGTGTGTTGAACTGATCGCATGAACGTGTCATACTTATGTTCTTGTGGCTGTTAAAAATAAATAAATAAATGAGGCCATATAATAAGATTTATAATAAGATTTACTGGCTATTTACACACAGCAGAGGCAGACTACGATCTTGGTGACCGTCACAGTTTAACTACAACCCCCAGATGCCATTCAGCATTGTTCTGTGTAAGCAAAATATAGACTTTCTTGACTAGATACATTTCTTCCATTATCATGTTTTGAGCTTTTATCTCCCCTGTTTGATATATTATCCTTTTTTAAAGGATTCTTTAGATAACCAGATAGCCATATCTAAGGAAAGCCGGCTTAGCTGTTTTGATTTGTTCTGAACGTATCATTATCATGTTTAAATTCTTGCGCTGGGAGTAGTGTGTGGAACTGTAATTCAGAACCTCATGGTTGGCGCTGAGAGGCATTTTACAATAGAATTTTTAAATAGGGAGAATACAAAACTTTGGTGCTCGAGCATTACATAATGATTGACTCTGAACAATGGAGACCTCACATATGACCACAATAGATTCCATGCTGGTACCTTTCTTGCTTCCATTAGGTAATCGTTTACTAAGAGCCGATACTCAGATCTAAAGCTATTTCCAAATGAAATTGGTTAATGGCTTTTCTTAAAACATTCATTTGCTCTTATAAAACATACTATTGTACTGGATCACAATGCAGGGCACTTATTGTTGAAATACTAAATACATAACATGTGAACTGTAAATACAATCTCAAACCTTTTTACATGATCATTTTCTCAGACCTTGAA
This sequence comes from Pseudophryne corroboree, assembly GCF_028390025.1. Taxonomy (NCBI): domain Eukaryota; kingdom Metazoa; phylum Chordata; class Amphibia; order Anura; family Myobatrachidae; genus Pseudophryne; species Pseudophryne corroboree. The sequence goes on from NC_086445.1 coordinate 741,684,480, forward strand.
GTCCTTGAGTTTTTACCATTCTATAATTAGGCTTTCTATGGTTTTACTTTTCATTTATCGGTACATAATGGGTACATGCATGAACTGCCACCCACTTTTTTATGTATAACCATTATTTGTTTTGTCTTCCAAATATATATTTAGAAAAAGAAAAAAAATATTTGCTGTCAGTAAATGTGGGATTATCAAGTGTTGGGTTCTAGATTTTGGAATAAATATCTGGGTTCCCACGTGTTGTTTTTTTTTGTTTATCTAAAAAATGCAGTGACACTGTTACTGAAACCTATTCCCACTAATCCTGTTAAACTGGTCGTACAGATATCCTCACATGATGTAGACCAGTTTTGTTGATTTTGACCGAAAAAGCCCAATATCACTGCATTTAAACCCAATTAAGGCTGGGTACACATTTGTACAGTTATCCTTCAGATGTGATTTTTTTATTTTGAAAACGCTACACTAGGTCCTGGAGATCCCGATCAAAGTGCGGATTTGTGTGTACACACCTTTATTGATCTAACTTGCGATCCAAGAAACTCATCTGTTAAACATATCTGCTGAAAAGACACAAAAGCAGCACTGCTGAAGGGAGCATGGGCAGAAGCATTGGACAGAACAGTCGAAAGTGTGTATACACTTTTTGACAATATTTTACCATCGCATTTGATGAATACTAGGAGGCCCGTAAACCCTGATCTTCAAATGCAGCTAATTTTCTGCCGATAAAACATGATCGGAGCACGTACTCTTAAGCTAACTCTTGAATAGGTCACGAATAAAAAAAACTGTCAGACGATTGGATAAGTGTGTACTCTGCTTTAGATAACTTTTAGGTCTCATCCAGTCTACCCAACAAAATCCGAAAATTTCACTCAGGTAATATGAGACAATAGTGCATGCTCGGACAAGGTTTCATGTAGTCAAGGTATCTAAATTCATTGGGCTCCATTCTGAAAGATCAAACCAATTTGGTTATAATCCCCTATATGGTTGTACATTGACTGTATCTACAAATCGGAGCCTTAGTTTTGCACATTATCTTGCTATGATTCAGTTCATAGATTACATATTACTTACTTAATAAACCCGGGAATGTGGCTTCAGAGAATACTCATTCTACTGCTACAGTATTTCTTGCTGATTATGGGCCTAATTCAGATCTGATCGCAGCAGCAAAATCTTTCTCTAATGGGCAACACCATGTGCACTGCAGGTGGGGAAGATATAACATGTGCAGAGAGAGTTAGATTTGAGTGGGTTATTTTGTTTCTGTGCAGGGTAAATACTGGCTGCTTTTTTTTTAAATTTTAGTTTAAACACACCCCACCCAAATCTAACTCTCTCTGCACATGTTATATCTGCCTCACCTGCAGTGGGATACGGTCGTTATGTCAACACAGCTAAGTCAACAGTCATTGGGTCCACCACTGAAGCTCGACATTGTCATTAGGTCGACATGTACTAGGTTGACAGGTGAAAAGGTCGACATGAGTTTTTCACATTTTTTTTTAATTTTTTGGATTTTTTCCATACTTGACGATCCATGTGGACTACAATTGGAATGGTAACCTTCCTGAAGCACGGCGAGCGAAGCGAACTATGCGAGGGGACACGGTGCACTAATTGGGGTTCCCCGTCACTTTGCGAAGAAAATTACACAAAAAAGTCCAAAAACTCATGTCGACCTTTTCACCTGTCGACATAGTACATGTCAACCTGATGACCATGTCGACCTAGTGCATGTCGACCTAATGCCCATGTCGACCTTTAGTGGTCGACCTAATGACTGTCGACCTAAGTTGAGTCGACCCAACGACCCATACCCCCTGCAGTGCACATGGTTTTGCCCATTAGAGAACAATTTTGCTGCTGCGATCAGGTCTGAATTAGGCCCTATATTGGCCGAGCACGCTAGTGTTTCCAGTGCTAGTGCTTTTCAGTGCTGGTTTCTGGCACTGGAAATCTCTAACTTATTACGTTCTCTTTTTCCTAGTAATTGCCCTCATGATGACACTGGATAACAGTGTGGAATCTAAAAAAAATGTACAGCGCATGCTGGTTTTGTGTGTGTGTTTTTTTTTTTTTTTTTATTATTATTATTATTATTAGCTTCATAAACTTTAATTGACTTTGTAAACTTCATGTCATATGTTTAAAAAAACAAAAACGTTTAATGGTTCGAGACCAATTTAAT